>NW_020271173.1:2636976-2713599 GCF_002803265.2 Melanaphis sacchari
AAAAAAAGTTATGAAATTCTAACTGACTATTTGCGTATGAGATTAATTTTAGTGTGAAAACTGTTAACTTAGTAAAATTAATTAAGTTTTTAATGTCCTTAAATTATTTAAAATTAAAAATTCACTTCTTGTATCTTATGTGTTGACACGAAACGACAATGTGCAGTACAGCACGGATAGAAAGTCTCGAGTTTTATATTATACACAAAAATTAAGAATTAAAAGTTGACTATATGAACAATAGTATGTTCAGATTAAATTGTGGATATTTATAGACCAATAATAACATAGTTAACAAAGGGCAATGACCGCAAATACGGTGATTATAATATACCTACGTCCTACATATTGTAACGAAGTTAAAGGTCACTGTTGATACAGTACTTTGATGTAAGAATATATAATATGGACTTAACAACCACTACGTGAATACATATTTTGGTTTTATATTTTTTTTTTAATTTTCTTCTTTTTTTTTTATAGAGAGAGTGTGTGTGAGAGAGAGAGAGAGAGGTATCTTTTTTTTAAATTATCTGTTTGTAATTTTTCTATGTAAAATATCACTAATAGTACGTCTAGATAAAAACATAGATTAAAGTTATAATGCAAAAATCTGAGTGTTTCGACATATTTACAATATGACACAGTTTTATATGGTCATCGATACTTTTTCTGTACGCTTTGTACACAAACTATACAGGTATATTATAATATTCGCATATATTACAAACGTAAAATTCCGCATTTATTAAGTGTATAAATATCATTATATAGATATATAAGAGTATTGACATAATAATAAATAAAATATTTGAAAATGTTGTATATAATTTAAACAAATTTTCAAAAACGTACTCAAAATTCTCTCACCCGGGTCTTATTCTATCTCTACTACTCTCCTCTAAACAAAGGTCAACATATTATATTGTGAAGCTATCATATTTTAGACCATAACGCTTTACTTTCCATCGTTACATGATTCGTCGGTGCCTTATATATTAATATTATATTTAATTTAAAAAAAAAAAAATACAATACAATACAATAACAAAATTATCACAAAAATTTCCACACAAACCAAGATATAAAATGTATTTTAAAAAGGCTCCAATTATTGTTTAAGTTCTCAATTTTTATAAGCCAAATTTAATTCTACCAAAAATATAAAATACATTTATTCTTAGAAAAAAATTAAAAACTAACCTTAATTATCTTCAAAATTATAACATTTAAGTAAAAAATGTATCTTTGTATGTGATATACCCACAATTTTATCAATGGTAAATACCCTACTAGAATTCTATAGATATTTGGTTTTCTCAAGATTTCATTCCACTGGACAGCACAAAAACGACAAGAATTACGGAGAACTTAATGCAACGACGGATGCAAAAAAAGAGATCGTTGGTTCTAAAAACATAATTTTAAGGATTGGGTGACAAGCACCGTCAAACGTGATGAAAATCGAATGATAGCTATCACCGTTTTCTTTTAGAAGAGCGCCCAGTGAAGAATATTGTAGTTGACCGCTAACGCACGCTAGTAACATAATTAATTCATTTCGGTCGACGATCATCTAAATCACGGTATAAATCCGTTGATCATGGTACACGTTACAGTTACGATATATTCGCGAGTGGATTACCGCTATAATTTCTATCGTCAGTCAGTCCGAAGAAAACCGACATTTTAAACCATCATGCATGTTAAGCCAGGTTTCATAGTTACATTATCACTTGTATCCAGATTTTTACGAGGACCCCATCTATCGTGCAGTGTTCTTTGTATCGTATTTTGATTAGTCGATGTAAGTGTTGTAAGCGTAGTATCATTCACTAACCACGATCTATCAAGAAATTTCTAGAAATGGGCCTAGTTCAATATTTGAATATAAAATTATGGACGCCATAGCTGTGAACCCAGTTTAACATTCTCGATCTAGTAGTTTCCCCGTCATCGTCAACTGTCGAGTATTGTTAATATAATAAACGATGTCTGATGCAACCTGCGAGGTGTATGTAATATGTATAACCTAACCTATGTACAAACGGAAAACAATAATTTATCGTGCAGCGTAGTACCAATAGTTTTAATCGGTTATTGTCCTTAAGGAGAGTACTCATACATTCATTAAAAGACGACGTTTAGTGCATGTTCCTCGACACTAGCTATACTGGCCGGTTTTAATTTGGACAAAATTCTTAAAACCATATATTGGCTGTGCGAAGTGATGTGTGTCGTTTGGGCGATTTTATATAATAAGTCGTTTAGCTAAAATTTATATAGAAACCTAATATGTCCAATAAAGTTCCCATTTTTAGAGGTTAGATCTCTCAGTTAATTTTAACTATTAGGTATAGCTAATAATATTTCTTGGATACAATTTTTTTAATTTCGTTATAGTTTTGATATAATGTGCCGTAAAATATTTTAAACATATCTTAGAAAACAACAAATAAAATTCAAATTATTTTCGAATTTAAGATTCATTTTAATAGATTAATGATTCACTTTAATATTAAGTATGCAACAATAAAAAAATTGTTTTATTAAATCCAAATATGTTACGTAGCACATAGATAAGCGAAAGAATAGAGTTTATTCAAAAAACTATTTTTAGAATACAAATAATGTGTTTATAATACTTAAATAATTTTAAAATTAAAATACACCTGAACGATCAATCAATTTCTCGTCCAAATTATAGAACTACCCACGAAAATTTTGGATAATTTGCCCAAATGAATAACTATACGCCCCTTATACTAAACATTGATTTAAAACGATGCTTTGCCAAAAGCATGTTGTTCCTTGTACGTGCCGTGCCCTGCACATAATGTTTATTGCGATTTCACTTGAATAACGGCACATCACAATGTGATCCAATATAATAAGCCATATCAATCCGACATAATAAACCATATAAAAGTTGAGAACAAATGACGAAACCTCGACAACTCGTTGATGACAACCAATACTATGTGTATTATGCATATGATATTATAAACATATTATAACAGTGGCTTAACTAAGACCATTATTTTGAATAAAAAAGGAAAAAAAGAGCGATGTTTACGTACATGTCATATCTGTTATAACGAATAAAAAAATGTCATAATATTTATAGTTATTCATATACATTTTTTATTTTTGATAATAATATATTGTATTTGTCAAACAAAATAATCGATAAACTATGATTTATGATTGAGATTAATACATTTTTATTTCTTAATTTGGAGCACACCAAGTTGCACAATTATTATATGTGTTGAGGATAAGATATAAATATAAAAATACTAATTAATTAATCACGTCAATTAATTAATGATAAGAAAAACATAATATTAAACGTGTTAAGATTTGGTGAGAAAATCACAATTTATTTATACCTATATGCCTACGGGGTAAGAGCATCTAAAACATTTTTACAACAGCAGCTCAAAACAATGCTTCCAGCATTGCACGTAGTGATGAATAGAGCCACAATTTCAATAAAATGTGTTTAGGTACTGAAAGGTGATAAAATAAAGCTTATAAAAATCTAATCTTGCATTAATAATTCTGAAAAATACTGATTGTGTCGGATTTATCAAACAATGTAAATAATAATATGACAAACAAATTATTTGTACGAAGGTATGTAATATTCTCGATAGATGGTAAAATATGTATATGGCGTGACACGTGTATATTGAAACGGGTGAGATAAAACGATTGAAATTCAATATCACTGTCATTTTTTGATGACAGATAGAAGTATCAACAATCAATTTGTATTCATTCTTCACCAGAAAACACTTTCAACACGATTATATTTGTAATAATATATATACATATATTATAAACATTCAACCCATTATCCATGCAACGATGTTCATCGTTTTGTGATAGTTAGTTGTTTCGCGACACACATAAAATAATATAATTTATGTTACGGATACAATTCTTTTAATTATGTTAATTAATATAGAAATGTATGCGCCAGTTACGATAAAATGCTGATCATGCTGTCACTGTAATAACTAATGCATCTCCACCCGTTTAACTGTACACTTACTATACTTTTATGGATATTGCACTATTATATACATCAACTCGGGTATAATAGTATGTACACATTTAACTAGACATTTATATGAGGGTCGTTACGAAATGTCCACAAAATGCAGGACTTTCTACTTTATCCATTTTACACACTGTCCGTGTAATACCTAATGTGCATATGTTTAGCAAGTTCTGTTTTCGCTTTATCTTCGAGTACAGTTTCGAAAGTCCATCATTTTAATCCCGTACATGCAAATTAATACGAATGTAGAATTGAAACAATCGTATCGTTAATATAAAACTAAGCCGAGTATTAAAATTTTCTTTTTTTTAATAACATAATAATTTATGTTAATATTTAAATTGAAATTCAACAAAACGCATATCTTTATTTTAATATTATGATGACAGTACGAATATAACCTTTTAATAATAACATAATACCAACGTATTACATTTTTATGTAAGTAAATATTTGAAAAATATCGAGCATACCTATTATTTTGTATCAGCCTGAAGCTAATAAAAGATTTATCAATAATATACAAATACGAGTATATAATGAACTATACCGGATGAAAATATGTTTCGAAAACGAAACATATGTAAATAGTATTTTGGATTATTTTGTTGTTGTTTTTCTGCAATATTGGTTCCATAAAATATTTTGAACGAAAAAATTTGTTTTTTGAAAAAATATTTAGTTATTATATATGCCCATGTTTTATTACTCCATGGCACTCTACTATAGTACTTCTATTATTAATTTCAACATATATATATATATATATATATATATACGATTTAATTTACTTGCTTAGTGAAAAATAAATATTTTATGGTTTTATAGATTTAATGAAACTTATAAATTATAATTATTTAATTTTTATAACTCGAGCTTTAAAAATGTATAAGCATTTTTGGGCATTTGGGAATTTAAAAGTATGATTGCTTTTGTAACATTATTTTTAATACTTACAAGGTATAACTAGTTCTCATGCAAAAACTATAAGGTCAATATATTACTTAGAAAAATGTTGCTTTTAATCTAACAAAATATTTTTCTTAACATTTTATTTAAATAATTGGCTAAAAAATTTCAATATGCTTGATATTAAATTTACATATTTTATAGTAAAAATCAAAATTTGTTTTATGTTTTATTTTATTCTCTAAGAATGTATTTTAATTTGTTATGAAATACTAATAAATTAACTTTTAACTAACGCCTAGCTCTAATTACTTATTAGATAAAGATACTTTTTAGACGCTATGTAAATGTTTCGTCATCGTTTTCTTAACTAAGTAGTTTAATTTAATATTTAAAAAAAAAAAAACACTTTTTTCATTTTTCGTCGATTTTAAAAATTATAAATCATTAATTTCGGATAAATATTATTCTAAACAGTGAACACTAAAAACACAGTAACGATTTATGATCTAAAAATGATTAAATAGATAGGTTTTTACTATAAACTATAATGTTAAACTTACAAGTTTACCTAAATATTGCTGCCCGAAATCTATTATATGGTTGTCAGAGTTTCCCGACGGCTTTGTAATTATAATACAGCTGATTTCTGACGGTAAATAATGTAAAATAAGAGCGCATGAACTCGACTCTACTTCTAGAAAGTCAGACTTCGCGTACATAACCCATATAATATATTACACGATAGTTGTGGGCCGTTTGGGACCCCAACGAGCGACTGCGGTCGTATTTCACAGACCTGCACGGACTTTACAGTCCTTTAAATGCAACATACAGGGCGATCCAATTAAATCATCTACCTACACTAATATACTCAATCAAAGTTTGTTGTGATTTTTATATAAAAAAAAAAAAAAAAAATGTTTTTTATAAGAATAATGGATTTATAAATATTAATAGTTAAACAATATATTTTTTTATTTTTTATTTTTTATAGCTTTAATTATACTAAGTCGTTTCTGCTAAATAAAATTATAAATGAATAAATATAAAAAATATACAATATATTTTATATTAAAACATAATTCTAGTTAAAATGTATTTACGTATAATAACATGTTAGAACTTAAAACATAATATTAAGATAAATTATGCAAAAAAGGGTATAAGTCAGAAATATATTAATTATTTAGGACCGATTTACTGCAACATTGTCTAAATTAAATTATTAAAAAATATTTAAAAACAAAAAACAACAATATCAATAATAATAAAACAATAAAATTGTTAAAAATGTGAATTTATTTGAAATATCATAATATAAAGTAAATTTGTTTTGTCGTTGTATCAATTAATTATATTTTCTATTTGTAATTTATACATAAGTAAGTACTCATTGCCAAAAAAAAAAAAAAACTAAATTTATGTATATAGAGGAGAGATAAATAAATTATTTATTATTTTTTAGTTATATATTATTGTTTAATAAATGCACATTTATTTATTACTTAACAAAAAAATTGTAAAAATATAATATTAAAAATTATTTAAGCTATTGATAATTTTTTTCAAAATCTCAAAATATACGGAGAGCACAATAAAAAAACATGTTTAATGCTTCGTCCTGTAATCTGTAGGCATGCTATATTATAGCATAACATTATAACATGTCCATTGTCCATACACTGTGCTGTGACAGCACCTTTTTAGACCAAAAAAGTTTATAAACCAATTATACAACATTAGGTGAACATTTCATAGCTTTATATACATTTATTACCTAAGAATAGTATTGCTACAACCTTTGTGTGAACACCGCTAACGATTAATCGATGTTCATTATTAACACTAATTATATAATATAATAATATGTGCGTTTATCGGACATATCGAGATACTGTAATTATTAAGGTACCATAAATTATAATAATTTAAATAATATTTAATGTAACACTAGTTATTAACAACTATCTTAAACTAAAAATTATATTTAATATATAAAAAAAAAAATTAATAATATATATTATTGTATACACAGTATTTTTTTCTGTTTTTAATTTTTCATATTTTTAAACAAGTTTTTATTGTTGATTATAATATATAAATATATATATATTATCACAAGACAATATTAGTAAATACATTTTTATCGTGATGATTTTTCTATGTGTACTTAGAAAATGTTAAAATGCCAATTATTTTTTTCGCTATTACAATTTGTAACCATCTACTAGAGCCCAATTCCCACACGCCAAAATAAATTACGTTTCACAAATTTGTATTGTTATAATATTGTTATTATTACAAACGCATCATTTAAAGGTAACATTAAAGCATTAATCAACAACCGAGTAGAATCAATAAAAAAATAAAAAAATATCACAAATAATATGTAATTATTAATTCCAATTTCAATGTGGTACATAATATAAGATAAAACGAAGAAATGACCAATAAGATGAAATAACGCCGGAAAACTTTTTTTTTACCGGCGTATCCATAACGGCAAAAATATATAAAACATGAAATTAATATTAAAAATTCCACAAAAGGATAGTAGCCATTAAGTGTACTATAAAAATATATTAAATATAATACTATACATTGTAAAGTCCACGTAAAATATATAAATTTTATATTTATTTATACGGTATTTTTATTGAACATGATGTAAGTATATACAACAAACCAAACTGTCAATTTTAATTTTTCTAGTTAAGTTATACCGACTTGAAATTTAAAATAAATAAATCCAAATTTATATATTCGACGTTCACCTTTAGACTCGCCCCATGCCCTGATGTCTTTATTTATATCACTTTAATTCCCAGTGCTTCGAATAATGGCCTGGACCTTGATAAAAGGCTGACCTAGACCCAGCATATTGGGTCTAGGACATTTCGGCTCGGCCATTTCGGCTTGGCCGTTTCGGCACGGCTGTTTCGGCGCTAAGATATATCGGCACTGAAAATTTCGGCGCGAGGAAATTTCGGCGCGGCATTTTTTAAATTAACTATTACTATTATGAAAAATTATCTTAATAAAATCGTCAATAGTGCAATCCTACCAAATATAGCTGTTATCGTGTAACGTAAGAACCAACTATATGTCTATATAGGTAAGATAAAAGTATAGGTTATTAACCCACAGCAGTTAAGATATAAAGTGACGATTATGTATACGCGTAGTGTATGAACTGTAAAGCAATCAGTTCTGGACCTGTCATCATTGCTGCACAAAAATTTATACTTGTTAAAATGTCTAATTTATTATCGAACCGCGGACGTGAAATTTTTGTACAAGACGGTTTCATGTATATTTTCGACAAATTTAATTTTAACCGTACAAAGCGATTTTGGAGGTGTCGCAATAAAGATATGTGTAATTGTCGAATTCATACAGGAATCGATGATTATATTATACAAAAAAAAATTAACGACCACACTCATGATTCTGAAGCGGCTAAAATAGAAGTAGAGGCTGCAATTACAAAAATTAAGACACGTGCACTTCAAACAATGGAGCCTACATCAGTTGTAATAAACGAATGTGTTGGACCTTTATCCGAAGCAGCTAAAGTAAGTACAAATTTCAGACAGCTTTTTGTTTTTACTAGGCCCGTTAATTTAATTTTAGGAACGATAATGTAGTTTAGCATATAAAAGCTAATTAAAAAAAAAATATTATATTATACATATATATATTTTTAATAAATTATTTAAAAAGATATTCTTTGTTGTTTGAATTCAGGCCACTTTGCCAAATAATTCAACTTTAAAAAAAACGATTCGGCGAAAACGTCAAGAAATCCAAATGGCACCACATAATCCAGTCGACCTAACTACACTAGACATCCCACCCGCGTATACTATGTATTCTCCATCAAACGGTAATGAGGAAATATTTTTACAAAGTGATAGTGGTCCAGGTTCTAATAGAATATTAATTTTTTCTCGATCTAAGAGCCTTGATATTTTGGAAAATTCGAGCGTTTGGTACATGGATGGTACATTTAAAGTTGCACCTCCATTATTTAGTCAAGTATATGTAATATTAGCTGAATATTTACATGGTATACTGCCTATGGTTTATATTTTACTCCCCGATAAACAATCAGTAACATATGATCATATGTTTTTAATGTTGAAAAATTTAAGACCGGCTATAAATCCTAAATCAATTTCATGCGATTTTGAACAAGCGGCCATAAAATCAATAAAAAAAGCATTTCCCAATGTTAAAATATATGGTTGTTTATTTCATTTGTCGAAAAATTTTAAAAAGCAAGTTGGTGCATTAAATCTCACAACTCGATATAACAATGACGCTGATTTTTCTATATCAGTTAAAATGATAATTTCATTAGCATTTGTAAAAATAGAAGATCTTGATTTTGCAGTTGATTTATTAGCTCAACATCTTGATGAGGAATTAAATAATTTATTAGAATGGTTTGAAGATAATTATATAGGTCGAATTAACCGTAATGGTCGGGGAAGAAAAAATGCGCGTTTCCCTCCAGAAATTTGGAATTTATATGATAGAGTCTTAAATTCAGAAAATAGGACAAATAATCATGCCGAGGCAGCAAATAGGAGGTTGAATATTGAAATGGGAGTGTGTGGCCCAACAATTTGGACATTTATAAATTGCCTAAGAAGGGTTCAAACAGGCCACGATGTTTTTATGACGCAACTAACTGCTGGAGGGAGTCCCCCTAAAAAATTAAAAAAATATACCGACCTAAATCATCGATTACATAAAATAGTTAGTGAATATAATATAAGAAATTGTATGGATTATTTAAAGGAAATCGCTCATAATATTTCTTTAAAATAAATTTAAATTGTATATTATTAACATTTTTAAAGTATTATTAATTCTTTTTTTTTTTTGGCTATTTAAAGGGAATTGCTATCATAATTTATATTTTAACCATGTAATCATGTATTACTAAACATATAAAACTTTATTATTATATTATTTATTTTGTATTTTTAAAATGTATTATAATATTGGAATAATGATGAATTATTAATATGCTATTTATTTATTTTAATATTTCTTTAAAATAAATTTCAATTGTATATATTATTAACATTTTTAAAGTATTATGAATTCCTTTTTTTTTTCGACTGTTTAAAGGGAATCGCTATCATAATTTATATTTTAACCATGTAATCATGTATTATAAACTATACCAAACTCTTATTATTATATTATTTATTTGTATTTTTAAAATGTATTATAATATTGGAATAATGATGAATTATTAATATACTATTTATTTATTTTGTATTTTTAAAATGTATTGTAATATTCAAATAATGATATATTATTATTTGTTTTGTATTTTTAGATTTTATGTGGGTTAATAATCTACACCTTTATCTTACCTATATAATCGGTTTTTACGTTATACGATAACAGCTATATTTGGTAGGATTATACTATTGACAATTTTATTAAGATTATTTTTCATAATAGTGATAGTAATAGTTAATTTAAAAAAAAAACGACGCGCCGAAATTTCCTCGCGCCGAAATTTCCAGCGCCGATATATCTTCGCGCCGAAACAGCCGTGCCGAAACTGCCGTGCCGAAACAGCCGTGCCGAAATGTCCGATTCCCAGCATATTAAGTCCAAAAGAAAAAAATCTAAACCTATTCCTACGCCTTCTAAAAAACCTTATTAACAATAATAAATAGACTCACATCAATACTAAACTACTTATTTATAAATCACTACTAAAACCTACTTGGACATATGACCTAGCTCTGGGGAAACGCAAGAAAACCAACATTAACAAAATCCAATCATTCCAAAACATTGCACTTCGCAAATTATTAAATTCTCCTTTTTATGTCTCTAACTCCACTATACATACAGACTTCAAAATACCTTGAGTTTACGAAGAAGCTAAATCATATTATTATAAACGTTTCCATGCCCGTGCTTTATCTCATACCAATCCTCTTGTCAGAAATCTTGTCAATCCTACAATCCCCGGTAACCTCCCCGAGATAGTTAAAACGGAAATAGTGTCGTGATCTGTTAGCACCCAATATTAATTAAATAAATAAAAAAAAAAATTGAAAATAAAATAAAATAGCAAATTGAAAGTATTACAAATGAATGGCTGCTTTCCTCAAAAATTGCACGTATTATGTATAAACGTTATTAAGGATATTATAATCTATTTTTTCTAAAATTTGTATTCAACTTATCTGTATCACATTTACTTATTATACTCAAGTGTTATAGATTGTAGATTTTTCTTTAAAAAAATTTAAAAAAATAGTTAAGTTATAATAATACTAATTTAATAAAATCTATATTAAATACAAACAAATAATTAAGTATTGATAAATTAATTAAGTTGGTCAGTTCTACCTGTAAAATCTATCTATAACATTATATAATATTTATATTAAAATAAATTACCTATTCACGACCCGCGTGTATATAATATGTCATGTCTAATTGATCAAACAGCAAATAAAAAAAACAATTATATCTACAAATTATACGGGTAATTTCATTAACCCACTAAAATGTGTATGCCACAACCACATAATTTTACTAGAAACCTGTTTAAAATATTCTAATTTGTCAACAACTTATAACTCAAGTTTTTTTTCTATCTTTAAATACATATTATCAATAAAATAATTTACCTCTCAACATCAACATTTAAGAGAGTAGTTTTAACATATTTAACTTAGTATACTAAATAATAGGCTTATAATAATAAGTATGGAAATTAGAGAACTATAGTTTATTAAAAATCGTTCTTATTAATAATTATCTATTTTTAAAAATGTTTCAAGTAAAATAAACGTTAAATCCAATATTAAATCTTTAAATCTATTCTATATTTTATTAAAACAATTTTTAAGGAATTTTATCATTATTATAAATATTTAAAGAATTAAAAATCACTCCTTCGAATTTTGAATTGGGTACATTAAAGTTTTAAAACAAATATTTACTAAATCATTTACAGTGATAAAATGGTTCTTGTTAGAATAATAAAAGGTAGTATAGCCACATGAATCTCCTTAATTAATCTAAAAATCGCAATTATTTAAAAATATGGTTTAAAACAGTATTTAAAAATACAAAAAATCATAATAACTATGATTTGTTGTAATAATTCAAATTATTTGAATACATTAATTATTAAATGAAAAATGGGGTTGAGCATACTTAGTGAATCACTGTATAATTCCGTGTCAAGTCTCTGAGTATGTCTCATCCTTGACGATTTACATAACCACTGCGGGGGCAACAGCAGTGCAGGCGGCTATGCAGTAGCAGCGTATAATACTATAATAATATTATGATGATGTGCGCGCGGTTGTAGATACCCCTAAGGTAGACCGAGCACGTCACATATATTATGTATACTATATAAGTGCTGACGATAATGTCATAATATTATATTTATATATATTATATATACACGGTGTGTGTGTATAATGGACGTGTGGGTGGAATAAAATACGCCGTCTCAGCCGGTCTATATAATGCATAATATAATATATAATAAACGTATATTATATTAATATACAGTAGTTCGAATTGAATGTATCCATTGTCCGGTGGTGTTGTCCCCGAGAGTTGTGCCGAAAAACAAAATTTTCTGTAGGTGTAGGTAAAGCCCATGACTATACGTATATTATTATGCGAATTTCTCCCGAGTATAAGTTACGCGTCTCATTAATTTTCCCACCTACACTCACGCGTAAAACGAGCGACTATATTATGTTATTATAATATCTAACCTAACGTTCTTTTGGCTGCAGAAACGCTACATATTGTTGTTTATTATTGCGACGCGATGAGTAACACAAATAATAATATTATGCGACAATAATATAAATATTGTATGAAAACCGACAATGACGACTTGCTTCACAAGGTCTCGCGCGTTATATCTAAATTACTTAAAATACGGCTCTCCGCCGATGAATAAGTTGGACAAAAGTTTGGACAAAACCTGTATATTAATATTGCTATCGCGAACATGCTAAACAATAATGGTAAACTCTCGTAGGAAAATATTAATGACGATTAGACACAATTAGAGCCAAAATATTATATTAGCCCATGCTAATGTGAAAAATATAATAAATTATATCTGGTACTAATTTCTAACACTGATTGAAATCTAGATTTTAAAAATTTATCGAAATAGTTAAATATTATAATTTATATATATAAGGTTGGCAATTATGTTTTATAATTTATTAACATTGTAAAACATTGGAGCATATTATGATATAAAAATGTTTTAAAATAATTGATTTAATTAATCATATTTAAAACAATCAAATCATTTTATTTAAAAAAAATGTTAACGATTTTTTATAATGAAAAAAAAAATTTTAATGCGAACATTTGTGCAGTACTAGCTTATGATGTATTTTGAACATTTGAAAAGTTTTGAAATACATTTTTATGATCGTAAGATTCTCAATGTTTAATAGAGTTAAAATGCATTATCGTATAATTTAAATAAATCAAGAATAGCTTTTTTTGATTGTATTTAATTATGTTGATCATGATGAATTGATTTTTAAAAAATAAACTGTCTACAATATAATTTATATATCGACTACTAAGCCTATATTTACTATAAATTATTCTTAGATTTGTGGTATTATCCCGTATATATAATTTTGTCTATTTAATGAAGCTTTCAAACTATTAAACATCATAACCACTTCGATTTAACTTTTAAATTTTGAGCAGCGAATGAAAAAGTTGTATGCTGGTTTAAAAACTGAGTAGGTATTTTGTTTCATAATATAGAATAATCCTTTTATAGTATAGAAAATGAATTTCTAGAAAAATTCCATAGTAAATAGATATTCTATGTCAGTATATACAATTTTGTAACATAATAATCGTATAATAAACATTAAATATAAACTTAATATTTTGTTAGATACATTTAAATTCGATACTATATATTGATATACACGAAACTCTGGTAATACGTACATCGTTTATGGCTCGTCGAAATCACTTCTCTAGTTTTTACATTTTAATTTATACGTTTTAATCTTTATTGTTTAACCTTCGATCCGATGGAAACGAATTCACGTAAATTTAAATGAACATATAACATTTTTGTTGTTATTCTATTATTGCGAAAATTGAATAGAGCTGAATAATATCGTAGTTATTATACCGTCTACCATTAACGATCATTACAATGTCGGATTTTTGCTATCAGCATTGATTAATGTCGAAAACAGCATAATAATAATAATACGCTATTGCGATTTCCGCATGAACAAAGTGCGTTCGTTTAACTTTTGAATTAAATATTATAAATTATACTATATCACTACAACAACAACTGCATACTTACATGTCATCTACCTATGCGCGAAGCAGCGTGATATTTACCATGACTTCAAACTCTTGGATGTTTGCCATTGGCATTGTAAGCTACCTCTTAAAGTTAAAGACCAAAATATCTTCAGAAAAAATATTTTGAAGCTGATATCCAAATCTTCAGAAATTTAGCGATATTGAAGCTAATGAGCCAAATATTATGTTTATTGAAAACCATCAACGAGTGTACAATATGTATAGCCTCTCGGTTAGGAAATGTATGTAATTAGACTACCCTTTATAGCTAACACCAATTATAAATCTTCTATAATTCAACGACCTATATATATATATATATATATTACAATTATACATTTGTTACATTAAATTCATTTTATCTAGATCTAGAAAAATAATGAAAATTTTCTAAACCAGATAAAAAAACCAAATCTCAAATATCTTTGATTGCACAATCTTAATTATATTTAAGTTTTGTATTACCTAATTGTATACTTTAATAAGTTTTTAATTGTAAACCGGAAATCAAAAATATTAGTGTTAATAATAATTTTCACAAACGTGTATTACCGTTTTTGTGATAATTTATTAACATATATATTTTTATTTTATATTGTATGCTTTCTTAATGAGAATAGATATCAAAAACGAAATTATTTTGTAAGCATAAAATCACTTTATATAAACACTTTCAATAAATTTTTAAAAATCATACAGCTACCGATACACTTTTCGTTTTACACGTATTAACGGTTTTCTTATAAACTTTTAAATTCTGCAGTTTCGCTATTTGCTTCATTGATTTAGTTTTTATGTATTGTCAATTAATCACTACTTCAATATCCAAAAATAAACATTATTTTCTTTTTGATGTCTCAGCTTAGTTGCATCGCTGACCTCATAAATAAGTAATTAAACAAAAATTATGATAACTACAGCACTGCTCATAATATATAAATGTTAAATATATACAGTGTGAACCATCAAGCATACCCAGCTTTATTTTTTCGTTTAATAATAAATTAATTAAAGTTCTAATTTTGAGAATTTTTAATTACAGAAAAATGAGGGAATGAGTAATGAGTATAAATGGTGAATCACTCTTTATTTTGCTTAATACAATAATATTGTAATTACTGTTAATTTTAAACACGACGCATATTAATTATTCGTGAGATAGTATTTTATTAATAAATTGGTGATTTTTAAACAAATTTACTCTTAGCAACTTTTCACTAAAATACCAAACTGTTTAAGTTTCGTTAAACTAGCAAAATATTATTTAAGTTTCAAATTTCTAACATTATTTCTATTGTTTAATAGATTTGAATTTAAATAGGTATGCAATCTGCAGTACAAAATATATAATACCATTGAGTAGACAGACGATGTGAACTATGAGTAAAAGAATAACAATTGTATTGGTCATATATTGTGAAAAGATATGTAACAACGACTTGCAAGAAAATTAGTTTAAATACACCATATAATTAGCTATTTATAAATTCGCTTATAAAAAGTGAATTTTGCACCATTTAACCATTTTTAATAACACTACTATCAAAACAATCTCAATGATAGTAAAAATAGCAAAAAATAAACGCACAAATCTTGACGTTCATTTGATTATACGAAATCATCAGCTTATCAATTATACCGCGATACGATAAAATATAATATATTAAATATATCATAATATTATACACATGATATCTAACAAAATTGTTAAATCATGTACAATATACCACTATTGATTGTATTTTTAAACATGATCGTTACACATATATTGTATATCAAAACTATTTTCAACATTAATTTAAAACAAGTCTAACGCGAATCGAGCAGTCAATTATCACACCGTCTCGGAAAATGCAACGATTTCGTTACCATGATATCATGAAAAACATTGAATTTAGTTCCAAGTATTGAATTGAGTCACACAAATACTTTTGGGTTATCGGAGTTGAGACTCTTTCTTTAATTGTAATGATAGGTAAAAGAGGCAATTAATTGAAAAATATTAATAATAATAAATAAAGGTACTTTTTACTTAAAGAATAATTTTTTATTGACAGTTACAGAAAAATACTAAAAAAAAATTGAAAATTTGTCATACCTATAAATATTTCAAAAAGAGTTAAAATTTGTTGAAAATTGTATCAT
The DNA here is from genome assembly GCF_002803265.2 of Melanaphis sacchari. NCBI lineage: Eukaryota > Metazoa > Arthropoda > Insecta > Hemiptera > Aphididae > Melanaphis > Melanaphis sacchari. The sequence continues at coordinate 2,653,484 of NW_020271173.1, forward strand.
TATATAGATATTGAAAATAATAATTTAGAAATTTCAAGTACGTACTATCTTATTATTTTTGAAAATATTATAACAAAAAATTAAAAATTGTTTAAGAATAAATAATTATTTTATGGGTAAATATCTAAACATACACTCCATTTATCACTCGTAATTATTTGACAATTAAATAAGTACAAACTAATTGTGTGCCATCGGCTATGTAGGTAGTTATGATATTTTATCTATACGGACTCAGTTCAAAGATGTTAAGATAACAAGCTGGACTCAATTCAAACACATAAAAGTAGCATGGTCTCAATTCAATATCACCGGATATCACAAACACGATTCATTTTGGGAATATAATAATAATAATGCTTATGTACAATATACAGGACATGTAAAGAATGGTTTTTTTATCGATTGCGCGATAGCAAAAGAGGATGTTAATTTGCCGTTCAAATACCATAATATATTATTATTTCATATATACCGTGTCCCACATAATTACTATGCCTGTAAAATTGGCTAAGCTAAGTTAAATTTTCGGTTTAACCATAAAAATACTTTTTTACTCATTTCTGAATTAGTTTCAACATTTATTCGAATTGTATTCATCTTATAAAATCATTTTCAGTAAATGAAAATCAATTTCCACCTCTAGTAATTGAGCAAGTTGAGATGGCAGTAACAATTCCTCTGTATTGTGTTGATAAAAGAAAATTTAATTCCAATAATAAATGATATGTTGTATTTAGTAATACTGACGATAAATTTTATAAAATAGGAATCAAAAACGGATATATGTGATCATTGATCACCAAGTATTAGAAATCAAGTATTCGATTACAAGTAATGTATACATAGTACCTAGCAAATATTTGTCTAATAACAAAATACCATTCAGAATAGTGAGTATTCAAAATACGCTAATAAGGGTAAAATGATTTATTTTTGATTTAGGAAATACAAATTTAATCAAACAAATATTTATTTTTTTTGTAGTTTTAAATGCAATGGATGCTATACATAATGTATATTAATTAGTAACAAATAAAAAATAAAAAAAATAAATTATGTTTATAAATAAAATAACTGAGTGATATAAATACTGAAATAAAATATATTTTTGTTATTTTATTATTATGTACTTTCATTTAGTTAAACTTCATCAGTTAATTCGGTAATAATTAGTTTGTAAATTTCTATGAGATGTATTTCAATTTTAATCAATCACTTTTTTTAGCATACATGATCAACGTTTAACGTATTATCAACGTGTTAATATAATATATTAACATATTATATAATATTCATTATTTGGGTAAATAATACTTTTATATTTTATTTATTTATTTATTTATTTTTTTTTGTCTTCAGTTTTTGCGCTTGTTTGTTTGGTGAATATATAAAGTGTGGCGCTGATAAGTGATAACACGATATTTTGAAACATAGTCAGACGTATTATACCTACGTAAAAATTTTACACGCGTGGACAAAACTTATCGCGAAGTTCGTCATCATTTTGGATACAAAAGTCACCCGTGTATTGTTATTTCAAGTTTTAAAACGACGAATCATCTGCATCGCTACGTTGTTATAACAATTTTAAATGGAACTCGTCAACTACTAATAAAAAAATTACACTCCGTATAGAAAGTTTTTAAATACAATTTTGTGTTTAAAAATCGTTAGTAATCAATAGAAAAACTAGGAATAATTCGTTTCTTCGTATAAAAAATTAAATTCAAGTGTCATATTCAGAAACTATGAACTTATCGAGGATAATAAGATAAACCGATAGTTAAGATTATAAATCACGATTCTTTGTCTGAAAATTGTAAAAACTTGTAATGAAAAAATAATTTTATTAATAATTAATTTTATTATCAAGGAGTATGTAAGAAAGCGAAAATTTAGGCAAACGCTACAAATAAGTTTTTGACTTTACTTAAATTATCAGCACGTGATGTTTGTTTGACATAAAAAAAAATTACTACATAAATGTTGCAGCGATATGAAATTAAAAACACAAAATGTTTTTGTGTGGCATTAAGTAATTATAAAAACACGTCATCATTATAACCAAATATCTCAAAGCTTTTATTTAGATTTAAAAAATTAAAATTCCTCCCTTTCGTAATAATTTTGAAAACATCCGGCATTGTTATACCTTTAACATTAAAAAAAAATAAATATACTTACGAGTTTTAAAGATTTTAATTTTTCAACTAAACATTTAACAAATGTATCAAAGTATATAATACGTATAATACGATGATGGATACGACCGGCTATTTATTATATTGTTTTACGGAACAAAACATGCTTTTGCAGCGATTCTTTTCTACATACACTGTGGAAAAAATGTTAAATACTATTTTAAATCTGCACGGAATAGACAAAACGAGCCAACAGATGATACCCACTCATTACCGAGGTCGTGGAAAATCTTGCAAACACGGTTTTCGTGGGTGGTGGTGGCGGGTGCGCGACCGAGCCATTTAAGGTCAAGCCACGGTTGACCCCGACGGATGAGAACCATATTAAACCGCGCGTGTACCTATAAACCTTACGGTATAATATTATATGGGCCCGTTAGCATTCGTTGGGTGTATGATGATGGAGATGATGATAATAATAATAATATCGGTAACCGGTTCCGATATAGCACGGAATTTAGCGCCGCCAACAGTGGACTTGTGTAGGAAATCGGAAATTCCTAAAATGACATCTTATATTAAAATAATAATATTTTTTAGTACGTTTTTATACCTGCATTACTAAACTTGTTAAATTTACCCTCCATCGGCAGACATTAAATGACAATTAATATTATAATTTATAATTTATAATACAATAAAATCATTTTTTTATTTACAAATTACAAAGTGGCTTGTTTAGATAAATATTTTGAGTTTAATAACATCGCTCATTGATGTTTTTTCTTGATAGATATTTTTAGATTTAATGTTTTTATTATTGATTTAAAATTATAAATATAATTTTAAAAAAAATTTTTCTTGTGTAAGTATTTATTATAGATATCAAATATGTATAGTTAATTATTAGTGATATTTTTGAAGTTTGCATAAACGAAATATTTCCAGTAAAAACTCGAAAAATATATCTTTTAAAGTCTATATATATATATATATATATTATATTATATTCATACAACTTGCATAAAGTATTATCTATAAATCTATATAATAAATTTATATGATTTGTATAACAATATTTTACTTTTAAGTATTAAATACTTAAAACTAAAAATAAGAACTAAAATTAAGTATTAAGATTTTAAAAAAAATGTTAATCTAAAAAATTAACACTTAACTTTAACTATAAAAATTCAATCTTAAACAAACATACGAATTAACTGTTGGAAAAAAAATTGTTTTAATTTCAATTTACTTGATACAGTTAGTAACTGAGAAACAGCAATTGCATTATACGATAGGTACCTATATCAAGGATTTTTAAATTTATTTATTTTATTTTAAATTGAATAAACAGAAAAAAGTAAATAAAAATTAAAAAATATTTATTAAAACATCTTTTAGTCTAAAAATATAATTAAAATAAAGATTGCATCAATAAAAAAATTTTTCATCATTTAATTCATATAGATCGATATTATCAGCAAGCATTTCATATTCTTCCTGTAAACTATAAATTGTGAAATAAAATACACACGTTTGGTTTTCTGCAGTTTCTCTACGTATCTAATATGAAATGTAACCAATTATTTAAACAACACGTCACAATTGCAAGTTACAATAATATAACACAGTATATTATAATGAATGTAACAGATAGATAATGATTTAATTAATTTACTTTAATGAAAAACATTATAAATAACGGCCACGACAATAATGATATTACATACCCCGAAGCCAAAAAATATGGTAAATTAATATTTTTATAAAATCAACAATGGTAACCACGGAAACGGTGGTCACGAAGGACGGACACCACGGGACTTCGTATTGAAACCCAAAACTATGACTGCCATTTTAAAATCAAAAGTCAATACTATTTTAACGTATTGTATAAGCTGCAGAGAACGGGTAAAACGAAATGAAAAAAAAAAAACAAAACAAAACAAAACGTCCTATCATGGAATAATAATAATAATATAGCCGTATTGTTACCTACTCGTATGATTAAAAAAATAGAAAATTCTCCACTAAATCTGAAAAGGATTTGTAAAATTATAATGTCCCACGGCACATCGGGGGGGGGGGGGGGATTTATCACTGAGGAACATCGGGCAACAAAGTTACAACAATATGATGATTTGTATTATCACGTAACTACTATACTCGTACAGTACCTATTTTACGACAATACCTCCTTGACATTCGTAGATGAAGACCTGCCGCGCGTAGGTGCTGTATAATAATACATCGGAGGCGTAAATTCTCACGATTATATTTTTTATTTTTCGTCTTGGTATTAGCTACAGAAAAAAAACCGTTTAAGAAGCTATTGATGGTTTTATACAGTTATTACATTAATATGTATGTGCGCACGATATTCTGCGATATTTGGTACTGCACTAACACTATTATTATAGCTCTATCGACTATCGTACACGAATGACTTGCGACTTGCACATTTAATTTTGTATGGTAAGGCGGCGGCAGCGGCACGTAAACACGATTTTTTTTTTTTATCGAAACAGTTTGTTTTCCCTTCCGGGCATACAATAAAGATCCCATTGACGGCAAGTCGCGTCCTTAAAGTCGTCGTTTTATGGGTTATTATATTAGTTTTTCTAATTTTATTTTATTTTTTTGAAAAACAATTCTTACACCTATGATCGAAACAGTAATAACTCTTAACGAGATCGTGATAACCTGTTGTTATTTTCCATTTAATTCTTACTACCTATGGAATTTTGATAAGCCGCACAATTTCCGCAACAATTGTAATCACGTATCATTAATATAAACTAGACTTAACGATAAAAACCAATGTCAAATGACCAGCAGTTGAGAGTTTGTTTTAAGTTGTGTAATTCAGCATAATTTATTATTATCGCATTTAAAATATAAATTTTGGATAAAAATTGAATCGGTATTCAATTTCAAATGATTAAACAGATCATAGCAATATTGCTTAACTTACATAACACCTTGGTTCTCTCGGGCGATACTCGAAACCACTGCATTGATATGCGAATTATAATTTGTTAAATGTTGTATACACAAAAATACTACACAAATATTTGACATAATATGTTTTATCACACTTATTATCATATTTTAGATGTATTATGATCTAAAAATATACCATCATCTATAAGTTATATTAAATCGATTGAGCTCAAAAATAATTTTTGTTGAGAGCGTTAAGACCATATAGATATATTAATATAGATTTATACGGAATATGACATGATACAATATCGTCGTCAATAGTTCAATTCGTTTAAAGATAATAATAATATAAAATTTATGTAACCTATAACCGTATATAAATGCAAATTTTAATATCTAATATCCCACGCCCAATTTTTATTGAATCTATCAAACGTTGTGGGTATTCAAACTCCGCGTAATACGCTCGGTGGTATCTACAATATAGCAGCAAAAGGTACTCTAAAAAACTAATCTAAGAAACTGTATATACACAAAACGAATATTGTAGAAAACGTCCTGTATTTCGGAAATTCTAATACAATTTCGTTTTAATATCGACAACCGAAATACATTTCCCATCGACTGTCGTTTGGTTACCAAATTATTTCGAGACCTTCTACATAATATAATATAAATAGATTCGTAGATACCAGCTATATTCAATATTATACTACTTTTATTTATACTATAATATATATATATATATATTATGTAATTGCGTTTTGGTGATTTTCAACAACACAATGTCGTTTAAGATAGAAAAAAATCTTTTATTAACAACAAAACATAAAACATCTGTTATTAATAGGCTTATTATTAGAACTCTGCGTAGGTAATTACAAAATCAGCTTATGTTTGGCTAATAAATTATTTTTGAACTTTTGATCAATTTTCATCATACAATTCTGCATTAGACTGTAAATTTATTTAGTCGCATACTAATTTCAAGATTGATAAGCGCTGTTCTATTACTCACAACGATGGTATAATATTGGGATGTTCTATAATACTTGTGTGATTAATAATTATTATCAATATTTTTACTAAAACTGTATTACTCTATTGTTGATAAAAAATAATTATGTACCTAAAACGCAACATTCGTCCACGCCACAGTCTTCTGAGCTCTGGCACCCGAGGAACGACGGTTTACTTGGATATGCGGCCACTGTAGCCACCAAAATTGTAACCACGGCCAACGATAATTTTCCCATATTGTAGTTATTTAATTTGACTTTAATTTTCTATGTTATCTGGAAATAAAAAACATTAAGTTAGCATTTTTAAACAATATCATCGTTATATTTCTGCTCAACCAATTTGTCGTATATAATAATATATTAAAATATGGCCATATTCACTACAGTCAAACTTAAAAGTTTGTAGTTTAAATTTGTTACAAATCTTATCAAAATTTTGAACCAAAAAATATGTTAATATTAAAACATTATAATATAATATACGCATACCGTATAAAATATAAAATTATTTGTGTTGTAAGATAATTTATGTATTTCTGATGTTTTCGATTAAAATATTAATTTGTTAGTACATATCTGTTGTGTAACATGTCAACATTATACTACAATAAATAAGTATATTTTAAGTATATTTTAATAAAACAACAATTTTTTGTAAACTCATATGATAAATGGATAAACATTCGTATTAGATAGAGACAATAAATATGAAAAACTTGAATTAACATTAAATACACAACTATGCTTTTATATTGTATAAATACTAAAAATACGTGATATATTTAATTTAAACAATGATAAACAGTGAAGGTAACAAACAACACTGTTATAAACAATTCAGAATAGAAATTTTATAATATATCTCAAACATACCAAGAATAGATAAACTTTGAGTACATTTTGTTATTTAATTCGGTGAATACAATATTGTAACTCTCTACAAGTTTACCAAAAAAATAATATGTCATTAAGTACTATGTGTCTATGCAAATTATCTATATTTTAAAATATTATGTAATATTGCAATGCACTGCATAATGTATAGATAATCTTAACTTAATATAATTCAGACATATGCTATGACTTTATATATTTTAGACGATCGGTGAAAACTGATATTATAATCCATAAACCTACAATAAGATTGTAATTTAATCAATCTCATAGCGTCGAGTTTCAAATTTTTTTAAATTTTCCTTTTCACATGCCTTACTAAAATCGTAAGTCAATTTTTCGAATTCTTTAACTCTTTAATACGTACAATATGCTCAACGCGCTAATACAACCGAATAAAATCTGACACGTTTTTTATCACTCCTCATAGGTGGTACATTGACAATTTAGCGTATCAGCATTAGCATTATAAATAAATCCATTATACATAAAATGTGCACATACTTTTTTTTTGCTGACTATTCTACCAATGGATTTATCCTATTATCAACATCAAAAATTATTTGTATACATTCTCTTCATCAAAATTACTGCTTTGTGAAAAATCGCAATCTCATTGAAAAAGCATAATATATATTTTATATTCTGTCAATTAAAAAAAAAAAAAAAACATTGCAACTATTGTAACGCGTATAGTCACAAATAAAAAAAAAAGTTAAAATAATAAACCTTAATTCCGATAACAACACTGGCGCTGACGTTGTTATATTTTACAACCAATATCCGTTTAACATATAATAACTAAAACCTGAATTTGGATGCCCTAAAAACTATTAGAAAATATTCTAAACAACAATAAATGCCTTTTCAACGTAATTCAATATCTATAAAAAATTTACTACATTTCGTTGATGAGCACACTGACAAAAGGAAAATAACAGTTTAGTTTTTAGAATTCTTAAAACTTCTTTATCTTAACTAAACTAACAATAATACAAAAATAAAATACCAAACTTAGACATGCAAACAAAAATAATAAATAATATAGGTACTTGAAATAAACGTGATCACGATATAACTTAAATTAACTAATTAATTTTAATTTTGTGAGTTGTTTGAGTCCCATTAAGACATCATATCCGTTAGTAACTGTTAATAAATAAAGATGTTATATCTTTATTACATTCACCTTGATAAAAAAAAAAAAGATTAATATTTGGTATGGTGAAAAAATATCTAAAAAAGCAAATATTACAGAAGCAATATTTTTTGAGGTAATATTTTAAATTTCCTAATTTATACTAAAAACTCGTACAATTTATCAATTTATTCTAAAAACTAATGAAATTACGTGTAAATGCTAAAATTAAAAAAAAATAAGTTTCATCTTTTAAATATCTATTGCATTAAATTAAGTTTGTATTTGTAATTCATTAAAGCACCTACCTAATATATAATACACATTACATATAAATTCAATACACAATAATAAAATGATGTACAATTTATAAAATAAAGCTATCGATGGTGTCGGTGAACAAACGTTTATTATTTATATTTTAAGTTCTAAAATACTTGGAACTGATTTCACGGTACGACTAGATATAAAGACGAGTAATAACACGATAGCGTTGTCCTCCCTGTCGTGTGATACATTACATAAAGTCGATATTACCACAATACTGGAGTCATAGAATACCGATTACCGACGGCATAATAATAATAAAATCATCGCGCACTGTTTTTTTTTTTTGAAATTCGATAGCCACGCGACGAAGATGACTGACTTCCGATGATGCAACAGACAAAATAACAATAATATTATTATTACAGTCTCATCATAGGCAAACTTAACGAAATCATAATCATATAAAATATCATTATACGGTGCAATATTATAAAGATATATTATTATCTACTTTCGGTGGTAAATCTGGTCTCTCGGATCAACCAGGTTAGATTACGTACCAGCGAGAGTACACGCACGTACATTTCGCGCACGAAATATAGGTTTGAAAATAATCTTAAATTCGTCGAATCGCGGGCGTGCACGCGACCTAATAATCTTCTAATGTGGCGTTTTGAGTATGAACAGTATGATAATTGTTATCATAAATCGTTTCGTATCCGAAATATGTATTTCATCATTATATGGACGTGGATTAAATACTTAGGTCTTAGATATAATATATATTATACAACTATTCATAACTAGTGAGTATACAGTGTATTGAATTTATGTTGGTGCAATACCTATACTAGTATGTAGATGTGAAGTTTACGTAAAGACATTTTTAGAGAATTCAACACGAACTTTTTACGATTGCGATAAAATCTAAATGAAATTAACCGTTTTTCTAATATACCTACAACGCTATAAAATAATAACATTTCATCGTGTCATTTACTACTTAGATACAGTACTTGTATCAAGAGATCAAAACTATTTCTCAATACTTCATACTAAAAAAAATGTATTTATATGGTTTAAATTGCTTAATTCTTACATGATCAAATATTTATCAGTTTATAACGTAATGATTTATATTTAATTAATAAGGACTCAAATCACACATTATTTGTTTTATTAAATGTCATTGGGAATTTAGTTATAACAACATTTTATCAACATGTATTTATAATTTTATAATATGTATTTTAAATAAATGTACAAAATTTACAAAAAAATAAAAGGTTAGATTATGTTGAATTATACTTGTCATCAATTTATAAATATTACAATTTAAGTAAACTTAAACTAACTCAATATATTATATCGTTTAAAACCCCATATAAATGAATTGAAATATCTCAAATGTTAAGACTGTTAAAAACTTCCAACATATGTAAATTATATAGTAAACTATAATAAATATTTGGTATAATTCATTATTTTCTTATTCTTAAAAAAAAAAAATCTGAGTATAATATGATACAATAAGTAAATTTTGTGTTTACCGAAATGTTTATTTCTGTTAACATAAAAGTGATACTAATAATTTAACACAGAGTTGAGTCACCAAACATAAGGCTGTTTACATTTAGTTAAACTTTAAATTATTAAGTACGTTTGGTATTTAGTATTTACATAATACTAAAACTTAAGTACTTTAAAACTGTATAGTAAGAAGATATGTTCATAATAAAATCAAATATCAACAATTGATAATATTTTCGGCAAAACCACATTTAAATTGTATTGAAAAAACTCAGGATTTAAATAGCGATCATCCAACAAATTTATTATAATATACAAATATTGAAATATTCACTGCCAAATTTTAACTGAATAAAATAATTTTACTCGGACAACTTTAAATTAATAGTTTAAAAAGGACTGAAGAAAAATCTTAATTTTTCTTATGGATATACACTTAAATGAAAATGCCAATAATTATCACGTGTTAGATTTAACCTAATCTAATATGATTTGAGCCGAATAAAGTCTTTTGTATTGCAACATAATTTTAAATCTGATGTGTATAATTATATATGTCAAACGATAATAATTCATCGAGGTCATTTGCAGCAAAACACATAAAACACCAGACAAACGTAATGGCATATATTATTATAATTTAAAAATATATACCTATATTATATTACGTCGTTGTCTATAAAAAAATAAAAAATGGTAAAAACTGAGTATTTACGTGATGATAGACGATCAACTATAAATTATAATAACACCGATATACACAGCTATTGTTTCGATTCATATTGTCGCTTGGACAAAACAGTGAACATAAAACACATTCCGGACGAAGCTCTAAGATAGATAAATAATATTATAATGTTAACTACGGTCGATAAGTAGTCAGCACGCCACTATCGACATAATGTAAATGGACGTTTTCATAATCGACAAATCTTAGACTAGCGAACGGGGAAATTTCTTGAAAAGCGGCAACATTTAATTCTAACGACAAGATGCATATATTATTAAATTATATAACTTCCGCTATTACAATTGCCTCAGATTCGACTACCCTATTCATTCTTTATAATAATACACTTTGTAACATACAAATATAAAATAAAAATTTCATATTTACAACACATAACATCATAATATTAACATATTTTTGATACTTATCGATGTTGTTTTTCGAGGTGAAACTATACAAATATACACATAAAATATAATACTATCAACTAATGATAATGATCACTGCATTGTACGACCATCCCAATTCAATATTTTAATCTATTCTATAATTTCAATTAAACCATAAAATATTACTCATATAACATAAAAAATTAAAATATAGTATAGCATACATTAAAATAAAATCAATAGTGAACGAAGAAACGTCGAGCGTGAACACAATAATTTTAAGGTGTATTATGTTCAATAGATATATGTGTTTTATGATTTTCAGAAACCCAAAACCAAATAGTTTTACGACAATAACAGCGCGACAAAATAGCACCAATGTGTGATGTATCTATATTTATATTTTTTTGTAGCCGACTATGAACAAATCTAAATGTGATTAAAAGACTGCTGCCATAAGCAACGACCTGATTATTGGTCGTTGTCAAGTGTGACACATCTAAGCGTCATTTTTGTGATTTATTATAACATAATATTTTAACTATGTTGTTTTATATTATGTGCATACAAAACTATAATTGAGAAAAACATGAACTTCTCACGATTACAATTCTTTATACTTCGCATGGGGATCATATCAATATTATGCGTGTTTACATATATTGGCCATTTTGTTGTGACGTCAAATATTGCACACTTATAATAATAATACAACGATGATTTTTATACATGTATAAATAAATTCGATCTTTTCATAATATCTATTACCATTATAAGAAGACGTGCAATGTGTAAACAACTGGTATTTTTTCTCTGCATTTTATGACCAAGCTATACTATTATAATAGTTATGATGACATATTATGTTCGAAAGCAATAAAACATATTGTATGAATTATTTTATGTCTTACTATATAATTGGTTATAGGTTCACTTATAACAAGATAGTGTTTATTTTTTTATCTTTATCAAGTTATTTCTTATATTTTTTACCTATTGATGCATTAATTCAAGTGTTTATTTAAATTTTTGTATCTAATAGCTGAAGTATGATAAAATCTAAAATATTAAAAGTATGACAATTTTTATAAATTATGTATTTTTAAAACAATTGTTATTACTAATATTTATTTATTTTTATTTTTATTCAAACTTATTTCCACGCAATACTATACTATTGGGGTAGCCAACTGCGGCTCACGAATCACATTTGGCTCTCGTCATGCAGTTAATGATCTATGTAGCTCATGTTTTATTTATTAAAGAAAAATTTACTTATTATTATTAGGAATTTTAATTTTTTAGTTATAGGTACACTTATAAAAATAATTAAATTATATAAAATGTATTAATAAACATTAAGAAGACTATTGGTATCATAGTATTCACCCAATTAGCACACGAACCTAGTCATGTTGGCTACCACTGCTATAGTATTAATTGATAAATTAAATAATTTTTGTGTATAGATATATTAATAATAATGGAACTGGAATACAACATTATTTAGTTCTAAAAAATCAAGTTATTTAATAAAAGAAAAAAATGTCTATAGCATAATGGGTCTATTAATGACTGTTGATCATATTAATTGAAATTTTATTTTTAGATCAATGATAAAAAAAATGTAATGTTGTACAGAATATTTATTTCTATGAATAATTACAGATAAAAAAATTAATTTAAAAATTATAATTATTTTCATATAAAATATATAATATATAACTTCATAAAAAATTGTAATCGATTATTTAAATAATTAAATACATCAGTATGAGTGAAAATTTAAAAATGTGATAATATAATTATTATATCAAACAATTTTTCAGGTTAGATAATACGCTTTTTATTTTTATAAAGGGATCAATATATTATAATAATCGTTATTCTTTTTGGATGTAAGTTACAGGCACTTACATGAATTTCCAATTATTACGTATATTACACACTATAGACCGTTTATATATATATTTAGATTTTTTGCAAAACAATTGTGTAGCTATAAAATTATTTATTAGGATTTAAATCTTTTCTCTCAAATCTTAAGACAATTGAAACATTTTAAGTATTCAATGAACGAATTATTTAAGGTGTAATATTATGTATTAAAATTGTAATTTGTATGAAGGATCCTAGTTAAACAATAAATTATCAGCCCCTCTCCTACCCCTTCCCCTACCCGTTTACCAACACAAATAAAAGCAAAATCGTGGTTATACTACCGAGGAAATAATGTAATAAATTCATAAAAAATAATTATAGTAGTGAAATACGTCCTAAAATAAAAACAATACGATTAAAAAATCGCAATAAGTACTAAAGAAGTAAGAAGTTAACCAACAAATAACATAGAAACGTAGATACATAAGTAGTATTCATTGATAATAATACTATGACGCGTATGCACGTATTGTTAAGGTACCATACTAATATTACAACTACGTCGATGTATAAATCCGGTTTTTAATAAAAACTCATGAGATATCGCAAAAATAATAATAGTAAACTCGTTATAACGAAACGAAAAAATTACAAGAATTTCGATTCATGTGGATTCTGTTACGTTAAACACGCACGTGGTACATAATAATAAAAGCATGTTATTGTGTACATTCTATCTTTGTAATACGTTTAAGAATAATTATATACTGTTTAACAAAGCGGGAAAACGAAATCGATAAACTCGCACGTAGGTGTATGCTTAGCATCCGTTTGGTACAGTTAGTATAAATTATTTTAAATATTTTTTTTTGTATTTTATACACATTAGTTGAAAAACTCGCAATACAAATAAAACGATTCGTAGCAGCCACAATAAAAATGATATTTTGAAACCAGAATGCACCGATCGCTGTATTTACATTTAAACTTAATAAGATATAATAATTAATAACATATTATTAAATAGTTGATATTACATACCCCATGATTTGTTAGAAATTAATCGTCACGTCCGTCAATGGAATACACAGAATAATTAGTTCATGATAATTATACGTGAACTCATTTGTAAGGAGCATAGTATAAAAGGAGCATTTGTTAATATCTTTTAAGTTACCTAATACTTTATCTTACCTAACCTACGCATATTCAAGAGAATTACCAGTTATCTAATTTGTCTGCCTAAATATATGTACAACATTTTTTTTTTATCATTTCGAGAAAATATAGCTATAGGTACACTCTATGTAAAATTTATATAATATGGATTATATAGAATAAATAAGTATTATAAAATATAAAAAAAAAGTAATCAATATTAATTCGATATCATGACAATAATATATTTAATTGTTATAGTAAATACTAAATTTACGCAACCGTGATGTGAAAAAAATATTTTATTTTATTAATAAAATGTAATAGACAATTTAATATAGAAATTCCAAATGCCAGCTGGTGGTCGTCGCTCGACGAACCGGATATAACAGTTATAATTTAATTCCATATTGTGTAACTAGAAATATAGAAAATCCACGTTTTCATAAGACCCTTAGTGAACCTAGCATTTCGTATAACATAACGCCCATGTCTATAAAGTTACTCTCTCCCCAATATTATAAGCCTTTATTTAAGTCCATGTTAATAATTTGAAAATCTGCATTTATAATTTGCAAACTTAAATTTTAACTTTGAGAAAATAAAGACTTCGCATACCCTTCCCTTCACCTACAATTATCATGTCCATTATAACATATTTTTATTAAAGTATAAAATTATACTTTATTACGATTGAAATTTTTGGGCTTCATTTACTTTGTACATTAATAAGCCTCATATAATTAAATCCCTATAATATCTATTCTTAACTATAAGTTTCATATATCACTAGTATAATATCTTTTCAATATTAACATTTTTAAAATAAAAATAAAGTTCACATTAATATATTTTAAAAATGAGGAGTAAATTACAATCTGTATTCAATTCCCCATTTTACTATATTACAGTGTATTTTGAGTTTTAAATTCATACATATATTTTTATTGTATATATATATGTATTTTTCTTAATTCAACACGATTTGTGGACCATAAAAATATTATTACCAAATAAATATATTATGTCCGTTTTTTTATTTGCAGCTCTTATGAACGAACCACGAGGGCAAATACATATCCAAAAACTAAATACACGTATTATATGCACACAAAAATGCATATTGTGTGTATTAGTGCATGTGCAGCGACAAATAGTATTGAAACATCAAAAGTTTTAATATTGTTCTCAGCATGAGCGGTGAAATACGTTAATGATGAAATACGTGAAAATGCAAACGTCGACGATCGTAAAAAAAAATAAAAATAACAATTTTAAGAAAAAACTAAGTATGTGTGAAAATAAAAATGTAGTAGTGTACAATAATTTTATGAAGAAAAGCAATTTTTTTCTTCTTTTCTTTTCGAGAAATATTTATTTTTTTTTTTAAATATACGTTGTTGCGTGATAAAACGTAGGCATAGTAAAAAAAAAAAAAAATAATAATAAACCTAAGAAAAATGATAAACATTGTTCGTTTTCTTTTTCTTCAACACATTTTCCATTAAATAAATGATAAAAAAAATAATTATCAACAAAATTAAGAACTTTAACCTAGATGAATTTTTTTTTTATTCTTTTTTTTTAAATAAACAATGTTCTCCACGGGTCCATGTAATATAACACGCGATTGTGCAAAATACCATCGCGATAACGAAATCGTTCCAAATCCTATTTACGACTCGACCCATTTGGATTCATCAGATATAATAGTGTGGATACTTGAGAGCTAAGTACAAGTATATATATAGAAAATTCGTTTTATGATAAATTGTCAATGATATAAAGAAAACTGATCAAAAACGCCCGTCAAGACAAAAAGTATTTGATAAAAATCTTTTCATCAATATGATCTAAAAGTATATTTTTTTTTTTCATTCTACAAAAAATAAAATCCAAATACCATGTTAAACAAGACCATTATTCTCATGTTTTAGCGGTAATGAACACGCTGGAAAGTACAGACTTATCTCTTAATTTTTGCGCAAAACAACAATTATAAGTTTATGGTAACCTATACCGTGAATACATGTTGTATGATCTAGCTTATAAACATCGTTATGCGAAATTATTTCATTATATTGTTATAGTCAGCTTCATAGATAGTATTGTACAATAGCTATAATTGCAAATATTATTATTTATAGTTTACACGATAGACGAGTTTTGAATCGACGAGAATACAAAAATGTTGTCAGCCGACGACTTTAGATCAAAACGATAACAAGAAAGCATAAAATAATCTATACGATATGATGCTACTCTGTGTACGATTAAATTCGTGAACTATAAACGAACTAAAACCCAACGAATTTTAAGCTTTGCGAATTTATAGGAATGTAACTATTTCTACACCGAAGATACGGCATTCTGAGCGATCCCAGAGTCCGGGTCTCCTGGGTAAAACATTTTGGTGTGGCCAATAGTCGATAGTGTACGTATATTCAATAATTGTAATATTAATATAATAATTTATATACACATAGTAGTATTGTGATATTTTATTGATAGGATGTCGATTGTTGGCAGTGCAACACTCGTGATGGGTCGACCGTCACGACAATAATATTGTGTCGCAATAATAATAGGTATCTGTAGGTAGGTTGGCGATTTCTCAACGAAACATATCAAATTGAATTTTTTTTCCTTCTCGCCCACGTCCAAAGATCCGCAACGTCGATCACAACATGAAAATACCCAGGCAGTCGCGGACGCTTACGTAAAACACAAGAATAATATCATTATAAAATCGAGTTCGGCGGCGCCCCAGGGAGGGTCGTGGCGTGCAGACCGAGAGACTAGCGCTTAAGACTCGCATAATAACAATAATAAGTATATATATAATATTTATCTATGGAAGTATATCATAACATATTATTTTAATATACATATTACAGTGGAAAAAGCGAGAGAATACGACACGAAACGGGATCGCAAATGATAATATTATTTTAACGCTCGCGCTTGGCCTTCACGTTTTTAAGAGAAGACGATTTGTTCTTAGATTGGATATCTGTGTCGATCGATTATTATTATTATTATTATTATTATAAAGTATTGAAACGTCTTTCTGTACATACCTGAAATGTAAACGTATATTCTGTAATTAGTAATGTATATACTTTATATACACTATACAGGTTACTGGAGGCGTACACGTGTGTTTTTTTAAGCGCAGACACGACTCCTGCGCCTGTCAACGATTCAATCGACCTAATCCTCATCTCTATGGAGAAAAAATTTCATTGGCATGCAAAAAATTTACTAAATATTCAAATTGTTTACACTATTATATTATTTACTATTTACAAGTCATATATATATATGGTGACAATAATATAAAAACATAAGAAAATTATGTTGGGAGATTTTAATATTTGTTCATTTATTTAAATCTTAAATATATACTACTACTTGTTTAATCCACCTATATAATTTTATATTAAAATCTTTTTAATATTATTGTCAAAACAATTAAAAGTTAAAAAATGGATTTTTTATTAAAAAAACACAAAAAATCGATCAAGAAAATGTGAATTAAAAATGCATTATAGTTTTTAATATCGTATCACATATTTAATGAATTCCCAAAAAATAATGTGCCCATATATAATTTGAATATCACATTTTTAAAACCGATATTTGTTTAATTAAGTATGTAAATGAGGAATTAGATGGTAAGTTTAACAATACCTGATATAAACTCGCATATCAATAATGTAGTGAATAGAAAAAAAAATTTTTTTCCTAAACAAACAAAATTATCAAACATAAAAATCCTTGTGTAACAGTTATTGGCTGTAATATTCTATAACATCACTACCCCATATGATGATTGAATTAATTATAGTTAGAATAAACAAATATGGACATAAGGAAATAATAAAACCATATACGATTTACATCTTAATAATTATAGGTTTATAGTAATTTACATTATATTTGTTCATCTTAATATTTTACAATTACCCATTTAACTATTTATTTACAAAATTGTCAATAACATGGTTTAATTAAATTCGTAACTTGCCACCAAAAAGTATGTTGTATTAGTTTGTATTCATTTCTTCGAGTATAATTGGAGTAATAGTAACAGGAAGTAGTTGTTAATTATAATCTTTTGGTTCATTTTTTTATTTTTATTTTTTTTTTATATACATAATATATAATAATATATTTTTAAGCTTACACAAAGATGAAGCATTGTAACGTAATTAATACCATTATTTCCATTTAGTTTCCTTTAATTATTAATTTTTATTGTTTATACGCTTGATTATCTCTTACAATTAGCTTATCTCATCAATTCCGGTTATCACGAACACCAATAACATTTAATGAAACATTATTTATTTGAAATATTATAATAAAATTTTATTTCCCGAGGATATGACGTATAGTCAGTGCAGTATACGTTTTTCACAAGAATAATTAATAACAACAACACTCTCTAATGGAAACATTTTATACATAGATTTAATTTTAAGCTGAATAGCTACAAAAGTGAATTTAAGCGGACGATTGAATAGGTTATTTATTTTATGTACCTTCCTTAAAAAAGCATCTTCTGAGAGGTTCTTTACAAAAATTAATGCGATACAATTAATATTTTTTTTTAATTTGAGATTAACATGGACGACTTTGATAAATTCAAGGAAGTTAATTTTTTCATATTGTTTTTGTTTTCAACTAATGAATTTGTATTATTCTAATTCCGAATAAAAATATTGTAGGCGACTATCTATATACATGCTTTAAATTTCAGATAAACACTTTAATGTCGTAATAAGTTAGGTTGGCTAAGATTATTAGCCTGATAAACATTTTTGCGATGTTGATTATGGATTAATTATGATTTTATAAAAACATAATTAAGATAATTTAAAACATATTGAAATAAAATACTTATGTTAATAAATTTACTCGATTAGATATTGATAGGAAAAATTTATCTTAAGTGCATAGAATATTAAAATATATTATATTTTGTTAATATGCTTTTAATTTATTGAATTCGCTACTTTTCAAGTTTTTCTAATTTTTGATATAATCAATCCGATAGAATTTTTAAGTCTATTCCGAAGAGTTAAATTTTGATAAATATTAACATCGGTCATAATTTATGATATTTTATAGGTAAATACAAGTAATTTAGTATGAAACGTAGGCATATAAATTATAAAAATAGCATTGCAATATATCGACTACATTTAAAATGATTTAATTCAAAATTTGATGTATAATATATATATATATATATATATACAGCATCATGAACTTTTATTTATTATTTTCTCATTGTAGTTCATTTTTTTTAAACAATTACTATAAATAATAGCAGTTTATTGTTATAAAATGTATACCATATTACAATTATTATTATTTTTATTTTTTTTTTTTTATTCAAACAATTTAATAGCATAGGTACCTAGATAATATTATACTATTTAACAAACAATTACGTTTTTAGTGTTATATTATTTTATAAAATTATCAGTTTTTCCCAAACAGGATGTAGACTTAATTATAATTTTATTTCTACTTTTTTTTTTTGAACTCTTTTAAAGTAAAGGTCAAATTAGTGTTTGATAATCAAAGATATTAAAATATGTATATATATATATATATATATTAAATTAGTATTTTTTTTTTAATTCAAATAAATGTACAAAATTTTATTATTTATTACTGTAAAATAATATATAATGATATTTGATAAAGTTGACATCAATACATTATTTATGAGTGTTTAGTGTCTAGTGTCTATAATGTATGTGTTGTTCAAATATTTTATAAACACCTTTCAATTTTAAAATGTTTTGATAAATAAAATTATACTTATTTTTTACCTAGTAACTACCTAATTACTTACTTAAATGCATTTCATCGAATCGAATTTAAATAATTTGCTCAGATAGCATAATATAATAATATTACATTCACTTTTTTTTTTATTTAATAAATATTAGATATTACAAATTTATATTATACTGCAATGTCACTATCTCTATCTTTAGTTATTCAATTTAAAATTGTGTATAAACCTATCAAACTATAATGTATATATAATATACACATATACTTATGAAAAATTAAAATAGGAGAGAGATAGCCACTTGAAATGATTAAAATGTAAATATTATTGAAAAGAAGTTGTTCCTAAATTGGGTTTTTATTCAATTAAATTATTAAAGAATTTTGTAATGAGCTTATTCAAATAACATATTTCAAAACATTAAGAAACATTAGTATATTATTATATATCAATAACAAAATCATTAATGTATTCAAAAAGTTAAGTAAAGATATTTTTTGTAAATAGGTACACCAGAAGATTCTTGGAGCGTTGACTATATTAACATTAAGTTGTATTTCAAAAATTGACTATTCCAGACTAAGTATACATAAATATAACCTTATGATTCCATAAGGAAAATATAGATATGAGTTATTCTTAAAAACCGGTAACTTTCACACACAAAATTCCTTCGTACCTATACGTTTTATAACCTTTCAGTATTCTCGATAATTCGGATATAATATTGCGCAATCATCATGGCATGTAATATTATGCACAATCGAAAGCACAACCAGTAAAATATTAATTTTCATGATGTGTCATCTAATGCACAAATAAATAAATAAATGCATAGAACAATATGTTAAACGCACAATTAATCGAATCGTTCAATAGCATTAACATAATACTACGTATCACCGAAGAAATAAAATCGTAAAATATTCGAAAATCCTGCAGTTACAGCTTGATAAATATTTTAGATTATAATATTTCACCTTTCATCACAGAATGTCGTTTTAGAAGTATGGAAAACTTCGTTAGTTAAATACAAACAGAATGTCTGATAATACACTGGATAATAGTTATTATCTATGTTGAATTAGCGCCAACCCGCTGTGAATTAAAAACAATAACCATAAAATATTATTGATGGTTAAATGCGGAAGTAAAAATAAAACCATAAATCATGTTTGTACCTACGGGAAAAACGGGAATATCGTAATTTAGAGATTTTGAAGCTACACATATACACGTTAATCGTAGTATAACAACATTTTTATAACATATATTTAGATGTTTTTTTTTTTTTTGAACATCGTCGCGCGCGTATATATTGCGGTACGAAATCACGACCAATTGATATACCTATATAACGTAATAGTTGGGAATCCTACCCGGTCACGTTTTGTACGGTTACACACGCGTCCTTGAACGACGCGGTGCACGACGACTGTCGTGGTTAGCAACAATATTACATTAATCAAATTCATTAAACTATTATGATGTAGAACTATGATGTTTTTTCATATTATTTTGTTCCCCGCCTAATTATCAATCGAACGATAGTGGGTTTTTTTTTTTTTTTAATTACTTCGAAACACCTTCCGCACTGCAGTTTCTTTTGGACCCCGGATGACGACATTGCGTAGAGGATGAACAACGGCTACTTCCGCAAACCATCAATTTCCAGAGAAGGAAAAATGCCCCAATCGACCGATCGACTCCATTAATGAACTAAATTCCAATGAAACATTTTTTTTTAAATTGAGTCTCGAATTTTTTTAGGTACATATTAATTTAGTCCAGTAAAATTTAAAATATAATACTAATTGAATCCATATTTTTAAGTACCATCAAACTTAAAAAAATAAATTTTTTTCCCATTTTTAAATTCATTTAAGGCTATATAGAAGAAAAATTCTATAGGTATGACATGTTTAACATTTTTTATATGCTAATTTTAAAATGTGTAATACTTTTTATTAACATGTATAATTTATTGTATTTTTAAGACATTTAAAATAATAAATAAATTGATTTAATACATTACATCAATACAAACTCAAAAAGCTATTATTTTTTTTTATATTATTATTATTCAAGTATAAATGTTTATTTTTTTTGAAATAGTTAAATTTTTCACTAATTTAATTTTCTTTTAATATTAAATTATTTCTTTCTATTAAGCTAACGTTAAGTTAATATACTATAATTCATTATTCAATAGTTTTGGTATTTCTATTTCGACCAAACATACAAATACATAATATTCTAACGCATACAAAATAACACTTTTTCTAAGAACTCAATTAGTAGATACATTTTAATCTTCCAATTAGCGAACTTAATTAGTATATTTTTTCATACCATGGATAAGATTTTAATGAAATGCCAGAATTAATTTTTCATATTATATTTTCCTCTTCCAGGTATGAGACTCCATAAATAATAAATATGTACTAGATCGATCGTCATAGTATGGGCAGAACATACTGCAGGTATCTATTTAAACTTACCTACTTGACGATGATCATAATATAACTATCATCTAACGCACTGTCGTCAGTCTGAAGCAGTTCGATACGTTTTCATTCCATTTTCTTACGCGTAAACTCCACGGTTAGCCCCTAAACACACCGTATACCTACTATGGTCGTGCTAATATATAATGTCGATTTGTTTTTCTGCCGTGGTCACGTTTTTTACGATACCGCAATCAATGGCGTATTAAGTGGTAGAAGAGTAATTTATGTAGTTTGGTGGCTATGAATATATTATAATAATATACACGTTGTACAAACGCACAGTAAATAAACCATTTACTAGCCACAACCATCTACTCATCACTCAAAAAACAAAAACAAAATCTTAATACGTATTTATTATGTTTTTATGAGTATACATGTATAATAAATTAGCAAGAAATTAAAGTAAAATATTCGATTACATTTTAGCATGCGCATCAGACTAGATATGAGTCGAGAACCTGCGGCTCCTTACAATTTGTGGCTCTTTGGAAAATTCATCAATACCCGTAAAATATAAATTATATTATATCTACATTATTATAACGATAATAGACCTATAATAATAACTATGAAAAAAAAAGGTTGTTCAAACCTGTGTGGCTCTATAGACATCATGGTTAAATAACTTTTTTTTTAAAAATAGCTCTTTCCAACTTTCTAAGCTTTGCACCTGACTTCCTAGGTCATCTGATCCTACATTATATGTGGTTACTTCTCTTGAGGGGATATATTAAGGATAAAGTGTAAATATCATGATCATCATCAACCACAGAAAAGTTAAAAAATTAGACAAGTCAATTACTACAAATATGCATAGAATTAACATGAATTCCGATTAGATTTTCTTCGCATCATAAGAGAAGATAAATTTAAAATATTATTAATTTATCTTATACATCATATACATAACTTTAAATGGAAAAACTAAAAATATATTAACATTTGAAATCGGATGTTTCATTTTAAGTAATCCTGTGTTATAAATCAATTACGTTAGTTAAATGATGTATTATTTTAAAATATATGATATTTAATTTATTTAAAAAAATGTTAGCTAAAACTTGACACAAAATAGTACATTAAATTGCATCGACCAGTACGCAACATTTTCTTATAATGCTTCCATCCTCTATATACATATACACCTACACAGTATTGCAATGAAAATAGAAATTAAAAATACGATCAAATTATTTTCCAAGTTATTTAACAATAAACGTAAAAATAGGAAAAATGTTTTTATAAAAATTAATTATTGCGAAACAATTACTGAAACTGTAACAGTTCGTTTTATGAATCGATATTTTAAATTAGTTTCCAGCCCTAAGCATATTTTGCGCAGTAAGCCTTAACATAGTTGTTTGCACCACGGTTGTTCATCCCGGATTAAAAAAAAAAAAACTCTTTAAAAAAGTAATATCGTCGTATCCACGTTTAAAATGATTACAGACTAAAAATAAATTAACGACAAAAACGAAAAATCTATTTTTCAAAAGTCCATTTTTCACGTTATACTCTGGGTATGAATTATGAAATATTACGCTAACATAAGACGACTCGCATCAAAAAAATTTATTCTTTACCTATTAAGCGATGGAACGAAGCGTGATTGTTCAAAAATGTCGAAAACTTTTCAGTCGTTTGAGTACACGTCGCCTCCAGCAGCTACCGTTGCAGACTTATAGACGGCAACAACTAACAAACTTTGGCACGTACCATCTGTTGCACACTCGCTTGGTTGGTGGCGGTAGATAACAGGATAATCAAGACTTGTGGATGACGGTTAAATAATATTATTTGACTAGTTATAGCCGAAGTATATGTATACACATATAATAATACGAATTACACGGTTATCATCGTTATTCAAAATATTACGCGCAAAGGTGGTGGCTGTAATTTTTAAGCAAATGAGATAAATATTGGAGCAAGTCATACGTATTGTAATTTCAATATTTAACGATTAGACTGTGTGTGGTTAATTGTTATCTATCGGCTCCACAGAAGACTAAAAAAAAAAAAATCAAAATCATCTTTACGTATTTAAAATTGTAATGTTTGATCATTCCCTATAGTTTATATAACACTCAAATATGGTAGACATACATCGATAACCTACCGCGAAACAGGACTATACCAAAAGGTAATTTATAAATTATAAGTCATCAATATATTTAATTTTTAAAATAAACTATTTTTTTATCATTTTAATTGTTTAATTATTTTAAATGACAACACATACGTTTTTAATTTCTCATTCAAGCGTAGAATATTCTTTCAGAGTATTTTATTGCATAAAAAACAAATTTACCGTTTTTTACCCCAAGACATCAAGCCATTACACATAATTAAAAAAAAAAAAACCATACTTTATGCTTATTGTACTTTGTTTGTATAGATTGTATAATTTTCTAGTTTAAAAATAAAATAAAAAACCTATAGTTTTTTAATACATTATATTATTTTTGTAGCTTATGAATTATATTATTATAATACATTTTTATCTATATAATAATTATATAGATATATTAAATATTTATATTTTTTTTTTTTTTTTTGGAATTAATGTGTCAGCATTTATCATGATATTACAATACTTAAAATCTAGTTACAAATATAAATATGTATTTAAAGTTTAAACAAGCGAAGTGGTATAAATAATATAATATAGGTAGGTATATTATATATAAGTGTATAACTATGTATTAAAGTTTAGATGTGTAAAGTGGTGTAGCGCATGGGTATTCATCAATAATTGGTTCATTACTGTGCTCATAAAAACTATAAACACATAAATTATTACATGTTAATAATTACTCATCAGAAAATTGATTTTTAAAAATTGAAAACTTAAATAATATTCTGCTTAGAAATATTAAATTTAAAATGTATTTTGTTATTCAAAAAAGTAAAAAAAAAAACTGAATCTTGAAAAACAATAATAATGAAATTTATAAAAGTTAATTTTTTTTTTTTTTTATGAATGTTATTTTTTAACGACTTATTTACTAGAAACATATTTTTAAACAATACTATTTTTTGAAACAACGATTATGCAATACTAACAAGTAACTACATTATGAAGTATAGTACGATATAGCATTACGTCTCTCATTTGACTTACCAGTTCGGGGGCGACGATGCGACGACGTAGACAGCTCAAGGAAATTCGCTGCGAAATCGATCTGACGTGAATTTACAAGAGTGAATGTTTCGGATGGTTAATTGTTAATTTCGGATGACGGTCGATCGTTAGTACGCGAAAATTCTGACGAAATCCAAAACAATCAATATTATTTATGAAGATAAAACAAACGGGTGGACTAACTTTTATCGGTCTCTTCTGCGATCTCGGGTACGGGACTCGAACGGAAAAACCGGTTACGCGCGCAAAACAAACACAACAGTTATAAAACGATACCACGGTTGCAGTATGTACAACAGTTCCGCGACAATTGGCCAGCCCCGCGAGTTCGCCGGTGCATATAAAGACCGATGATGCGCCGCTAGCCGTTCCCCCCCTTCCCCCGGACCACACCAATATCGGACCGAGGTCACGGTTACGCGGCGCGTAGTTCGACGATTGCGGCTGCGGTGGCAGAGGCGTCGTCGGCGATGGTGGCGATGACGTCAACGGGCGCGTGAGGGCCGCGGTACTGTTCGAGAAGGAAACTCTGCGCGCACGCACACCGCGGCGGTCACCCATTTTACGGTATCGTCGTTTTGACGTCCTCGGATTTGACCACTGGACATCGGTTTCAGGATCACTTCCGTTGCGATATGTTTCACCATCAGGTCATAATTGAGTCATCGGAAACTAATTCTAAACACACTCCGATGCAATATTCCATTTAGTCAGCCGTTGATAGTATTGATGTATGTGGACACAGTGTTAATTTTCCGGACCAGATTTGCAATCCATCTGTTAAAATCGTGCGACAAGAACCAATAATGAATGTGCTAACTTCTTGGTTACT
The DNA here is from genome assembly GCF_002803265.2 of Melanaphis sacchari. Lineage (NCBI taxonomy): Eukaryota > Metazoa > Arthropoda > Insecta > Hemiptera > Aphididae > Melanaphis > Melanaphis sacchari. Next base: position 2,679,894 of record NW_020271173.1, read on the forward strand.
TCACTATATAATAATATAAAAGTCGATTATCGATCGTTTATTATTTTTACTCAAACAAGAGTAATGTGGTGTCATCGTGACGTCGAAGGTCACCCAAGACATCGCTAGTCATTTCTATATGAAATTTATTGAAACCAGCCAAAAATCACTCGTTTACTTAAAGCATTATACCTTCAAAATTCAAAAGTCTTCAAATCATGTTTACCGATTTTTAAACAAAAAACTAATACGCGCGTTATACTGTAACACCGTAAAACCGTATTTTTAAGCAATACGGTATAACTATAAGCACACATTGCAATAAATGACTGATTTCTGGACAACGACTTTAATTATAAGTATACTAAAATACCAGGAATTATAATCAATTTATCTCAATACCATAATATTATTAATAACATTAAAAGTTTTTTTGTAAGACTTATGATTTAAGTATTTATTATATACATTTCGTAATTCATCTTGAGTTTACTAATTCGATTTCCGCAAATGCCGGCATCGAACATGTGTTAGGTATCTAGTGTAGTATTAATAATATTGCGTCAATACTTCATTTTAATAGAAACACAGCGGATGCCGTTTATACGATTCACCAATAAAATTCATTCGCTTACAAGACTCGAAATTTCCCGGAACAGGTTGAACGTGCCCTATTACATTATAAAAAAAATCAGTAATAAGACTCAAATATTTCCTAAGGTTATAATTTAAGGATACTGAACTTACTAAAAAAAAATTGTGAAAAATGTAGACACCTTTGGTCAAATTTTGAAATAAATAAATTTTTTTTAAGTGATTTTTTTTAAAGTAGTTAAAACTATACTGTATAAAATACAACAATTTTCATTGCATTTCATTTCACCGAGACCCTCATTCTACTAATTAATACAAGCACAAACAATGCATTGCTGCTGAAATGGCCTAAATTAACAAAAAACAAATTAAAATAATCAATTGCTTGAAAAATAATAAATATTATCTAATGAATATGTAAAATTAAAATAACAAAATTAAGTTAATAATTCATTTAAATTTTTTTTTTGCCCCCCACCATCACACTTCACTTATAAGGTTTATTAGTTTTAAGACTTATTTGCTCTCAAAGTGAGTCTTTTCAACGGCGTCTATTGTATTTTAATATGTGTCACACTCTACTTGACCCGCACAATGTCCTCGGCTGGATGGGTACTGGACGACAAAAAACGCATTCAATGATATATGTGCTCATAAGCTTATCGAGTATATCGTATTATTACACTGACCCGAGAGATGAGTAATTGGTTTTTCGACGGATCATTTAAATGGGTATGTTCGCTTTACAGACGTAAAACACACTCAACGTTATCCTCTGTAATACTTTATATTATTATTATAGTATTATGTATACTAGTTGGGTCATTGTGTTTTCGTGTCTCAGCTTTACGTCGCGGAAAAACGAAAAAACAAGGTTACCCACGTGTATTGTACGTCAGAAAAACAAATCAACTATCACTGCATGGTAATAACTACTTACACTAATCCACAAATTCGAAATTTATAAAAAAAAATAAAATAGACAGTAAAATTATATATTTTTTTTAATATATAAACATTTTTGCCTTTTATATTATACCTAGTTATGCTTATGATATGAAGTTTTCTCACAAATAAATTCTTATTTATCTTATTTATCTTAATATCTTATTTGTATCATTATACTAAACACTAAAACTTGATATTTCTCGATATTTTGAAGTAAACAACAATAATTTCCAAATAGTTTCGATTATTTCAAACCACGTCGATATCGACAATATAATAAAAATAAAATCACGCAAAAATTGATAAGAAAATATTTATCATATAATACCATAATACTAACGCGTCGTGTTAAAATATTGTTTTTATTCAACACTTCCCTGAATACGTCGTCGTCATATTATAATATATCATATGCGGGCGATATGGCTAGATACGACCACATTTAAACAAATTGGAGGCCGCTCAACGTTTATATAATCTAATTAGGACATGCGCGTGCAGGCAGCATGCGGTGTGGAGGTACCGTAATAATGCTTTAGGAACTTATCTTATAAATTTTTTATTTTTATTGTCGTAATATCTCCATACGATAGAATTTCTGTAGAATAAATTGAAGACACCATTAAAATAAAATTAAGAATTTATATTAGACGATACCAGTTTGCTATCCTCTATTTCCATGGATATTATTTTAATACAAAATGGTGTTGTTCACTATTTATAAAACATCACACAAAAACTACAATATAATACCAAATATAGGTCTCCTTCCACGTTGAAATACCTGGAAACGAAAAATCAGATTTAATTGCAAATGAATCCACTTCATTTTAATACTCCGTAAAAATTAATCAAACCATGATCTCAGAGATCCTTAGTATTATCAACTATGAAACAAAGGAAGTGTAGCAAAATAATTTGAATAAATTATAAGTTACAAACAAATTTAAAAAAACGAAACCTTCCAATAAAAACAAAAATTTCTCACTATTTTAAAATCAAGAGCCAAAGTAATTATCATTTTAGTTAGAATAGGGGTTAGAGTCTTATCCCCTATTCCCTATTCCTTTACTCCTTTCACATTACCTTTACCAGACCCTAAATACGAGATATTCAAGAAAAGCCTTACAATCAATTACATTAATGACCTAATGACCAAAATTCGCCAAGTGCGAAGAATCTTTAATAACTCAGCCTTACTTTAACATACACTTAATAACGTATAGAAACACGGAAGCAATATTGTATATTTATTTTTTTCATAATATAAACATATATAAAAAGTTGTAATTTATTTTATTTTTTTCCATCGAAAAACTATATATCTAATCTAAAACTAAGTTATTAATAACCGTTATTAATGTATTAACAGACAAAAATAATTTTACCAAACAATAATAATTATATATACACAATACAATTTATCTTATTAGATATACCCGCAATTAAGAATTGTGTCAAACTTTTTGTGGAATTGTATAACTGCATTACATTCACATGAATTTATAGTCTAATAAAATATATTAATATTTATAGTAATGGTACCCATTTCATCATAAAAATAATTTAATATCATTATGAATGTTTTTTTGTCATACCGCGTTTTCTTATTAATGTATTAGTTTTTAGAAAAAAAAATAGATAATTATAGAATATATAATAATTCTTTTTCGACTACCCAAGTTCACTAATTTTTTTGAAGTCATTACTTAATTTACCCTTACGAACAATATCTAGAAAACACTATTTTCAAGTGCCTCAGTCTGTGCAAAAGTATTTTAAAAGCGTTTGTCTGTTATCTCGAAAAAAGACATACACAAAAAACTTCCGTTTTTTTTTTTAGTATAAATTATCCAAATATTCTTCGATAGCCTTATATTTTTTCCATCATAGTTGTTACTTGTTAATTTTATGCAATGTACTGGTGATGCATGATAAAATAATCTGTAAAAATGATGTTTTTTATCAATTATTTTTCCAACTAAAATGCATATATAACCAAAACAGCCACTAAAGCGTATTTTTTGAAGATAGATGTTACAGCAGCAAAAATAGTTGTTAAAATGTCAATAATAAAACAAATTAAGTGTTGCCCTCTATCGGACAATTTGTTTTTTTGAAAGTTAAGCCATTTTAGTTTTAAAATATCATTTTGAAGTACTAGATCATTGCTCAATCTGAACCCAATAAATAAGATAAAAAATATGTCAGTTATTGAACAATGAATACTAAAAAGCGCTTTTTAAAATAAAAATACAAATATAAACTGAAAAGTAAAATTTTTAATTTATTAAACACTCTTAAACCAAATATATGAACATTTTTTCTTTAATTTTCAAGAAAGTATTAAAAAACATAACGGTAATAAGATTAAAACCTCTAAAAATATTACCTTCAGAAAATTAACTGATACCTCTCGACATTCATTTTATTTTATTATTATATATAATGTTATATTGTATTAATTAAAATCAATTAATCACGTAATATCAAATTCAATGTATTATGCGTTAGGCTCTTTAAGTTTTATGCGTCTCAACTTTAATATTATAATATTTAACAAACACTTTTACGCAGTGAACGAGATTTAGCTCGCGGGAAATCGTGATATCGATTTCAATAACTAAGATGCGTTGCCGTTGCTTGAGTGACCCGTACGAACATTGAACGCGTGCACGACATGGCACAAAATACGGACAACCGTTACCACGTGTGATACAAAGAATGAAAGAACAACATGCTTTTGGCAACGCCACAACATCATTTGAAATTGATGTTCAGTAAGTACCATTGGATCATGTATTATTGTAGGCCGTAACACAATTTCACACAATAAATATTTTATACTATCGATTTTAAATAAATTCATAATAATTATCCTATAATGATTTATTAACATTACTAATACTTATTATATAGGTAATATATACCTGTATAAAATTATCAAACTGTTTGTATTACTAAGTATATTAAACTATAGTAAAATTATCTGTAAATATTTATACAATTACAATAATGATAGGAATATAATATTATACACGGATACTATATACTTTTAGTGAATTAATTAAGCTATAATAATTTAAGCCTATAATATAATATATTTTTCGTGCGCAACAGTGTTATAAGTTTTTAAGTATAAAAAGGTAAAAACGCTATCGTTTTATGTCTTTCGAAAGTAAAAAGATAAAAAATGCACAATTGTGGTGCAACAATTATTGTATACCTTCCCACGCTTTTTATGTATACCATTTTAACGGGCATCAGCTATAGGTACTAATCAAAATTGGCAGTTCTATACAACACAATTATAATAAATTATTAAACTCTGTGTACGTAGAAACTCTTTGAGCCACACCTTGTCTGCTCATCGTAATCGACTCATCAGACGTCATCACTTTTAAAAGTTTATTTATTTATTTGATTGAGTGTACTAATATAGTATATTAGTAAGAGAGCTTATAATAATAAGTTATAAGTATATAACATGAAATAGAATACATTAAATTGTGTTTAAGTAAATTATAGAAAAGTAGCCATATAACTAAAATAAATTATTAGACTGGTATATAAATGGGGTTACTATAACTATATGAAGTTAAGAGCGATGAAAATTAAAAAATCTAGTGATTCCTTGTGCGGTGAGCAATAAGTAAAGATTTGAGACATAATTTGTGTAAGATCAGAAGCGTATACTACTCTGATTAGAGGAGAATAAATAAAAAAAGTAACTACCTCAACACCGCGAATTGCAAGGGTAATAATTCCTAGAGTAGAATAGTCAATTTGAAGCTTTTAAGCCTCTTATGAATCTTCTTAGTGATTTTCCAAAGTTATACAAAGTGTGGGGTGCGTTAAGTGTCAAAGTGTACCTATAATATGTTTATATATGAAATTCTATAGTACCTACAAACAACATATTTTCAATTTATCAAAGCAATTAAAATTTTTGTAATTTAATACCTTCTTACATATCAATACATGATATAATATGACCTTCATTATAGCATTTCCTGATATAATGATATATTTTATAGATGATTTTCCGGTTACGAATTTGTTAATTGTAAATTACTTTTTATAGATTTATTACAATTAAAACAATTTAAACAATTCCAACTTAGAATATTATTTTTTTCATTTTCTTTGTCTAATTAATTATTATAAAATTTAAAAAATTTTATCAGCAACTACCACACTCACCACGATTGTAGATAATATGAACTATAAATAGATGACATTAACTATGGCTACTTAGAATACAGTTATTTACAACCATCCTTGTCACACAAATTATTATATTATAGCATATTTTAAATCATCAAATATTATTTTTATTTTTAATCCATTCTTTATGAGAACTCATAGATTTTCAAACAAATAAAGATAATAATTAATATTGTTTTTTTCCAACAAATAAATATCTTTATAAATGTTAACAAAATGATGAATAATTTAATTTATAATACTATTAATAGTATTAAAACAAAGTAATAAATCATAGTCTATTGTTTATAACTGTAGATAACAAAAATCAAAAAAACAAAATGTTTATAGATTCATAATTTTTATCCAAAATTTGTTTGAGTATACTTAAATTTTCCCCATGTAATCTTTATACATAATTTATATGAGTCTAAAGATGTATATAAGGGGTTAATATTGTTCTAGAATGACAGTTGGCTTAAATGGCACTTTTACACTAGTAAATTGCGTTTATAATTTTTATTGTAAATAATATTCCAATTTTGTTGGAGAACACTGTTTTTTTTAAATAATCTTATAATTGTGATGTGCCGTCTAATCATGAAACGCAAACGTAAAAGAGTTGTGCTTTGTGTGTTGTTATCTTGTTTCTTTATTGCACAATATTGATGTTTATAAATATGAAAGCAAGGCAAATAAAATTATACTGATCGCAAAAACTCTGAACACATCTCTGAAAATGCATTTAAGTTAATATACATTCAAACAATCTAAATATTAGACGAATTAAATTAATATTTTATTATTATTGATTTTTATGCCGTTAATCAAAGATTGAAGAAATAAATATAAAATGTGGCCTACAAACAATGATGCGTGATTTATTGTATAATATAATATATAACTTTTTCACGGCATCATCAGAGGTCAACGTTTAATACTTACTGTCTTTTAGATTTTATTAACAGTTGTTTATGGAAATATCAACGCATGGTTCGACATTTTTGGTTTTTGAGGCTTTTCTATCAACTCCGTGAGCCACAAAAACATTTCACCTATATGATAATTATTGATAAAGCATTGTTACATGTGACTCGTTATATTATGCTCTACAATAACAGTCTATGAAATAAGGATAGCAAATATTTTTGAGAGTACTTTTAAGAGTTTTTTTTTTTGTTTTGTTTTTAACATTAAGATTAAAGAAATATTTAAACAAACTTTTTTTAAGATAAAAATAAATAGAACTATCATGAAAATAGTGATAATTCCGTCCAATTGAAAGTTGCGGGATACATTAATATTATCAAAATTAACTTTCAATATTGTCACACAATACATAAATAATTTTATTAACTTCAATGTTTGTCGATAATCAAACCAAAAGAATTTCAATCATAAATCACTGGTCAATTCCGTAAATGGCTAATATTATTTGTTTATAGTTTTTAAATGTTTTTTTTTTTTTTTTTTATGTTGGAAATCTTGCATGTGATGACTGGCTTAAAGCAATGATTAAACAAACATTATTTATTAATATGTTAACTTAATAAATTCGTAATTATAGCAATTATTAGAATAATATTATAATAAAAGCGTTTTAAAATGCTTTAAAATACAAAATGTATAATATTTTTTTTTAATTTTAGCAATATACTCATTTACTATTAATATTTAGTTAAGTAACTATTATCTCAACCTTGACAATACAATAATATCATGTGTCAATTATAATAGGAAATTTAATTTTACATTACACACTGATAAATAAACAAGATATAATTCATTTAATATCTGGTTGATTTAAGATGATTAATTAACTACGAGTATAATCTTGAACAAAAAAAAAACATGTACATTTAAATGAACATAGAAATACAGTTAACCAATTAAATATTTCAAAATGAATTAACTTCTCTAAAAAAGAAGATTTTGGTATGAAGTTTCTATAAATAAACTTCTTCAATCATATAAACATTGTAAATTATTTCAAGTTTAGTACACAATTTATTTATATTAATATTCTGTTATTGAATTTGACTATGAACATTTTTACTATTTATTAAACAAAAGAATGTAATAAATTTAATTCTTACATTTTTTAAACAATTAAAAAATTAAATATTTCATGGATTTAAATTTTTATTGCGTGATTCTTATAATTCCAATATATGATTTTATGAAATCTATATAATAATGAATTTATTCGATTGCATTTTATATTTAAAATTGAATATATATTTTATATTTATCTTAAAAATAACTAAGTTTTTTAGATAAATTATATTCTTAAATATTTAAATATTATGGTGATACGAACAATATCAGTTTTTACATCAGAATATTATACTAAAATGTAAATGTAAGCTTAAATCAAATATATAATGTAAATAAATATATATGCATCTATAATTTTTGTTGTCAAAAAATATTTATTAAGTTTCCATTTAAATTAAATAAATAAATAATTTTTATTTAAAAGCATTATCTGAATTTTGATTTTTTTTTTTTTGCATTTTTGATGGTCTCTTATTTTCACGTATATCAATATTATTGAACTTCTTTATCAAAACTTAAATATACCAATAAATGTAGATATATATGCCAAAAATAAAAAATATTTCAATGACAAAATAATTTATTTTATAAACTTATTTTGCTATTGATATGTTGTTATGCATTACTATCGTGCTCATATAATACCTAAATCAAATAGATACCAATTTTATTATATAAAATACATTTCAGGTACTAAAAAATCACTTATACTCCATTTTGTACTTTAAACAATACCCTTTACTCAGATATAAGAACATTAGTGCTGTTCAAATATTTACAGAAATTCAATGGTTTTTATTATTATATAAAAACTTTCACAAAATTCGTATTTCATACTGAATCAGAAAAGTAATCCATGACATATACACAACTAAAAATGTTCAGAAAAATATTACTATACTACACAATCTTATAATTTACGGTAAATCACACAAAATTACTCCTTCTTTCAATCATTGTATCACCCTACTTCTTATGAGTTCAACCACCCATTGCACAGAATGTTAGGTTGTCTCAATGCAATTAAGTCTAGGTCACTTTTTAGACAATCAATTTTGTAGTTAATAGTATTATTTATCTGTCATATTCTAATTTTTATGTTATATTTAGTTAGAAAAATCAAATAATAGTTTTAAATTAACACTTTTTATAACTTAAACAAATAAAATGAATAAATAAAAACACATAGAATTTTTTCTACTTAAAATATACACTATAAGAAATACAATCATTCATATGTATGCATTTTAGGTATAAAAATATTTCAAGCGCAATAATTCATACCACAAAATTATAACAGGAAGTTATCTTTGATATTGTTTAATTAATGTAAATTTGTTTAGTTCAAACCGGCACTTTTTATTCCGGCATAAACACTTCCTAATACTACTCACAAAAATATGACGATATCACACAAATTCATCATAATATATCGTTGCCCATGAAAATTTAATTTACTACGCATATAAATAAATTAAAACTACTTGTTCAAATTCTAATCATTATGTGATAAATCTTTTTTTCTTATTATTATTAAAACTACAGTTTATAAATACGCAATCTGTAAAAAATTACAACTAAATAAATATTTAAATTAATTTTTTTTAATATTATATTTTTATACATTTCAGGTAGACGGTTGAAAGTCATCAATTATACAAGACCAGTCATTTAAATATCATTCACTCAAAAATTATAAACATTGTTTTACATAATTTAATATTATTGTAAAATAAAAATACATTTTCGAAAAAATAAAATTATATTTTTTAACATTTTTAAATTTTTAACTTTTAAAATAACAACTACATATATTTTTCAATTCATATTCGAAGAAGTATATTTTTTGTAGTATTCTAATAATTGTTTGATAAAAACCAAATTCCAAACATTTAGTTAGTCAATTAGTTATAAGTTATAAGTATTTTAAATTTGAATGATCAAAGTTGGGTGACATAAAGTTAGTTCCGCAAAATTTTAGACCAATATAAATAGACCACTAATCATGACTTCAAATGTTTGTTCCTACTTAACTAATTTTAATTGGTTTTTTAAAGTATATCAAAATACTCCAAAAAAATATCTTGCTTTGAAATATGGAACTAAAAATATATGATGTAAATATTTATTGAAGAAATGTTGATAAAAATTTTTTAAATAAAATATATTTTTTTTTAACGTAAAACTTTGAGATAATGATTATAGAGATTTAAATGAACCACCTTGTATGTTAAAATTTGTATTGTGGTTTAAGTAGAGTCGATCATAACATTGCTTTATAAATAACCGATAGTAATATCTGGACTTATATTATATAAAATAATAATTTTAAACGCATTCAAACATTCAACATAGTTTATGGTTTTACGAATATTAGTTTTTGAAGAATCTAAAAATACAAATAAATATGGATTTTCTTATAATATTTGGAAGATAATATTAAATTAACGAATCGTATAGACACAATACAATTATTTATTTCATCCAAAATCTAATAAAACGAATCTTAAAATCAATATTTTAACAAACTAAAATAATCGAATTAATAAGAATAAACATAAAATATTTAAAAAAAAAAATAAAAATTATAACATTTCACAATATTATACTTGTAGTTTATTTTTCAACAAAAATGAGGTTAAATAGAAAAAAAATGTAATATTAATTAATATTTTTATACCGCGTGTTTACTCAATTATACACTAACAAAATATTTTTGCTCATTAACAACGTGCAATATTATTATGCTATTTTATGTAAGCCAAATCTATCATAGTATTACTATAAGCATAGATTTGACGTGTAAGTAAAGTATACATTTACAAAGTTAACTAAATAGACTATTATTTATGTATGTGCTTATTAAATTGGATTAATTAAGTAATATCCAATAAATAAGAAACTTGAAAAAGTCTAATTGACTTGCAATTATAGTAATATAAAAATGTAATTTTCGTTACCTACTTACATGATATAGAATTTAAACTAACAAAATTAACTTTAAAGTTTAAACTTAAATATATTGAGGTGCGAATATTTAGTCATAAAAAGTAAAAACAGAATATTTACAAGCTTAAAGGGTACAGAAATAATTGCTTGATTATTATACAAGTTAGTTTTCTATGTAAACGTAATGAACAAGAATTTAAAATTTAAATAATATCGCTTCAGGAACTAAAACCATGAACTAAGTTACACACACGCGCAAATATACATACCAACACAACACACATGTACGTATATACATATATTATGTATGAATGTGTAAACAGCTTGATGAGAAATTTATTTTAAAAACCTATGTAGGTTTTTGTAATACAAATCCCATAAGATCCCCATTTTTTTTTTTTTATTCGCAAATTTCTGATTATTCCGTGTGCAATACACATTTACAACATATAAGAAATATGTACTTAAATGTGTGTAATAAACATATTAATTATTATTAATGTACAGGCATACCCATGAGGTAATATATATGTAATGAATAATGATTAATCACTCAATAATAATTTCACTCGATAATTTAATGCCACTCAAAGTTATTTTTAAATATTTATAACTATTACATCTTTTTTTTTTTTATTCAATTTAACAATAATATTTTATCTTCGCCAATGATAATTCTCAATATTTTTTAGTTATCCTCTAGAAGATAATAAAAACAAACCATAAACTGATGATAATCACCATCAGTAAACAATTATTATAATAAATCTACAAAGATCGAGACACAAATGTTTGGTATGTAGTATAATGTACCTACGTTTAACACGGTAACAATATATAGGACGGACCGAATAATAATGGCGTCAGATAAAAGCCACATTTAATAGAACAAAAACTAACCGAAAATCACACATCAGAATAGAAGTTTAACGGACAAAGAAATTCAGGAAGAACGTTCCCGAACATTAACCAAAACGGCCAATATAATAATATTATATTATTATGTACATTAGAAATCAAAGAAAATATTGTTTTGGGAAGACTCGTTGTCTGCTTGCCGTAGTTGGCTGCATTGCTCCTCCTCCGACTGACCAGCAGACTGATCGAACGATAGAAGTGATACTTCTATAGAGTCGATGGAGGATAGCGACAATCATAGCGATCTGGAGTCAAAAACTTGTAATGATTTCGTGATCGCTTCATCCTGTTAACATTCAACCAACAATACATAAATAATAAATAGTGTATAATTTTAAATTACAACAATAAGTGGTATAGGTGGTATAGTATAAAAATATATCATACGATATTATAACGAATATAACCTTTAAACATGATTCGATGAATTCTTCGAACGTAATCACGCCATCTTGATTGATGTCGAGTTTTTGGAATACCATATCAGTGTGATCTTTAGATTTAGTACTACCACGACCCTAAAAATATCAAATACAAAAGTTAATATAAATATAAAATATTCAGTGACAATAAATATAAAAACATTTATTTATAATTAAATTATATAAAAAAAAAAAAAAAACTATTTAATGAGAGTTAATTTTATTTGTAACATGAAACATAACAAACTATTCTTTATATAAGTAAAAATAACTCTCAAATATTATTATGAGCGTTTTATACAGAAAAAGATTGGTTTAGTAGTCTAATAAAATTGCGATTTTAAGTATATGTGACTTTCAGAAATTAAAAAAGTTAAAAACCAGATAGTTTTAATACAAATAGTATCCACATAAAAAGGTAATAACAGTCGAAATCTTTTCCGAGTTAAAAAGTAATATTTTTCTTGATGAGTTTGGGACTAAGAAAATCCTTTCAAACTTTATTAATCCACTCAACCAATTTAAAGCAAAATTAAAATAAAATATACGAGTATAAGCCACATTATATTATAGAAAGTTTGAGTTTTTTACCTCATAGATATTTTATTTATAAAATATTGAGTAATATAATAAAAAGTTTATATTAAAAAAATTATATATCTTATAATCATTAGTTTAAAATTTGAACTTTTACTATGTACAGAATGTTATAAGTTAATATGTCATATATTTAAACAAAAATTGCAATTAAAATTATTTACGTACACCATGTTTTGGTAAAAACGTATTAGATAAATGTTTATCTCAGATAATTTTTATAAATTATTACTTTGTTGTTTGTTCTATGTTTTAAATATGTAAATTAAAGAAATTGCAAAATAAAGGAATACTATCTTGTTCTCTCGTCATAATGATATCAAATTGCTATGATTAAAACATTTTAAATAAAACTCCAACAAAATCTTTTTTTTTTTATAAAAATAAATTATAGTTTAATAAATAATTTAATTTTGTGTATTAATTTATAATTAATTCTAAAATAATCCATTCAATTTATTATATTTAAACTAGTATATTAAATTGGTTTAATTCAATCTTCATATTTTTAAGTAAATTATAAATTATAATGCCTATTACGCAATATTAAAATTAAGTGCAATAAATCTCGCATTATAATTCCACCTTTTAAAAATTCATATATTTTATGATTTATATATTACGATTTTTTATTTAAGTTGTAATTTAAACATGTTCATACCATTAATCTAAATATTTATTTAAGTGTATCAAATAGCAACATTACATAAAAAATATATAGCTTAAATGTTTAACATCTTATGAAAATGAAATATTATTAAATGTATTTAACTAATAAACAATCGTAGTTTTAAATTTTAAACACGAATTATAAGTGCATTGTGATAAAAAAAATTTACTAGATTTATATAGTTTTTGATGAGATTTTTCAAAAACCTGAAGGCTATGTGGTTCGTTGTAGAGTTAAGATTTACATTACACTTATTTATCTTATCTTAAGATGATATATGTGTACGAAAACTACCAAATAAGTTTCGTAGCTGAAATGATCTGATATATTGCCAACAACAAAATGTATGGAATTTAAGTTTAAGTATTTAAATATAAGTACGACAAATAACTTATTTTAAAATAGTATATAAACATTTTTATGAATTAGACAATACACATAAAAAAATTAGGTTCAAATATTTTATTACTACCGCTTAAATGCTTAACATATTTTAAAAATCAATCTAACTGTATTTAAAATAATATAAATAATATGATTTTTTTTTTAAATTTATTAATTTTTTTTTTTGTTTTGTCAGTTATTTTAGAATTTTGTTTATTTTATTTTTATTTACATGTCATAAAATTATTTTAAAATTTCAAATTATATTTCTTTACTAATTACAAATATATAATATTATATTATTATTTTTGGAGTCATCGTTTTTAATATACAATAATTAAAAACGCTTTAATGAAAACTAATGTTTGCTGCTTATATTAATCAATCATCTTTTAATTTAACGTTATAAAAGAGGAAGATTTTATTTATTTTTTATTCATTTAAAAAAATATATATATAAATAATATTGAAACACATTTTTATGAAGTATTTATAAGTTTAAGAAACTTCAAACACCTATATTATAATATGTTTAAATTAAATTATAAACCTTTGAAATTAACCCCGTCTTTTCAAACACAATAAATTCCACGCCATTTTTTTTAAATTTGTTTTCGAACACATTTTGAATAATATTATCCACTCGTATATCCGCTGTTTAACTAACAACAGCTCTTGTAGATATATATGTCCTTTAGATCGCAATGCATTTAAGTTGGCACTCGGCGTAAAGTTTCCATACTAAGTTATTCGGGAAACTGTAAGATATCCATTAAGATAATGCAAATATATACTTCGCTTGCTCATGCACACACATATTACAAATTTACACACATCACAAATGCACACAGACACACACACACGCACACACACATACATCTATATAAAACTTGTATTATTAACACGAGTTGAACGAGTTGAAATATTTTACTTACTTGTGGTCTTTTGCCCATCAGCTCATGAATGGCTAACACGATTTGACTGAGCTCCGACCTCGTTATGCATCCGTCACCATTTAAATCGTACAGCTTAAATGTCCATCTGAGTTTTTCGTAAATAGATCCACGAAGCAGAGTGGATAGAGTCATCAGCATATCCTGCACAGTTAATTTAATTAATAAAATTAGCTGATGTTTCTATAAATTAGGTAAGCAAAGTCTTATACGGTCGGCACAAGCATTCAGTGCGGGAATTTTATTTGTTTTCAGTAAATCGCATATTTTACGTTTCAATTTGTGTTATTTTATTCAAAACAAAAAGTAAGCTTACATTATACTGCCGGTATCTCTAAAGTTTCACACCGAGAATTTTGAGAGCTCATCATCTTACCCACGATCGATAGTTTTAACGCTTTTGAACACTGGGAAAAAGAAAAGCCGAAGAGAGACCAAACTCCCAACAGCTATAATATTGGAATTGCTTAGTGTGAGAAAATGAATGGCATCTTGAAACATTCAGAATACAAAGAAATCCTAAAAAAAAATATTAAACCATTCGACGTTTGCACATCTTATGTCATCATTGAAAGAAGGTCGATTTATAATATTTATGCTTCGATAAATCCCAAACGATAAATGAATTTGAATTATTTTCGCTTATGTTATATAATATTATAATGTATAGCGCGCTATACAAATTAAATTGTATCGAACAAATTTACCGTATAAAATTGATTTATATAATTATACTTAATATATGTTCAAAATATTATATAGTTGACAGCTGTGTAGTAATATTCAATCTATATATTTCAAAGATTTAAAATATCCAAATAAAATAATTCATTATAACTCTGTAAAAAATTATAGAAAAGAAATGATTATTATATTGTTACAATGAAATATTTTCAAGATTTTTTTTTTTTTTTGAGCGAATAAAGTTTTTACCTATTGTCTTCTTGAAACAAAATGTTTTTTACCAAACATTTTATAATAGTAGTAAATCAACGAGTTTATATAAACGTACTTTAAGCATTTCTATAATGAAAGTATATTTAATTTTAAATAATTCATTTGAACTTGAAATCGTAATTACACTAATGCATTAATTCAAACCACACAATTCAATTATTAAAGAATCAAAAAATGAATATTAATTGTTAAATATACGACCATGAATATAAAATATTTAAATATGTCAACAATTCAAAAGTTATACGGAAAAATATTCATCTAATATTTCTAAAGACTTTTTTAATTTAACCAAATCATTTACAAAATGTATTTAAATTTTTCTGGAAACTAAAAGACAATAATTTAAAATATAATCTCTCATAGATAGGAATAAATTCAATTTCTTTTTGTTTTCAATGGATATTGATTAAGTGTTTCTAAAAAAAAAGAACTTTATATATATACAATATAGTAAATATAATTTTACTGTCTTTTTAAAACTTTCAATTGTATTCATCAACATATTATACTTCTAAATTTAAACTTCAATTTTTTTTAAAAATACTAATTTTATTTCAGTTTATTATTTATCTTATTTTTATTATACTCGTGGACATTAAAATAACATAAGATATTTAAATATAGTTTTATTTATTTATTGCAAAGTTATTAAGTACCTACACAATATATGTACAATTACATCTTATAATAAAGTTAAAAATGACATAATATTGTGACAGTAAAAACTTTTCTAACGAGTTTAGATTTTAACGTCCATACAAGTTTTAATAATATATTGAGATGTTAAATATAAGCAACGTGTATAATATGAAAATGTGAATTTAGTAAATATTTTTATATAATATATAAATATATCAATTTAATTTAGTCCATAAAAGGTTTTCAATGGCTTCAGCAAAATAGATAGAAAGACACTTTTATGACTTTTTTTAATATTCTAATAATGGGCTTATTCTGCACGCAATATTATTTGTGTCGAATGTAAATATATATTATCAAATAAGTACAACACAAACTTACTTTAAAACTAATTGCGCCATTGCTCTTCACATCAAATGCTTTGAACACAAAATGAGCATATAAATTCGAATCTATAAATAAAAATTTTTACATTATAGCTTATAATAAAGTTAGAAATATTAAAAACAATTAATAATTAAAAATATATCATAATAAATAAATAATCTAAAAAAATATAATATAATAAACAAATATACATATATATTGAAATATTATAAGAAACAAAAATGAATAAATAATCGTATTTTATTATACATACTTCCGTGGGGAAAAAATTTAGAGTAGATATCTTTAAACAAATCTTCATGCACAACACCTTCTGGACATTTCTAAAACAATCAAGTACAATTTATGATATTATTACAGTAGTTAAAAATACGAATATTTGTAATTTGAAAAACGTTTACAATTATTTAGATTAAATGTTCAACATATAATAAATTTCATGATAATAAAGTCATTAACTTAAGCAATTAATGAAAAATATTTTTCTGGCTACAAAACTAAAATAACATTTTAATCATATTTTATTATGATATTATGTCATCATTGACATTTAAAAATATAAATCTTTAATAATCCAATGAAATTATAAATGGATGAGTTTATATTGTGAATGAGGTTATATATTTAAACAAGAGTAAGCCACATTTCTTTACTTAAATTTAATCATGAAATTATTACGCCTCTAATAACTAATCAAAAAACAATTAATTACAATTTTAAATCGACCAAATCTAGATTAAAGATTTTTTCTAAATTGTAAATTATTTAACTGAAAATTTTTATTTTTTTAATATTCAAAGACAAGGATAAAATTTTAAAATAGTATTGTATATTTTTAAATTATTTTAATTAATGCAAAAGACCTAATTTTATACCAAGAACTTTATTAGTCATAAAACGCTTATAAAAACGAAATTTACTATAGTATAACAAACGAATTATTCAGTGATTTATTATTGGATAGAATCCAAAAGCCCAAAACAGTACGATGATTAAATTCAAAATTATTATTATTTTACCCTTGTTAAACCAAGGGTAAAATAATGAATAAATTAGCACACAATACTAGGTAGGTATAATAGATATAAAATAATTTAATTTAATTGTATTAAGTACATAAATACAATTATATAAGCAATAAATACGACTGGATGTTTTAATGTTAATAATATTATCAAGTAGAATTACATTATAGAATTAATAAGCAGATTTATATATTTACTATGTTTTCTTTAAATAAACAATATCGGAATTCCTACTTATCAAACTAAATCTAACTTTCTCTTCTCGTCCCGTTTTCAGTTCAAAATTATTTACCCTTTTTTCTTTTATCTTAACTCATATTTTTTGCTAATAAATACAAAACTTATTTGAAGCCATCGTCTACTTAAATATCGTTACACTACATATTATATACTGCGGACAAATTTTTATGTGTGCCTTGAATTTTAACAACTAATTATAACTAAATATTATACATAGTGAATCACCAAAGATATTCATTCCTTAATTTTCTTCTTCAGTAATAGAGTATATCTAACTAAAAATTTTAACAAGTAGTTTTTGAACTATCAAATTTTAATTACTGAGGATATTAAGTCCATGATAATAAGTTTGAAAGATATAAGTTATATAGTGATTTGATAACTTGGATGATTTTTCTATGTATATTAATCTATCAATATAACTATGAATAATGACCAAAGAATAATAACCACTAAATCCAACATTACGTCTATTTTATAGTTTTGTAAAATCATTTTTAAAGACTATAATTATTTTTTCAGGATAAATATTTTAATAACTGATAAACTTTTAATTCGAATATTAAAGTAAGTAGATACATCAAAATTTTCAAAAAAAAAGTTGTTCACTAAATAATTAATAGTATAAAAATAAGTTCTTATTAAAACAGAAGTCTGTATCACCATAAGAAAATTCTTTTAAAACATAGTTTTTCATTACATTATTTCAAAATTCCAAAAATCAAAATGTAAATAAATTCATTGTTAATGAAAAAAAATATGAGAAATAGCATATTATTTGGTAAATCAACTTTCAAAAGTTTCTCTTGAACAATTATTTAAATAATTTATATCACATTATCTACATTATCACGAAAGTGACCAATTAATAACTCTTGATGAAATATATAAAATCGGTTTACACCTTTTATCTTGGATAATCATTAGATTTTTCAACAAGTTAAAATCGGCAATATCGTATTAAATATTACAAAAACTTCTATGTTGGCATTTTGCCCTTAAAACACAAATACAAAAGTTAAGCTGAACATGGATGCACCACAATTGCCTACAAAGAACGCCGTATTACACACATCATATAAATTCAAAGACTTAGTTTTTTACGTCTATAAAATAATGTTAAAAACATACCGATACATATAATATGATCATTAAAAGAAACTGTTTAATAAGGTCACAAGCAAGTTCCCAACATTAAAAGTTTTGAAAATCTTGTAATAATCCTACGGTATTAAATTATACTCAAGTGTCGATTTCACAAACTTTTATATAATAATACCTATTTTTATAATGTTTAAATATATTATTATAAAAATATTTAAATAAAATAACACTTGTACTTTAATAAAACACAATGGAAAATATTTTATAAATATGTACATAAAAATAGTTATATTATAAAATTATCAGTCTTATATCTTGTGACGTTGATCGATATGTTATTTAGTACCATGCAAAATACGTATAATATAATATAGATTTAAACTAATAAATGATTTTTTTTGACCTTTTATTTCTAGTAAGCTTTGCTTTACCAGATCTAATCTTATTAAAATAAATTCTAAATGTAATATATTGTAACTAATGGCCTCTACTGCCAAAGTTGTGAAACATCGATAAAAAAAAAAAAAACAATAATAAAAACATTAATTTCACCATAAAATAATAGGACAGGAGAGAAAAGCTTTGGACAACTTATTATGAGAGTAGGTACCTACATAATCGTACTACATACATGACATTCTATTGTACACGTAGACTAGTTACATGATATATTACCTAATAAAAATTAATTAACATATTATCATTGTAAATGTAAATTTTAGTCAACCATTTATATGCAATTTCACAATATTTAGTTAACCTAACACCTGCTACACTTAAAATATTGTAAACAAACTTTATAACTTATAATAGTATTTAATATGCATTAAAATCTATTTTCACATTTTATAGAATTCAATAACATTATTTTCATAATATATAAATAATTAAATTTAAAAAGATAATGGTAAATTTTTTTGTATCAATCATCCTAATATTCAACTGACAGTACCACAAACAAAATAATAAAATAGTTAAAAGGGTGTTTTAAAATAATTTCTATTAGTGTTGCAATTGATCGATTAATTCTAAAATAATGTCATTAAATGACATACAATTGCTACCTATATTGTAAAATTTAATGAATAGCTTAATTATAAAAGTAATTTTTAACAAAATATAATGTGTTTTTTTTTTATAAAAACATTTTACTAAGAAATTTGAACACATCAGTTACACAAACACATTGATACGCGTTAACCATAAAATGTGATCAAAAAATTTAAAAATAAATAATAAAATTAACATATTATGAAATAAAACAAAAATACTACAGAATAATATATTGCAATTGTTTTATAAGAAATAATATTGTTTTAATAAGAATCATGTTACTTATCAACCTACCCATAAAGTTCGCGTTTGTAGATGTTTAGAATATATTTCCAAGATTAGATCTTAGACCTATATATTAAATTCGGCGAAATATCCTATAGAACCAAAAATGACTTTACACCTGTATTAAAATTCATATAATATGATTTCATAATTTTTAGAAATGTGATAAGCCCATTTCATTTGTTGAGTTTTCACACGTAATCTATATTTTGTTTGTGGATATTATACTATCATTTAAAAGACAATGGTTGATGGTTTTGAAACTATCTTATTTATAAATAGAATAATGGGTTTCGTTTATATACAATACAACACACCTATAATAATTATGATAATAATAGTTGTGCTTTACTAACAACTGCAGAGAAAATGTGTAATCATAAGTCAGTCATAACAACCGAAAAAATATTGATCGAACAGAGAAATGGCAAGACTTATATAAAATAATAATTATTGTCTGAGATATTAAACAAATTGTACCTAGTATTTTATTATACATATTAATCATAGTTTTATAAATTACAATACACTTTTAATTTGCCTAATCAGAAAAGTTTTATAATTTATTATCATTAATAAGTAACAAATAAAAAAATCTATTGACATTTTCACAATTTGCATTCGGTTATAATACCTAAATCATAGAATTGATATACCTAAAAATAGGTTTATTGAAATAATATTTTGCATTTACTTTTTAACCATAATTTATAAAACTCAACTTTATAATATTCTACCCCGATTCCACCGAGCAATAAAATAACGACGCGAGGTGACTCTACGGTTATGAGAGTGACGAGAAACAGCGTGGAGGTAAACACCTCGTTATGGCGATAAACCCCGCAACACCATCACACGAATAAATTGCTAGGCGTGTGTTCAAACTTTAACGAAATACAAAATTTCTAAAAACAACACACAGTTTATCCGCGAAAAAAAATGATAACACAATTATTATTTTACAAAACGATAAAAAATTATTTGACAAGGTCTGCAAACGATGATATAACCCAAAACAAACACATCGCGGTTACTCTGACAGATATTTATTATTATTATAATACCTCATGTCTGTTTGTGTTCGTGGATGGTACCTAACTTATACGCAAGCTTTACGATATTACTATACATTCGTTTTTTGTTCAGGTGTTTAAAGTCTTAACAAAAAATACAAACAATACTCATAAGTACCGCGCGAATCTTAACAACTGTACCCGTTTTTATCAATGTTATACAAAATGTTCAAGTCGGTGTATAACACGTGTGCACGAACATGTAAAAATCAAAATTGCGAAAATAGGTGGTGAACAACGATACAATAGCAAAGAAGGTATCACAATGAAAACATAATGTTAGCAAACCATCAAAATAATACAAATGCATTGAAAGTCAGAAAGCTAACGGGGGTTTAAAAAAAAATACAAAACGAATAATAAAAATAATAAAATAAATTGATAAAACATTGAATATGATATTTAAACAATAACAGAAAACATGTGTATCATGGAATATAATAATTGTTTAATATTTTATCGTGGATTTTACAGTGTCTTATATGTATTTATGACAGTGTATTAGTGCACTTAGCCCCAAGAGTCATTGTATTCCAAATAAAATACAATATTATTAATTTTATTTTAATAAATAACTTCAATAAGATAACTGTGTTTTTAAAACAAATAACGTTTTCCTCAAATGGTATTTCATAAGACTACACTCTACTCTAATACTCTGTTTAACATCCACTGTTTCACAATATGCTTGGTCTCAATAAATCATCATAATTAAATTCTCATTACGTTGATATTTTTCTTCTAGCAATATTATTTTTGAATAAAAAAAAATACGTTTCACCGTTATCAAAGATTCATCAATCATAAAAGTAATTAAGTATATGTTCGATCATTTGTGTTTCTTAGGAAATACATTTATGACAATTTTCAAAAATAATGGTACACTAGGTCCACTGCATGCACGTCTATCATACTTGCATCGTATTGTCAGTCAAAATATTTCAAAATATTTTATGATGCCATGATATATTAGTGTTTCGTGTTAAAGTAAATTAAACAAACTTCTCGAAAATGTAATTTTAATGGCTTCCGTCTTCCAATAATAAAGTACTAAAGTATGTTTTTTTTTCTGATTTTTTTTGAAGTGAAGAAAATTATTTGACAGATATGAAAGAAGAATGTTGTCATTTTAATATTTATAGTGGTAAATTATCACTTATCACATTCAATAAATGAATCTGAACCAAAATTATATGAGAAGTTTATTCAATATTTGTAATTTATGCGGTTTTCGTTATATCTAGAGAGAAAAAACAGTTTAAAATTCGTACAATCACAAAATACAATCATCTTACGTTAACATCAATCTCCGATAAATTAGGTAACACATATATTATACTACGAGAATGATGGATCACATTTTCCGTGTTAAAAGTACTTAGTTAGCATATTGCAAATAATATAACAGATAATATTTTTGTCTTGTTTAACAGCTAAATCATATTAAAATTATACGAATAAGTTTTAGTTGTATTTTAAATATTATTAAAAAATTAAAAAATATAAATTACACAATTTTTGATTAGCTTATTAAAAAAAAAAAATAAGTATCTGCATCATTGGTGTCAAGTGTACCTACTTCAATATTAAGTAGGCCACTTTAATGGATGTGTTCAATTTTAATTCAATGATAAATCATGGTATACGATGAATAACGATTTTGAGAAGAAACTGTCTGACAGCCTATACATGACTACATATTAATTTTTGATTTTCGTCAAAATTTGAAATTTAAACCCTCGTGGAAAATTAATAAGATACTCAAAACTTGTTATATATCAAAATATACATATTATATTATGTATATTTTATATCATATTATATTAGAAAAACTTATGAGAAACCTTTTATTTAATTTTCAAACTTTAATAATAACAAGAAATCATAAAATGGTTTGCAAGTTTTCAAGATATTGACTAATCACCAAAAAATTTAAAACTCGAACATTCATAATAAAAAAAGGAAATTAAGCATAGATGAAATTCTGATATTTTTTAATTCCAAACTTCTAGAGAACCTTGAATGAAAACCATTACAAATACTTAGTTTTTAAAAATTTATATCATACATAAATAAAAAAAAAGTCAACATTTACAAATATTTTTATATGATAGTACGGAAAGAAATGATTTTTTTTTTAAATTATATTATAGCTATATTCCTAAAAATATTTGTTAAAAATTGCGAATCTACGATTATTTATTTTTGAATTACAACAATCAAGCAAAATTTATTTTATTTTGTTTATTTCTCAGATAATTTTTAAAAATTACTGAAAATGTCAAACTTTTGATCACCCAAAGTATAAAAAAGATACAATTTTTTACCAAAGAATCTTGAAATTCAAGATACATTCATTATTTCATTTAAATTTATTTTTTAATAGAAAATATTAATTTAACGTCAAGATATTAACATTAAGGTTAAAAATCGTCATATCATAATTTAATATAAATTATTAACAAAAGATAAGCAAAAATAAACAAAAATTTAAAACATATATTTCACTGAAAATTCAACTTCAATGAATCATATTGAACATAATATACGCATAAGAATATAAAACGAAAAACAAATACGAATAGAAATTTAGAATAATTGAATAATTTCATACCAATTATCTTTAAATGAAATAAAAGTTATGTTTACATCCAAACGCATAAATTTTAATTGAAATCGTCATTCTTATAAAATTTTCTTTTGCATAATTCCCTCTTGAATTCATTTTTTTAAATTTAATTATTAGATATTCATATATACATACGTAAAACTAATAAGTCATAACATATATTTTGTTTATGCAACAATTTATAAACACGCAAAACACGATTTAAACATTATACTAATTGTAGTTATCCATATTAATCAACAAATAAATTGAATTATTTCAAAGCGTGTCATTAATAACACTCGCCAATTATTGTAAGTGATGGAAAAACCTTTTGGGAATAACTTAAATGAATTCGAGTACATTACTTTTTATTAAATTGTGTGCAAAATTTTTTCTTTGTAAATTCATTTGCAATGAATGGTATTTATTCCTTTACTTTTTTGTCAAATGTTTTCTACTATAAATTCTACATTTTCCCTGGAAGTATATTTTCCTTTGGAAATTTTATCTTTCAATGTTTTTCCCCCAGGGTAGTCATTACAGCGTATACGTTTTTCTTGTTATGTTTGTCCTGTATATGTATTTTTCGTGTCCTGCGGCCAACGACAGCGTTAGATATATGTAGAAAAGGCGTTATGGCAGCATCTCCACAGCATCCCAAATAAACATTGTTTTCTCGTTCACCGCCATAAACGTAATCTGAGAGAGCGGGTGAAGGTAGTGTATTTTCGAGCGGGACAAAAGTATCATTTTTTACTCATTTTCCCCGCAGCAAATATATTATTATCTAATGACTATAACGGAAATACTAAAAAAAAAAAAAAAATTAAAGAAACTTTAAAGACCGCGAATGAATACAATAATATTGCATAAAGTCTTCGTCACCGATAAAGTCATTCTGAAACAAAATAAAATTCAAATTCGCCTATCGCGACACTCGTTCACCCTCCCTCACCTCACGACATTACTGCTGTTAACGAACTACTTTTACTGCGATTTATGTACATCAATACATCATACAATAAACGAAACAAGTGACTTTTGCGATTTCTGAAGTGATACCTATAGATATTGTAGATATATCTTATTTCACACACCTGGTCACAATCATCATTGTACATCGTCGTCGAAGATAATAATAATATGATATTACACACGTATATTTAGACGAATATACAAATATCAGAAAATGAGGAATAAAAAATCCACCTAAACCGACGATGATGATAATCTGCCGTACTATCAGCTTTCCACAGGTGCCGCCGCCGCCGCTCGCAAACAGACTATAGAGGAAAATCCAATTCTGCCAAACACACACACGCTCACTAGCGCTGGCGGTGTCAGATTCAATTGACCGTCCTCGAAGCCGGAGATTTTGGATTATTTCGGAGGGGCTTTCCGTGTATATGATGTCATAACTATCCGTCGTTCGTTTAACTCAACCTATACGCCAAGAGGGTGGTGGCGGCTGCGCGGCGCGGCACGAGGAGTCACAGTCGAGTGTGGGGTTGGGCATGCGGAAGGGATTGAGAAGAAAATGCGCGTCCGTGACGTCACAGGAACTCATCGATTGTTGTACGTGTGCGTATGCATATATATGTATGTGCTTGTATATGTTAGTGGATATGGATGTATATGTGTGTGTGTGTGTGTACATGTGGGTTTTAGGTCGGTGAGAAAGAGCATATTATATACGTATGGCATATAATCACCACATATTTCACCCGATGTGTGCCATTCACCGATGACGTAACGGACTTACCGATAAACACACAGTGTAATTATCATATTAATATTATAATATAACACAGCATGAGATTCGATATTGTTACCACCGTAGGTACATCTTTCAGACTAAATGAAACGTCAAAATGGTTTTGAAGCACAGTTGGTTTTTGTATTCATCGTGAAATATACACTCAAAAAAATTTGTTAGGATAACACATCTTACATAAATTCGATATGTAAATATTAAATCAAATCATTCAACATTGTGGCTTTATGATATTATACAGTTTATTATAAGTCTATCGAGTTCGTTAAACGGTCGTCACTGTCCGATCTTACATTGTATGCAGTCGAATGTCGATTTAAACACAAACTAAATTAAATGTCTAAAAACATGATCTTAAACAAAAACAGCAGTTTCATCCCTTAAAAAATAATAAAAACACGACTACAAGTTACAACTCTTAAATTATATCTATGCACATCGTCGTTACCCGTTTTTAGCATCCTGATTCCAACTCCTACTTTGTCCACCATCCGTTATTTGTATATATTTGTATAGTCAGATTACACTAAGAGAACAGTGTTCAACTCGTTGACGATATTGTGTAAAAAAACAAAAATGAATAAAATAAAAAAATAAATCGATTTTTCTTTTTACATTATTTATTTTATTTCCCCCATTATTTCATCACCGATGTTATACTCGAACAATCACGCCCATAATATCGATGGACATAACATAATATTGTACATGATATGCAACATGCAATAACTGACTCGAACTCAGACACATTACGCGTGACGCGAAAGCCAAACTCGAAGAATAGTCCCTTGCCCATTCAGACAACAACGACACTATATCCGGTACACGCTATATAAGTGCAAGTTAATACGAAAAAAATACTTCATTCCATAACTTTGTCCAACTTATACCAAACGAATCATAAATAATGTATGACACTTAATTTGGAAGTTCTCGTAAAAGAAATTTTAAAATGTATTAATTGTGTTGGTATTATAAATTATAATACCATAGTAAAAATTAAGTTATTAACCAATGAGGATGGAGGGGTGTGGATTCGTGCTATGTTTAAGCCGTTTAAAGCCAATAAAACGTGTATTATTGTTATCTTTTTATTTTTTAAAAGACATTTTAATTAGCTAAAATTAAATAATAAAAAAAAAAGTATGACCAATTGAGTTGAAACCCGTCAATAAGACTCAATTATAATAAACACGTTATATTTTTTAAATAAGTTTTAAATTTTTTAAAGCTTTTGAAAAATCTGAACTTTGCAATCAATTAAAAAATTAAACGTTAATGAAGCAAATAAATATGAAAACAGTGACAAATAAAGCAAGCGTTTAAAAATTTAAACAGAGTAAATATTACTCTCAGAATACATCTAAAAATTATTGGAACAACATATTATGAATGCAAAAGATCTTTTTTAGTATGAAGTGAATAAAAAATGCCGATAAGACCTATATATATATATATATTAATATATATTTTGGACAGCTGCCACCATGCACAATCGACTTTACTTATTGTCTTTGTCATCGCATTATACACTTTTATAAATCTCTATAGAAAGGTTTTAATATTAAACAAATGTCAGTTTCTCAAAATCATTCGTTGACGATCACACCGGTCTCGAAAACGATTTATAAAAACGAATTTCACGTAATAATATTATACATATCACAAACTGTATACATCTATAACGTCGACTATCGCACGTAAGCCTCTCTCAATCTCATGGAGCGTCAACAACAACGGTCGTATAAGTTTTCTTCCGCTGCCAACAAAAAATACATCATTCAAAAAACCACCGAGTAACGAATTAGGTTACCGCGCCACAAATTTACAAAATACTAACGTTTTCTGATGTACATTTTAGTAACAAAAATTTCAAATCCTTATTTTTACCTTTAAAAAATAATACCCAATTCCCTTATTCCTTAGGTAAACTTTTACTGTAAGTGCTCGAACAACCTCCGAATAAACAAAATTAATACATTTACCAGCCATTATTTTTAATCTTGAATAGTATAACATAGCTGGACGATTCTTTCAAATTAATTTTAAAATTTTCCACTACTACTGCTAACGGTGTTGTAAGCAACTTCCTGTTTAATTATTGTACCGTTTTCTATTGTATTCAATTTCCATTCAATTAAGTACACATTTTTTTTTTACCTACCCTATCACATTATACATTGTTTGTAAAATATGAAGCTCAAAAAAGAAAAAAATGTTATATGGTAACTTCTTGTTAAAAATTACAACAAGTTATTGAGTTTTAGAATAATTCTACTTGAAATTATTATTTTAAAAATGAATAAAAAAAATACTTTTTCCTAAAATTAATTTCCAATGATATAAATGGTATGATAATACACATTATGATAATATACATTATCAAGTAAATCATTATAAAAAAAAAACTATAATTTCGTCCAATGATAAGTGATTTGTATAAAATTATGTACTTACATAAGTCTTATTTCGAAAATGTCTTACTGTCTTTTGAGTAACAAAACAAATATACGCTTAACAAATGCATGTAAATGCACCATATAATGGATTCGAATATTAATTTATTATACAACTATGAAACTTACGGTCTATTTAATTAAATTCAGTTGGCTAAATACATTTAGTATCATTTCATCTACTACTATTACAGGGTACAGTAATAATTTTACTATCATAGACCTTAAAATATGACTAAATCCTATGAATTGTTTATCCATACACTTTCGTTGTTAATTTAATTCGCTTTTATTGTATCTATTAAGTTAATAAAACCCTTAAATATTTAAATCTATAAATATATATGCAGTTAGTATGAAAACATTTAATAAACAAAAATTGTTGTCATGTTTCATACTAATAATGTCTATTTTTTTTTTAACAACCCATTGTTTATTGTAATAACATACATTTTCCATTTATAATTATCCCTTAGTTTATTAACAACAACTTATAAGTTATTGTAATTTAACACAGAACGTTAAAAATTACAAGTTAACTCAAAATACTATGTTGTTTATCTCGATTCGATTAAAATAATCAGTTGAATATTACTCAACATTACTAAACTAACATTAATTAAAAATGAAATGCATTTCGTTTTTGTCAGTACATTAAAAACTTAAGCTATTAATGATATCAGAGGTAAATAATTCAAAGTGATTTTAAAGAAAACCCTTTACCAACCTTACGTGCTGTCACAAGTACAACACTTCGAGTAAGTAAACAGACAGGTAGGTATAAAAGTTATGTACAACTTTATAAAATAAACAATATTATGACACAAACTACCAAAGTACATTAAATTGATAATTTCTACATAAATATCTCATCTATTTCTTTTTCAATCATTGATTTATAAATATCCAAAACAACAATTTTAAAGAATAACATCAATGTATTTATCAGAGTCTATATAACCCTCCACTTATACGCAAAAGTGTCAACTTTATTTGTTCCATAATATCGTATTTACCATGTTACAAAAATATTATAAACAATACGCAATATTATATACAATGTTATAGTTCAAAAGTCTTTGCAAGTTACGTACAGTGTTGTGCCATAATTAAATTTAGTTAGATAAATTTATCTAGATAAAACACTCGTATTTGTTGACTATTATCTTATATAGGTAAATTACATAATTCTTATCTCATTTCCATCTAAGATAGAAAACTAAACATCTAAATGAATTTATCTAAATTGTTCACGAGACATAGTCTTTGAAAAATACACGGACATCAAATTTTCAGATATTATTTTAAAAAATTTTTATGAATTGAGCTGATATAATTACTAATAATAATAAAATAACTACAAGTTATTACTAGATTATAATATCTACTATAAATTATAATTATATTTTCTAAATAGTTTGTGCTATATATAGGTTATAAACTTATAGTGTCATGGTTTTTTAGAAGAACAATAAATACAATACAATAAAATTGATTGTTGAAAGACAAAGATCGTGATATTATAATATTATACAATGTATAGTTTCGTGAATCATTTAATTATTTAAGTACCTAGTTATTATTATCGTTAACGTGTACCACTTCAAGAATTAATAATTAAATCGTTAATCATTGAAAACAGATACGAGTAATAACATAGATATTAAATAATCCAAGACTAAAAATAAATTGATAGTTATGAAAATAGTGCTATCATTATAATATTATAAAAGTTTACAAATATTAATAATTAATAAGACTAAACTACTACTTTCACTCCACCTAGCCTAAACCAGAAACCACTGAGAGTTAAAACTATTTCATTTATCATTATTCATAACCCATATAAAAGGTACCATAACAAAGTGATGATTATTTTAATTTTTAAATGTTAACAAATTTATGTATATTTTTAATTTTTTTAGTTTGAAATCTATTTTATAAGTATAATAAAATATATTTATGTATATTATAATTAAAGATAATAATTTAATAATATATACATTTTTTATACAAGTATTCTGCTCCCGGTTGGTCTCTGTATCTACAACTAGTTTTCCTTTTCATAAAATGATGTAAATATTGATATTATTGTTGAAATGATCATTTAAATTATTAAGCATATTTTTCAAATAATTATTAAATATTTAAACTAAAATATATAGCCATATTTGTATTAATTTTTTTTTTTATATAATATTTAAAAAAATTATGTTTTAAGTATAAGATTTAAAAAAAATTTAAAAATAAATTCACACTAGATTAAATTGATTTTATATAAATCTCTATCAAGATTTATTTTAATTTATCATTATCTATATCTATCTAGATATATTTTAAGTTCAGATATCTTATCTATATTTAGATACAAAAAAAAATATCTAAGTACAACATTGGTTACGTATAACCTACAGCTGCGTGACTGCGTAAAGGGATGACCTATTATAGAGGAAATGTGAACTAGAATAATACATTTTACTTTTGGTACGTGTCTACTTTGCAGCTTTTCGATTATTCGGTACGATGCGCTTAAACGAATGAGATTTAAAATACAGAAAATGATAATAATATAATATTGTAAATAAAGGCAATTTAAAAAAAAAAAAAATTCTAATTATTTTTAATTTAATGTAAATTGAACTTGAGATTTAATTTGTCTGCGTATAAATGAATGTTAATCAGTATCTTGTTTAAATTACAATTGTGAAGATCAAAGTAATTATTTTTATTTCCGAATTGCGCCCATTTCATATAAAAATAAATCACTTAGGTTTAAAAATAACAATAATCAACAATTGTATCTAACGCTATCCAAACAAGAAGATTTTGAACACAACTTCAAATTACAATCAAAAAATTTAATCACAAATGTTGTGCTATCACATCTAATTAATTAATTTTATGCATATATATTATATGTATATGCATATATTTGTAAATAAACAACGAATACCAGTAAACATTCATTTTTAAACCACATTGAAATAATACCAATAATATTTACCAGCAGATCCTTGTTAGATTATTGAATTTTTCAAGTTTATATTTCTGACACACAAACTTTTGTTTTAACTTCCCTTACTTTTATCATCCTACATAAGTAAATGTTTTTACGTTCAAGTTTCAACTGCACAAAACCATGTGCTGCATTTCTACATCTTAGATAATGATCGTAAGTACTGGTATTTTGTGTAAATGTTTTACAAAAGTTTTGAAATGGAACAAAGGAATTATAAATTATGTTTCATTTATAGTTCACCATGAAAGTTCGTAAAAACTAATTTGAAAAATTTAAAGAACTCAATTATTTATTATTTTTGTTTACAATTTTTTCATATTGTATATGATAATATACAATAATAATCGTGTATATTTATCCTAATTACAATTAAATTTAATAAACTATATATAAATGTCTATTAAGTTTTAAAGAATTAATCTATTATTTCATTTAAATTATTATTTAAAAGATTATTACAAAAATAAATCATATTTTCAAAGAAAAGAAAGTTTTTTTATTAATATTAATATTCTTATATTACACTATCTAGCAAGTAATATCATACATTTTAAACGTCAATGGATTAACCCTATAGTTAATTTCTGTAAATTGAACCACATATGTAATTTTATGTTATAATGATGTTCACACATACGATAGGCAAAATTATTACTACTTGTGTAACTAACCTTATTTTACGAATACACATTTACATTATAAATTCGGAAAATAACAATCAAGTACCTTCAATTTAGTTTGATGATTATTTATTTCAAATTATGATATTAACAATGTAATAAATAATAATATAACCAATACATCTGGATCATGGTCTATGAAAAGATAGATTATCGTTAAACTGTTTAAGACCGTGATCTGAAAAATATCAATTGAGCCGCTTATGACATAAGTATTGATATATGAGAAAATAATTTAATTGATCATTAAAAAGTAATTTACATAGTTATGCAATGCTTAGTTTCTTCAATATTACACAGTATAAAATAGTTTATAAACAAAGCAGATAAATTAATCACCAACTAAAACGCTGTATTCCTTTATTATTAATGTCCATCTTAACACATGACATATGTCTCAATACATCAAACTATATAATGTATTCATAATATATATTATGAAGTTACCAAATTTTGTCTGATTATACAAAGGTATACAAATGTCATCAAAATGTAACTTGTTTATAATAACTGTAAGAAAACTGTTAAAAATATCAGTACATTTATTTTTATTTAAATATTTAAATACCTCTTATAATTTATTAGTAATAATAACAAGAAAAATAAAAACCAATGTCTTAACAATTCTAATTGAAAATGTAATTATTCATTTGAATCATAAATATTACAACTTCAATTAAAATTAGTACCTATCTGAACTTAAATATTGAAAAATTACATTAAAGCTATACAAAAAATAAAAATTCAAAAATTAACTCTTTATTTGGTTTACGTCATAACGTGAATATGCTTGCTTAAGTGAATATAAAGTTGTCATCAATTTATATCCATACAAATGTATTAATTAATATTTAATTCATATTTAAAAACAATAGTTTTATAAATTCATTATTAATACAATGTAGTTAATTATTTTAAAACGAAACATATATTCCGCAACTGTATAATTAGAGAATTAATGAATTACTCAAAAAAATTGGTAGTATTCAGTGTAACACAAATATTATTTGATAACAATAGTTCAATTTCATTTAATTTCTTTATCAATACTTAAACTTTAACTTCATAAACAACAGAACAAAATTTTTACAGGATATTAAAAGATATGTGTATTTAAGATGAATAGGTAGCGAAGAAAAAAAGTGGTAATTTAATCGTATTTAGTTTGGAATTTTATGACTCTGAGTTTAAATTTCCATCATCAGTGATGTTTAAAACTCCGACATCTATTTGACAAGAAACGGGAATGCGTTTGATAAATGATCGTACATTCATATATACAACCCAAGAGAGGTGGCCTAGGTGGAAACTATCACCACTTTTATTCAAAAAGAAAAACATCGCGATCTCTCAATCAGCGTTTCATTTTTTATATATTTACTGTAAAGAATATTATCATGATTGCTTTTCTGTAAAAAAAAAAATTAATTAATTGATACCACAAAATAACGTCAAACAAATATTATTTTTTGATCCCCGATTATTTACTATTTACTATTAATAACTTCCATCTATAAATTATTTCATAAAAAAAATTATAAATTATATATACAATGTCATTCATGCCCACTCCCATTTGTTCATTTTTCTATTCAATTATTATGAATATATTCAAACTTTGATTTTTGGAATTTTTGAATATTTTTAAATTATTAAGATTTTGTTGTTCTATTTAATTATTGTCCTGTGAGGATACGATTTTCTATTTTTCAAATGAGAACT
>NW_020271173.1:2713999-2796457 GCF_002803265.2 Melanaphis sacchari
TACTGTAAGTGCTCGAACAACCTCCGAATAAACAAAATTAATACATTTACCAGCCATTATTTTTAATCTTGAATAGTATAACATAGCTGGACGATTCTTTCAAATTAATTTTAAAATTTTCCACTACTACTGCTAACGGTGTTGTAAGCAACTTCCTGTTTAATTATTGTACCGTTTTCTATTGTATTCAATTTCCATTCAATTAAGTACACATTTTTTTTTTACCTACCCTATCACATTATACATTGTTTGTAAAATATGAAGCTCAAAAAAGAAAAAAATGTTATATGGTAACTTCTTGTTAAAAATTACAACAAGTTATTGAGTTTTAGAATAATTCTACTTGAAATTATTATTTTAAAAATGAATAAAAAAAATACTTTTTCCTAAAATTAATTTCCAATGATATAAATGGTATGATAATACACATTATGATAATATACATTATCAAGTAAATCATTATAAAAAAAAAACTATAATTTCGTCCAATGATAAGTGATTTGTATAAAATTATGTACTTACATAAGTCTTATTTCGAAAATGTCTTACTGTCTTTTGAGTAACAAAACAAATATACGCTTAACAAATGCATGTAAATGCACCATATAATGGATTCGAATATTAATTTATTATACAACTATGAAACTTACGGTCTATTTAATTAAATTCAGTTGGCTAAATACATTTAGTATCATTTCATCTACTACTATTACAGGGTACAGTAATAATTTTACTATCATAGACCTTAAAATATGACTAAATCCTATGAATTGTTTATCGATACACTTTCGTTGTTAATTTAATTCGCTTTTATTATATCTATTAAGTTAATAAAACCCTTAAATATTTAAATCTATAAATATATGTGCAGTTAGTATGAAAACATTTAATAAACAAAAATTGTTGTCATGTTTCATACTAATAATGTCTATTTTTTTTTTAACAACCCATTGTTTATTGTAATAACATACATTTTCCATTTATAATTATCCCTTAGTTTATTAACAACAACTTATAAGTTATTGTAATTTAACACAGAACGTTAAAAATTACAAGTTAACTCAAAATACTAGGTTGTTTATCTCGATTCGATTAAAATAATCAGTTGAATATTACTCAACATTACTAAACTAACATTAATTAAAAATGAAATGCATTTCGTTATTGTCAGTACATTAAAAACTTAAGCTATTAATGATATCAGAGGTAAATAATTCAAAGTGATTTTAAAGAAAACCCTTTACCAACCTTACGTGCTGTCACAAGTACAACACTTCGAGTAAGTAAACAGACAGGTAGGTATAAAATTTATGTACAACTTTATAAAATAAACAATATTATGACACAAACTACCAAAGTACATTAAATTGATAATTTCTACATAAATATCTCATCTATTTCTTTTTCAATCATTGATTTATAAATATCCAAAACAACAATTTTAAAGAATAACATCAATGTATTTATCAGAGTCTACATAACCCTCCACTTATACGCAAAAGTGTCAACTTTATTTGTTCCATAATATCGTATTTACCATGTTAAAAAAATATTATAAACAATACGCAATATTATATACAATGTTATAGTTCAAAAGTCTTTGCAAGTTACGTACAGTGTTGTGCCATAATTAAATTTAGTTAGATAAATTTATCTAGATAAAACACTCGTATTTGTTGACTATTATCTTATATAGGTAAATTACATAATTCTTATCTCATTTCCATCTAAGATAGAAAACTAAACATCTAAATGAATTTATCTAAATTGTTCACGAGACATAGTCTTTGAAAAATACACGGACATCAAATTTTCAGATATTATTTTAAAAAATTTTTATGAATTGAGCTGATATAATTACTAATAATAATAAAATAACTACAAGTTATTACTAGATTATAATATCTACTATAAATTATAATTATATTTTCTAAATAGTTTGTGCTATATATAGGTTATAAACTTATAGTGTCATGGTTTTTTAGAAGAACAATAAATACAATACAATAAAATTGATTGTTGAAAGACAAAGATCGTGATATTATAATATTATACAATGTATAGTTTCGTGAATCATTTAATTATTTAAGTACCTAGTTATTATTATCGTTAACGTGTACCACTTCAAGAATTAATAATTAAATCGTTAATCATTGAAAACAGATACGAGTAATAACATAGATATTAAATAATCCAAGACTAAAAATAAATTGATAGTTATGAAAATAGTGCTATCATTATAATATTATAAAAGTTTACAAATATTAATAATTAATAAGACTAAACTACTACTTTCACTCCACCTAGCCTAAACCAGAAACCACTGAGAGTTAAAACTATTTCATTTATCATTATTCATAACCCATATAAAAGGTACCATAACAAAGTGATGATTATTTTAATTTTTAAATGTTAACAAATTTATGTATATTTTTAATTTTTTTAGTTTGAAATCTATTTTATAAGTATAATAAAATATATTTATGTATATTATAATTAAAGATAATAATTTAATAATATATACATTTTTTATACAAGTATTCTGCTCCCGGTTGGTCTCTGTATCTACAACTAGTTTTCCTTTTCATAAAATGATGTAAATATTGATATTATTGTTGAAATGATCATTTAAATTATTAAGCATATTTTTCAAATAATTATTAAATATTTAAACTAAAATATATAGCCATATTTGTAATTATTTTTTTTTTATATAATATTTAAAAAAATTATGTTTTAAGTATAAGATTTAAAAAAAATTTAAAAATAAATTCACACTAGATTAAATTGATTTTATATAAATCTCTATCAAGATATATTTTAATTTATCATTATCTATATCTATCTAGATATATTTTAAGTTCAGATATCTTATCTATATTTAGATACAAAAAAAAATATCTAAGTACAACATTGGTTACGTATAACCTACAGCTGCGTGACTGCGTAAAGGGATGACCTATTATAGAGGAAATGTGAACTAGAATAATACATTTTACTTTTGGTACGTGTCTACTTTGCAGCTTTTCGATTATTCGGTACGATGCGCTTAAACGAATGAGATTTAAAATACAGAAAATGATAATAATATAATATTGTAAATAAAAGCAATTTAAAAAAAAAAAATTCTAATTATTTTTAATTTAATGTAAATTGAACTTGAGATTTAATTTGTCTGCGTATAAATGAATGTTAATCAGTATATTGTTTAAATTACAATTGTGAAGATCAAAGTAATTATTTTTATTTCCGAATTGCGTCCATTTCATATAAAAATAAATCACTTAGGTTTAAAAATAACAATAATCAACAATTGTATCTAACGCTATCCAAACAAGAAGATTTTGAACACAACTTCAAATTACAATCAAAAAATTTAATCACAAATGTTGTGCCATAACATCTAATTAATTAATTTTATGCATATATATTATATGTATATGCATATATTTGTAAATAAACAACGAATACCAGTAAACATTCATTTTTCAACCACATTGAAATAATACCAATAATATTTACCAGCAGATCCTTGTTAGATTATTGAATTTTTCAGGTTTATATTTCTGACACACAAACTTTTGTTTTAACTTCCCTTACTTTTATCATCCTACATAAGTAAATGTTTTTACGTTCAAGTTTCAACTGCACAAAACCATGTGCTGCATTTCTACATCTTAGATAATGATCGTAAGTACTGGTATTTTGTGTAAATGTTTTACAAAAGTTTTGAAATGGAACAAAGGAATTATAAATTATGTTTCATTTATAGTTCACCATGAAAGTTCGTAAAAACTAATTTGAAAAATTTAAAGAACTCAATTATTTATTATTTTTGTTTACAATTTTTTCATATTGTATATGATAATATACAATAATAATCGTGTATATTTATCCTAATTACATTTAAATTTAATAAACTATATATAAATGTCTATTAAGTTTTAAAGAATTAATCTATTATTTCATTTAAATTATTATTTAAAAGATTATTACAAAAAGAAATCATATTTTCAAAGAAAAGAAAGTTTTTTTATTAATATTAATATTCTTATATTACACTATCTAGCAAGTTATATCATAAATTTTAAACGTCAATGGATTAACCCTATAGTTAATTTCTGTAAATTGAACCACATTAGTAATTTTATGTTATAATGATGTTCACACATACGATAGGCAAAATTATTACTACTTGTGTAACTAACCTTATTTTACGAATACACATTTACATTATAAATTCGGAAAATAACAATCAAGTACCTTCAATTTAGTTTGATGATTATTTATTTCAAATTATGATATTAACAATGTAATAAATAATAATATAACCAATACATCTGGATCATGGTCTATGAAAAGATAGATTATCGTTAAACTGTTTAAGACCGTGATCTGAAAAATATCAATTGAGCCGCTTATGACATAAGTATTGATATATGAGAAAATAATTTAATTGATCATTAAAAAGTAATTTACATAGTTATGCAATGCTTAGTTTCTTCAATATTACACAGTATAAAATAGTTTATAAAGAAAGCAGATAAATTAATCACCAACTAAAACGCTGTATTCCTTTATTATTAATGTCCATCTTAACACATGACATATGTCTCAATACATCATACTATATAATGTATTCATAATATATATTATGAAGTTACCAAATTTTGTCTGATTATACAAAGGTATACAAATGTCATCAAAATGTAACTTGTTTATAATAACTGTAAGAAAACTGTTAAAAATATCAGTACATTTATTTTTATTTAAATATTTAAATACCTCTTATAATTTATTAGTAATAATAACAAGAAAAATAAAAACCAATGTCTTAACAATTCTAATTGAAAATGTAATTATTCATTTGAATCATAAATATTACAACTTCAATTAAAATTAGTACCTATCTGAACTTAAATATTGAAAAATTACATTAAAGCTATACAAAAAATAAAAATTAAAAAATTAACTCTTTATTTGGTTTACGTCATAACGTGAATATGCTTGCTTAAGTGAATATAAAGTTGTCATCAATTTATATCTATACAAATGTATTAATTAATATTTAATTCATATTTAAAAACAATAGTTTTATAAATTCATTATTAATACAATGTAGTTAATTATTTTAAAACTAAACATATATTCCGCAACTGTATAATTAGAGAATTAATGAATTACTCAAAAAAATTGGTAGTATTCAGTGTAACACAAATATTATTTGATAACAATAGTTCAATTTCATTTAATTTCTTTATCAATACTTAAACTTTAACTTCATAAACAACAGAACAAAATTTTTACAGGATATTAAAAGATATGTGTATTTAAGATGAATAGGTAGCGAAGAAAAAAGTGGTAATTTAATCGTATTTAGTTTGGAATTTTATGACTCTGAGTTTAAATTTCCATCATCAGTGATGTTTAAAACTCCGACATCTATTTGACAAGAAACGGGAATGCGTTTGATAAATGATCGTACATTCATATATACAACCCAAGAGAGGTGGCCTAGGTGGAAACTATCACCACTTTTATTCAAAAAGAAAAACATCGCGATCTCTCAATCAGTGTTTCATTTTTTATATATTTACTGTAAAGAATATTATCATGGTTGCTTTTCTGTAAAAAAAAAAATTAATTAATACCACAAAATAACGTCAAACAAATATTATTTTTTGATCCCCGATTATTTACTATTTACTATTAATAACTTCCATCTATAAATTATTTCATAAAAAAAATTATAAATTATATATACAATGTCATTCATGCCCACTCCCATTTGTTCATTTTTCTATTCAATTATTATGAATATATTCAAACTTTGATTTTTGGAATTTTTGAATATTTTTAAATTATTAAGATTTTGTTGTTCTATTTAATTATTGTCCTGTGAGGATACGATTTTCTATTTTTCAAATGAGAACTCTTCCCCCCCCCCATAATGTTTATAAATATATATATTAAATGTGTATTTAATTTGAACAATATGTATATTGAAAAAAAAGTCTGAACATACTTAGTGAATCATCACGTATATTATATTTTGCACATATTTCATTGAAGAAAAATACACTTATTTAAAGTAAGATTAACTGAGTAAATTAGTTACATCACATTTACTAATATTATTATGTAAGAAACTCTGGCGTGTGTGTAATATAACAATTTACATTTTTAAATGCACTCTTAATACATGTTTCGGGTGGTTTTTAGTGTTTTCATGAACCTACGCTTGGTCGAGGAAGCCTAATATTTCTTCAACAACGCTGAGAATAGATCTTAAGAATGGCAAAAGAAATTTTCAATAAATAAAAACGTCAAAAACTTTATCTACTTCTTTTTTTTTTTTAATATAACTTAACTGAAAGACACAAATTGTGAATTGTTTTAAATCGGAAGTATCAAGACAAGGATCCTTTATAAATATTTGTGTGGAGAAATAGCACCGTTTAACTTGGTCCGTTCGACTTGATTTACTTTCAGCGTTTTATTTGTTTGCCTGAGTATTTCGATTGATTCACAAAGCTCGGCACTCAGTAGTCCTCTCGGAACAGAGAAAAAATCCAAACCAACAATCAATACAGAATCCTAGCCATCAGTCCACGCATGTGACAAGAAAGCCTGACAGTTTTACATGCTGTCGGTACCTTACAATACAAATAATCGGCTTGACATAAATCCTGTATTTAACGCTTGTGCTCCATAAATAATGACACGTCATGATAACTAATCGTGTGTAAAAAGAAAATTGTTCTTTTTTGAATTCACAATATACATTATGCAACTATTATACTTGAATTTAAAAATATATATATTTATTATTTTCATTGATGGGTACGTTAATTAATTAAACATAATATTGGTTAAAATATCAAAGAATGATTTTCAAAATAATGCTATTTCAACTCCTCCGTTTCAATAATTTTTCTTGTAAGCCAAATTAATATTTATCGTAACGTTTTTTTAAATTTTTTATTTTTATTGCATTTATTTATTGACGATCACGTTCTTCAATATTATCTATTTTTAGTAGTAATATAACACGTACAAAATATACACAATGTGCTTACACATTAAAGTGTTTATCGAACTGAACAAAAAATATAAGTTTCTTTACGTTTCCTATATAACTACATGTATTAGGTAAAAACAATAAACATGTACATTTTACTATAATAAAGTGGTATATAAAATTACAATAACGACCATGAATACAATGATAATATTAGTTTTGGTGCTCGACACCAATATTAATATTTACGCAAGTCTTTTCAAACTTTTGGAGTAGGTACATTATTAAAAAGAATATACATAGGTAGGTACTTAACGATATTTATGATTTTAAACTTTATTTCAATCGATTATGGAATGTTTTTCTCTTCCACTTATTTTATCCAAATGCGTTCGTTCTTCGAATTTACATTAGAATTTTATACTTGTATATTTATTCCAGAGGTATAATGTCTACGGAAATGGTAATAAATTTCCTCCTTCATTGACCAACATTAATATTTATGAAGTTTTGTTTTTCGAAATAAAATACATCATCTAAAAGTTATAATTTAGTATTATTTCAATATATTTTAAATTTGATCATTATAGAAATGTAGAAACTAATGATGTCTAAAGAGGTTTCGTTTTAAATAAATTCAAACTAAACCTAACAGCCACAGTATTCCACTAAAAACCTAAAAAATATGTACAGCCAAACTTAATTAACTCAAAGTTGAAGAGACTGGAAAAAAGTTCAAGTTATCCAAGAATTTGAATTATCCAAATTAAAAAATTTTAAAGCAGTACAAAATAAATTAACTCCTATGTATTTATTATAAATAAAGTAATGTAATAAAAAATATTTACTTTGTATTTATATATTATGAATTATGTATAAATAATTTTAAAAAGATATGTTTATATAAAAAAAAATGAGGTTAGAAAATTATTTAAAAAAGGTATTTATTTTTGTTTGAGTTTTACTATTGATCGAAGCGTTTGTAGTGAATCGTTCTAAACCAATTATCAATAACAATAATACTAACGAGTAACCTCATTTTCAATATTAAAATATATACATTGGTACATTAAGAAAATATCACAATTTTATACTATTAATTAAACTCAAAATTTCGAGTTATTCACGAAAATATTCCAATAAAACAAGATTTTTTCATATTGTTTAAATAAGAAATTCTAAGGACCGGAAAAAAAGTTCAAGGTATCGACAATTTCGAGTTAAAGAAATTCGAGATAACCAAGTTCGACTTATATTAAATATTATACAGAATATTGAATAATACAGAACTTACAACTTAAGATTTCTTTAATAATTATTTGAAATATATGTTTTTCTTATTAAATTTTAAATACTATTGTGTCCTATTTGTATTTAATGAAATATAGTTCTGTGAACGTTGTATTTTTAACTATAAATAATTCTCATTCATTCAAGCATTACAATAGTAAAATAAACAAGTTACAATCAATTTAACAAAACAGTCAATAAATAAATTACATGGTAATTTATTTTTTAAACATTCGCTATTTTAAATTTAATATTATTGACTAAATGCTTAATCTTTTCTTTCGTATAACTTTCAAGAGCATACTATTGTACTCAAGATAGTATATTTGTGTATTAATTATTAATATTTTATAAAATAATCATTATTATGTATCGTAAAAAAAAATGTAATATTAAAAAATCACATTAATAATATAACATCTACTCGAATACATACATTTATAAATATATATAAATAAAATTTATAAATTATGAATAAAGATAATAGTTAACATCTAAGTTTATACTAAACTAAAAAATCTACTAAATTATGCAATACATAATACTTTTTGTATTATATAAAAAAAAGTTTTAAAATATTTTCCTGTGTTTTATAATTTTCTACGAAACCAATAACTAAATAAAAAATAAAACGACAGTTTTGAGAATTAAAATATAAAAAGCGTCCGAAAGGGTTGGCAAATTCATTCGGGATCAGCGAAGTACCCAAAAATATATACATTATGTATTTATGGTTATAAATATTAATAGTATTT
The DNA here is from genome assembly GCF_002803265.2 of Melanaphis sacchari. NCBI lineage: Eukaryota > Metazoa > Arthropoda > Insecta > Hemiptera > Aphididae > Melanaphis > Melanaphis sacchari. The sequence goes on from NW_020271173.1 coordinate 2,723,066, forward strand.
TGATAAAACCAACAAAAATTAGAATATAAATTCTTATAGATATTAATATTTATACAAATAAATATTATTTTTATCTTACCTATTTCAAATTAAAAAATAGCACGATAACTATTCAGGTCATTAAATGAATTGAATGAAATTAATTTTAATTAATTTTTACTTAAAAATATAACATATAAATTCTTACAAAATTATTTGTTATATATTTAAATCACATCATTCTTGTTTATGGTATACGTGGTATACGACTTGCGAATTATAATGGATTTTTTATTATCTATATAACTGTAAACCAACAGTTAAATAACTACGACTAGAATTTATACACAATAAAAAAAGTGAAATGTATATATTTTTCAAGTAATAACTAAAAGTTAAAAATTAATAATTATTATTTAGTTATCACGTATTATTATTATTATTTTATATACATTAGTTACAGCAATGTAATATTGATTTTTCAAAAAATAACGACCGATGTATTAAACCTATTATAATAGATTTATACAGACTGAAACATCTTTTAACATTACATAATGTTAACAGAGTAAATTTAAATGTCAGACCCAATGAATAATAGTATAATATTAGTATTTATAAAAAAAATAAAATGGTGATTACAAATGATAAATAAATAAGATTTTATATATGTTTTTTCTAATTAATTCGCAAAAAATATAAACATTAAATTACGTTTTTTTTAAAAAAAATTATTCCACTAATTTCACAGTGAGCCAAGTTTTGTAGTAAGTTGACTACCAATTAATTAAGACTAGAGAAAAAAATACGCAAATCTATAGAAATCTTAGACCAAATTATAACAATTTAATATTAATATATTAAGTTTTATTTTGCAATAATATTCCCTTTGAAAATTAATAATAGATAGATTACCATCAAACACTGTATGAGTAATGTTAGACGATTGAACTCTGTTTTTTAAGGTCATCGGGTATCGTAAATTTAAACAAAGAATGGGAAATATAATCATATTATGTTAGAAAAATGTTAGAACACTGATTGACTACCTTCATTATTATAACGTAAAACAGCTGCAATAAGATGTCACGTCCTAGAAAAAATGTTTTATTATTTTCGTTTAAATTAGATACCTATAGTTTTGGAACATAAATCAGATGAACGTTTTTGAATTATTTGAATTCCCGTATCTATTCATTAAACGCAACCTTTGAATTTTTACTCCTAAAAAATGTTTAAAGTTAACCATAGGCATAAGCTTGGAATTACTATATTTTAAAGCTTATCAATGGTAGAAATAGTTTTTAAAGTTGAACTGTATGTATTTTCAATAATTATTTATGTTTGTAATATTGTTTGCTATTAATCTTATTATATTTTATACGCATTTATTTTTTTTTTTTTGTTTAATAAAATATACAATAAAATCTTTATTTACGAACCTACCCATTTAATACATTTTTCCTTTTTTTTTTTCGTTGTTGTTTATCACTGCATAAATAAAATGCTTTGATCCGATTTCTCATTACTATACATTTTTATGATCCGCAATCGATGTTAACATTATAAAAGATTTACTATATTGTAGTAATAAAAATATACGTTACGTTTGGTATAATTTCATATTTATCGATGTTTATGGTAACTATAATATACACAAACCTAATTATTAATAATCGATTGTATATAAATTTAAAAATATTTTTGGTTATAATGTTAATATTCATGCTACAAAAATTTAATCTATACGCTTCAATGGGTATTTATAAGTTATGACATGTATATACGTACATGTTTATACCAAATTTATTACTTAATAATTTGGACCCAAATCTATGTTAACTACCTACATCGATAATAATAAAATAATAAATAATATTAGTAAAATTAGTAAATAGTCAGTAAGTATTTGCATTAAAATGAAACTACGAAGTAAATATGAAATATTATGCTATTTAAAATCATTTAAAAAATATAACAACGCCTATAAAAATAAAAAGCTGTATCCTGTTAATAAATGTTAATTATATGTGTCATTTTTTAAATCCACAAATTTTATAATACCAAACCAAAAAGTGCAGGACCTGTAGTTTCACCCTATTTTGCAATAACAACATAATCGTTATGGCTGAGATCCAAAACTACCACGATTAATATCGAAAACGTTACTTAGAACAATTTTTTGCTACTATTCTATTTATTCAAATCTAAAACTCTTAATATAACATATAGAAAACCACACTTTTTAACAATTATTTATATATTTATATGTTATTATATTTCTAGTTAAATGTTTTTATTGTTATCATAAATACCACATATTTACATTCAACATAAAACGACAACACACATATTACACAAATTATACTAAGAGAAAAAAAGTATGGTAATTAATGATTTAAAAAAATTAATATTATCCACAAATTAAACATACTTAATATATATATATATATATTAATATTCATTATAATTTATTGAGTATAAATAATTAATTAATTTCTTTTCCATACTATAATTTTATTCGTAATGTGTCTTAAAAATAATAATTTACTTATTAAATATATATAATTCATATAATTATCAAGTTTTTATAATAGTAATACATTTTTATTCATATTTAAAAAAATACACCAATTTTTTAATTACATCTATAATATATATATAAATACAATGAAAAAAAATTATGACAATTTTATCGGTTAACTAAAAAAATAAAGTCATTAATTTTAATCACATGAAATTTTATGCGATGCCTGACATAGCAAATAAAGGCTTTCCTTCGTCTACTCTATAACCAACGTTGTACTCTCAAAAAGCCATAAATATCTTTGAATAGCCTCTGGGTTTGACTTCCATACAACAATATTAGAATCGAGTCTCGAATAAACGAGAATTTATTTTTCCGATGGTCCTTTATGGTTGATCATTTGGATTTTCTACTGTCTTTTCTAGATGGTTAGTTTGAATATTAATGTTTTATCTATTATATATATACATATATTTAAATAGGTTCAGTTCAATCAGATATGAAAAAAATTCATATCGAACGAAAAATCTCATATCAGTATTCATTATAAAAAATTTTAATATTATACATCTTATGTACATACCAATAAATATTATACAGTTATTTAAATATTACATTTAATATTTATACATTTCAATAAAAGAAAAAAATCCCTTTCTTATTTGATATTTTGATGTAAAGAATTCGGCAGAGCGCATTGTAATCTTCAATTGCATATAATGTGTAAATTAAGTGAGCTGTATTTTTAATTTACTACCTAACAGTAAAGGTCTGGCAAACTAAAAACTGACGGATAAGGGTAAGAATTTCAAACCTATTGTGATGTCGGAACACATTATATTGTTCCTTTACAAAATTCTGACATTAACGAAAATCTAAGAAAGAAAAATTAAACTTTTAATCTCGTCCTTTTTCTTTTATCTAGTGAGTAGCCATATAACTTGAATACATCAAATCATAAGGAAGTAAAGCTAATTATGTATTTTGGCTTTCTATGCTGGAATTTAACTTAATAATAAAATATTTAACAATTAACTCAAGAAAACAAAAACAAGTGGAAATTATGTTTAAGAACATTGTATCTATTTAAAATCGGTACATGAAAAATAAAAGTAAACTTGTAAATATATCTACCTTAAAAGAAATATTAGGTTAGCACCTTAAGCTAAAAATAAATTTAAATATTTTTAAAAATATGCATCAATTAACATTATCAAAAAAAAAATAAATTTATTTGACTTCCACTTATCTAAATTTGATCTATCTCTCCTAAAATGTCGGATTTACAGCGCACTTTCCTTAAGATAAAAATAAAACGAAACTATTTAGCATGTCAAGACTTTTAATCGTTAGTTTTCCGTTGAAATATTACACCAATAAATTCCAATGATTTAAATACTTTAGCGTAGTAGTGGTATTGCAAACATGTTTTTTCACTTTATACAAAATGAAAGAAAACGATGATTGTGCTCTTATATAAACATAAATTAATTTCAACAATAAAAACATCCATTTTCTGATATTACTGTAGTAACTACACAGATTATACAGACTATGGTAACAGTTTATGATTTTACCATAAGATCTATATCATAAAATATGGTAGTATATTATAACGTCTTATAACCAAACTATATATTTGCATTTAATTTTAGTACATTTAAAAATCAAACATCATTCTTATAAGTACCAATGGTATATTGGAAAATATATGTGCGGCTACTGGGTAAACTCATTGCCCATATCCAAATCATTAAACTTTTACATCACCCAGAACAAAATGTATTTTTTATGGATATCACAATAAAATATTTAAAAAAGAAAAAACTGTCCTAGCATATAATAAAAGTAATTTATTGTATGAGAAGAAAATAATATCATTCCGTTAATGTTTTTAGTATATTTTACTCTAAAATTATTTAAAAAACTATCATCTTCAAAAAAAAAAAAACAAAGCTTCGCAGAAGAGATTACACAAAAATAATTGAATTGGTTAAATATCTACTGACTTGCGTGTGTATATTATTGTTTTTATTTTATTTTGCTCAAAATAACTATAAACCTGAAATATGCCAACTTAAAATGATTATCTATGTTAAATTTATAACAAAGAGAAATATGGCTGTACATTTTTTTTAAATTTTTCATTGCTCTAAAAAGTGTTTTGTAAAATCCATAAAAATGTACTCCTTTTTTAAAATCCGAGATCTAAAAATTTAAATTTAAAAAAATATATTTTCAAATGACTCTTCATAAAACATTGAGTGCTCTTTGAAAAAAACTGCATAAACGTAAAAAAATTGACCAATACACTAAATCTTCTCTAAGATTTGGAAGAACGTTTTACTATTTTTCTCCTATTTCTCTATCCTTAAGTAATTGTACATTAAATATTTAGTTATGATAAAATAAAAATGAAAAATCAATACCTGTCTAGTATTATAAAGGCGTTGGAAGGGAAAGTTTATTACTATACTAGCCTCCTAATTTGCATAAAATCATCAAATGGCGTGAGGTGCACTATGCAGGTGGTTAAAAAATACCAAAAACTGTTCGTGTGCTTCGTTCACGTGTTAAGTGCGCATTATACTTTTTAATGTGATTCCCATTGGACGTAATATTTCAATTTATTGGGTCACGCCAGACGCCAGTAGTCCCTTTGATCAAATTACATTAGCGTGCGAAAAAAGTAATGATAATAAAAACAAGAGACCTGACCATGTTAACGGTTCACATAGATTTTTTAAGCTTAAATTAAATCAGTAACAAATAAAATGTATTGTTTGATATGTCGATCATAGAAACTAAATTATATTATCAACGGTGAATGATTTCGCACTCAAAAATATACAATTAAGTTGATATTTTTACAGACACACACAAGAACACAAGTGTAGTAAAAATATACATAATTCTATTATTAAATTTATACTTACTCATACTCACAGGTACCTACATAATAAATATTCTATAAGCATAAAAATTATATTTTACAATATATACATAATTAAATTATCTATTACATTATTAATTATTTAAATTTTAATTAACTTATTACGTCATTAGTTCACAAGACATACTTATACTTACAAATTATTTATAGGTACAAAATGTATTTATTATTAAGTTTCATATTGAGTATAAAATAACACTGATAGTATGCACAGCCTGAAGTCTAATCAATACTTTTCGGCCCCTTTTTTAAAACAATTCTGTTTATTTTCCAGTTTTTATTATTTACTTTTTTGTATTTTTAATTATTTAATAATAACATTGACAATTGATTGATCTTATTATAACGTTAATATAATTTCTACCTAGTACCATACTATAAAGCTCTAATTTTTTAGTTATTATTTTCTTGAGAAGATCTCATCATCAAAAATAATTTTAAAAATTGAACAGAGCTGTAAATCGAACTGAAAAATGATTGACTAAATGTCAATCGATAATAAACTTTATTAAAACATATATATACATACAATTTGATTCAAAAAATATATATAATAAATATATAACGTTCATCAAAACGTTCAATGTTTTATATATTATAACGTTTATAACAAATAAATTAAAAAATTTAATTGAAAATAAAATGTATATTGTTATATTATTTTATATAAAAAACTTGATTATTTTTATTTTTATTTTTTTTTTTTTTTTTTGCGATTCCAAAAGAAAATAATAGCGTTAAAACAATTTCTGATCACCCCAATAACTAATATTTAATATAATATTATATCTATCAATCTTTATATTAAACAGCAATTTTTTTTTCTACATAATGTAATATTTAAAAACGTACGTTAATTTTTAAAACAGCTAAGGCACAAATATGGGTAATTATTATATTTGAAAAATTAAACATAATCACAATTTAACGAGTCGGTTGTCACATATAGGGTTTCATAAATGGCCAAGCCAGTTTGCATTTAAAAATTTCAAAAACAATAGAAGTGGGATCAAACACATCCAATCGCGAAGTGTAGTAAAAGAACATTTATCTATTAATGATTGCGGGTCATAGAGATAATAGGAAGTATCATTTTTCAACATTCCGTCAATATACGTCAAATAGCTGTCGTTACAATATATATTGAACGTACGTCAGGTCGCCCCCTGTGAAATCTATGGTTCACATGACGGACATCCGATCGGAAATACGATAATCGGCCCTCTTTCGGTTTTAAATTTATCCACTTTTCAAAATATCCATAACAAGTTCCACATAATATCACTGATTTGCACAAACGTGTTAAATAAATACACTATACAGCAATTATCATTATTGTATTATTTTAGCAAATGTATTTTTTTTTTTTTTTTTTTTTACTTTTATTTATTTGAATAAAATACGAATTCTACGTAAATCATGATTGTGTTGTTTATTATTGAGTCAGCAAATGCAGATCGCGCTATCGTAATAATCACAATTATTTTTAAATAAAATAAAAAAAAAATTAATGCATTTATGTAATCATAATTGGCAACTATGGTGAAACGTATCATTTAAACGAAAGCGTTCGTCCCTTCGGCAATCACAGCTTACAATAACCCCGGACAATAATTAGAAATCAGTCGGTATTTATAATTTAAATTCAGGCCACAAATTACAACGTATAATTAGAATTAAAGTTACATTTTTTAATTCGGCATAATGATAAGAACAATATACATAATTATTGTATTTTTAAATTTCATTAAATTAAATTCTTAAATAATGAAAAATTTGCAATAACTATATTTTGAATTTACTTAAAATTCTATTTATTTTTATCTTGATTGTCTATTCTTTAAATCTTAAAACAATTAACAAATATCAAACAATATTTGTAAAAATATTGCTTATATTTTATTTTTGTTTAGCCACATAGTTTTTAATAATTTAATCTTCTAAACTTATGTTAAACTACCGAAAAATATGTATAACATTTAACTTTAGTATGATTTATAATGATAAAGATATATTCTGAAGGGCATTTTGATGTTGTTACTGTATATTAAATCCACTAACATATATGAATTATACAATGTTTAAATGGACGCCACTTTGAGCCCACCAAGATTTTCATCGTTATATTTCACACGTGTACCTTTACAACCAACTTTAATTTATTAAAATCAAAACATAGGCTTAATAGTTCTTCTCTTAAATTTGCATTTAAAATTGAGTCCTATACTACAATATTACAGTTTTTTAATTTTTTTTTTTTTTTTTTATTTTACAAAATAACTTTTACCATATCTCATATGACATCAAAGATAAATATGACAGATATTAGTTGATATATTGTTACTCTGTTTCACGTATTACTTTAAAATTTAAACGGTTTCATTTTAAAATAATATAGAATATCGATTATATTATGTAATTACAAAAATATAACAATAGGTACTAATCAAAAAAAATAACAATGCACGTAAAAATACAAATACAAATAATAATAACTATTTTAAAATTAAGTTAAATATAAATGCATTTTAATTTAAAAATTATAAACACATGACATTCAGAATAAGCTTTATATCTACTACACCACATCATAATATCATTATGAACGTAAAATGATTTTCCCAATATCGCAAAAGGCATAACTATGATATTCATTAATAGTTTAAGTTTAAGAAAGTACTAATTTCAAAACTGTTAAACTTTAATTATTTGTGTTAATATGTTTTTACCAAATGCATGTATATTTTAACTGTATTTCTAAGATATCTAAATACAAAAATAAAGGTGATCAAAATAATATTTCGTATATTTTATTACAGAATAGTTCACCTTGAATACTCAACTCCTTTTTTTCTTCGATAATATTGTTACCAAAATATTTTTGGACATTTTAAATATTCTTAAATACCATATTTTCAAACTATTAAAATTGTATGTACTATTTTTTAAGGACCTGTGGTGATAAAAGTTTCTGTCTTTCGTATAACAACTCTTGTTTTAATGTAAATTATTTAATATCTAATTTTTCTAAACATTTTAACATACCTAAATAAAATTTCAAACGAGTATTTTCTGAATTTCTTAAACTGCGTATACCAAGAAACTTGATAATAATGTGTTTGGAAGATATGGGAGCTATGCTAATTTAAAAATTTAAATCATTAATATCAATATATCAATATTTATAATAATATATAAAAATTTTCCAGGGTTAATAAATACAAGTAACAATACTACATATATTACTTATGTTTTTGAAAAACCATTCTTAAAGACTATTATCCTTAAAACGATTTTTTTTTTTTTTTTTTTTTTAGCTGAGAAACTAACCTTTTAAATTATGGATAAGGGTATATTAACATTATTATTCACTAAATAATTTTATCAATATAAAAGAGAGATTCTCATTTTAAAAACAATAGTTTATATCACTGCATAAACCTCCTTAAGTGGTACGAATAATCTTAAAAAAAATTAAAACATGGTCTAAAATATATTTAAAAATTTCTAAAGTAAAAATATGAATAAATTCATTATTAATGATAACATTTATAAATAACATATTTATAATTATTACTAAAATAATTTCTAAAATACAATAAAACATAGACTTAAGTATACGGATATGTTAAAATATAAAATATTACGTTTTTCTATATTATATTATTTTATTTTACTGTTTTATACATATTATAAAAACTAACAGGTATTTTATATTCAACCACACATAATACTTTTATATGCATAGTAAAAATAATATTTTGATATGAAAAGCCACTCTCGATGTGGCATGATTGAAATTTTGCACTTGGGTAGTAATGTTTTAGGGTACAAAAAAAAAGTCATACAAATGCCCGACCCTACTCATTATGTATAGTCACGTACTCACATATAAAGTTTATTATCTATAATAAAGTACTGATACACACGCAGAAATATATAAGGCTATTCATTAATTATGTCCGATTAGTCGGATGGGTTGATGGAAACTATATTACCCCATCGCAAAAAATATCATAATGAATCACTTCGTAAAACTTTCACTAAATATATCTCTTACATGTATTATATAGAAGTTAAATTGCATTTGAGTCGTAGATATATTTTATATTTGTATACTAAGAGTTTTAAAAAATGATATTACCATACTTTATGTCACTAAACAAATATACCGGTGATACAGTGTTACACGTCATAATCATTCAATATATACATATTTGTATATTTCAAACATCACGAAAAATGCATGATCAAATTATTAGAAAATATTGTTAGTTTAAGTTATAACAATGTATCTCGCACACTTTATTACTTTAAACATATTTATTCGTATTCTTTACACAATGGTATACCCGAGTTGTTTTCATGATTTATGAATATATATTATGTTTACCTGTCAGTTGTACATATTTCTGGGTACACAAAATAAGAAATCTTAAGGGTGTGTTATACTATGAAAATTTCAAGATTAATATGAACACATGGGTACATACGTGGGTATCACGTTTATATTTTATTATAAAAATAACACGATCAAAATCAGAAAAAAAATGTTCATCAAATATAATATTCTATGTCCAAGAATGAAAAACTAAATAAAAATTGCAATAACTAGTTATTTGTTGTATTCCTTAATAATATCGATGTTAAAACAATATAATTTAAATTAAGAAAAATAAAACCTTATAAGTATTAAGTGACAAAAAAATATTAAATATTAGTTTAAAACCAAATTAAATTCAATAAAAATAAAATTTCATGTAAGCTGAGTTTTTTAATTATAGTTTATAATATTAGTTAACTCAAAAATTAAATAATATAAAATGAATGAATATTAAAGATAACATAACTCAAATTATAATAACTATAATAATACAGTATAGGAATAAAGTACGTAATATTTAATCAAAAAACATATTACCTCATATAATCTGTATATAGATTAAAAATAATTTTTAATTTATAAATATTATATAATACAACAATTAATAACACAGTGATACACCAATTTTAAAATTATTAGTATTTTGTTATGTTTCTCATTTTTATTATTTTAATGCTTCTACAATTAAGAACAAAAAAAAATTAATGTTTGTAAGAATATTCCAATTGCTTGAAACATAAACCTGAGACAAAAGTGTGGTAATATTATACTAAACAAAATCAAGGTATTAAGAAATACCGAAAATAACGAAATATAAAACTCTGATGAAATTAAATCTGATTAATTTATGTTTGCCATTAACTAAACTATATTAAATTATTTAATATATTATATTTAAAAGATGACTAATTCTAAAATTAAATAAAGTTTATATTCTAACAAAAAATAAAAACAAATTACTTGCATTTGTTATACATTTTATATTGTTAATCTAATAATAAAAATTAAGTAAATAATTAAAAATAAAAATAAGTATTATAAGCTATTACAACTGTTTCGCTTTGTAACTATCTAAGAAAAGTGTACAACGAACCTAAAGTTATTTCAAATGAGATTTTTCCAGCATTAAAATGTTAATTACTCGACTAAAGGTCATTTTCATTCGGCAATATCTTTTTTCTCATGTTAAAAATGTTCCATTATTTTCCACGCAGAAACTATTTTTCTCGTTTTCTTTTTTTCTTTGGAAAGAACAAACTAAACAGTATACAAGAAAATAAGAATTGGAATCTATAGGTTCTTTTGACAAGAAATAACACAAACATTTGTAACATCATAGTTTTCCCATGTGAATACCACGACTTAATACCTATCTACTAGTGAAAAATGACGAGGGAAGTTCCCCCTATCTTCACAACAACACTCTATACACTTAAAAGTGATAATGAATGACGTATACCTACTTGATTAAACATCATTAGTACTAATCACTCGCATAGTGAAACAGTATAAGAGTAACTGTCATGACCGCTAATTAAGCTTATTAATTAACCCACACGTCGTCCAATGATGTTTAAGTTTAGTCAGCCACTTATGTTTTCAAGAGAATATCGTAAAAAAAATATAATATTTGAATGTAAAATAAACCTAAGTAAAATCAAAATCACGTATACCGTGAAATATTAATCATTAATTAAAATGATAAAATCATGTTCAAAAGTAACTCATACGATGAGATTACAAAAATGCAATTGTTAAAATGTATTTTTTATTTTATGTTAAGTAATTGATATTGTTTTTATGTATTTAAATTAATAAAATCTTGATACTAAACCTAATATAATATATTCACAATATCCACTGGATATAATATAGTGAGTGTATGGGTCAGTAGGGGATAGTAATAGTGTTGAGTGAAACATTTCATCAGAGAAGCCCTCCTTCCATTAAGGATACAAATTTAACATATATTTTAGTATTACACTAAACACAGCGAAGAAAAATAACTATTATCATTTGTTTAACGAGGTTATAAAAGTATTATATTTTGAATAAATATATTGTTTATTATCGTATCTAGTATCTCTTATATCTACATACTATGATACGTTATAATTAAATCAACAATATTATTAATACTTGATTGAAGACTTTGATATTTCATTAAAGAAATATTTTGAATAGATAGATATACTATACCTATATATATATATATAACCTATATAGCTGTATAACCTACATTAAACTTTTAATATATTAATATCAAACTGAATAAATGCAAGTTACGTACTCATTTTATAACATAGTCGGTGTTTATTTTATAAATAATTTAAATACAAACATAAACTCATAAGAATCTTTTTTGAGATTAGTATGGAGTATTCGTTAAGTCTTAAGAACAGTCATAAATAATTTAAACCAAATAATATCATAACCGCAGGAAGAAACTTAACCCATTCGTGATTACACGAAAATGTTCTCATTATTTATAACAAACAATATTTTTAACAACTGTTTCAAAACATAAGATATGTTTAATACGACTACGTCTCGTGGAAACTTTCATTAATACACTTGAGTTAATCGGAACTTTAAATTTCAATAATAGTGGTATACGTGTTATTGTAAACGCGAAATAATTGCACTTTTCGTTTGTACCGATATTATGCATTGAGGTGTAAATATTATTATGCACATTCGTAAACGCGTATAATTAATACCTTCTCGTATGATTTTGATCGTGTGTCGGTGGGTGGGTACGCAATTATAATGAATTCGGGACGTTTCACACAGTGCCTTCCAAAATTACACGTCCGAAACGTGATTTTTTTCCAATTTTTCCACTCGTAATTTATTATTTTAGTTTTTTAGATAACCTTGTACGGCGCGTATGAAAAAAGCGAAAAATGATGTTATTAAAACGATTTCATTTTCAGCCGAGCTAACCGTTATAGTACACTGTAATGGTGTATTAAAGCAATCGATCCGCTGGTATTCCAATAGCGCGGGGTGATTTAAAAAAAAAAAAAAAAAATGAAAATGAAGAATCCGTTTGGCGGGTAATTTGTTCGGGTGAGTCCGATCGTGGAGCGGAATGCTCGGGATTTAACCCACACACACACATGGCCTGACACGGCGAAACGAATAACGGACGCGATTAATTAAAAACAAATCAAGTAAAAAATGTGCATGTGATATGAAATGGACACCGACCTGTTTAAATCCTCTGTACATGATGCGGATCTCTTGTCTGGTGAACTTGGTCTGCCGGCACAGGTCCTCTAGGGCGACGGGCCTGGGATGCGGAAACGCGGACGTGTTGTTCAGCTGTTCCTCGAGCTCGATTAGTGTCGCCTCTTCGATGATCGGGCTGTCGGGGGGCGTCGCCATCGCACGGTGGCCCCCCAGTCGTTCACCGCCGTTGTTGTTGTCGCTGCAGTTGCTGCGGTCGCTGGCGCCGCTGTTCCCTCAGCTGTTGCTGCAGCCGGACGTGTCGCCCCGCACGGCTAGGCGGTTGCTGTTCTCGCTGCTGTCCCGGTCGTCGCACACTGTCCACACGCGCGCTGGCCACCTGACGGTAACTGCCTGTGCACCGGTTGCCTGGCACGTCATCGTCCACGCACACGACCACCGGACCGATCCGGCGGGGCGGGCCACCGCCCGACTATTTCGTCGCACGATTCACACTTTCACAGGCCTGAGTCACCTGCAACAGAACGGACGTAATGTGTAATTGCTGGTTTTCGCATCGGTTCGGCCAAAGCGTAACGCGCGAAATCCGTTGATATCGGTCGTTGACCGAAAACGCGGTAGCGCGCGGCGCATATCATGCACCGAAACAATGGCTAACGGTTATTTGATAATCTTAATAATATAATAAACGATTGTTTTTTCCATTACTTAACGCAGTGGTTGGCAACCTTTTTGACCGCGGGGGTAAGGTTTTTTTTCGAATTTTTATCGTCCAGCACCAAACATTAATCCTCCCGCGGAAATGCCCGGCAGTACTCGCGCGTGTACGCAATAAATATCTCATAAATTATATCCGGGGTGATTCGGCATGAGCAAAATTCTTTCCTTTAATAATAAATTTATTTGAATTTTAACTTTCGACGTTTTTAAATATACCCTAAGACCGTATTTTAAATTTTTTTTGTTTATGTTAAACTGCTTATTACTCTTGGTATACGCGGTAAAATAACTCAAAACTACTCGTTTACTTTTTGATTTTAATACGTCAAATATTTGGAAAATTCATCCGCCAAATAATTTACTACTGTAAATAGTTAAAAATAAAGATTATCGTTTGTAAAACAGAAGTTTGTATCTCCACAATACTACGCTTTAATTAGCAAAAAAAAAATCTCAATAATTTAAAAATGTGGTCTATAAAAGCATTTGAAAATTTCAATATTCAGATTTTGAGTAACTGCATTATAGGAGGGCAATTTTTTTTTTACTGATATTCCATAAATTATATTGATAATTATGATTTATTAAGTTGATATAACTAAATGTTAGACAAATTAAAATATTATTGAAATATCGTAATAATTTAACATATTTTTGCCGACCATATCAAATTACTTCACTGATCTTGGATTGCCGACCCTCGATTTAACATGAATGTTAATTGCGTAATCGTAGTCGGTTTGTCATAATCGGTATCAAATGTATTTAATATGGCATTTTTAATTTGATAAATATTTCTTACCGCCTTGCCGGTCATTAAACTAAAGTTATTTTTATTATTATAAAAATATTAACGAATGATTTAACCGAACACCATTTTTACTGTAATATTAAACCATCGTTGTGCAAAAACTTCCTAAATTGAGCAGACCAAAACTATACTAAAAATAAAATAAATCTGCTAAAATTCGTCCGATATAGATTCGATTCTATCCGACCCGATTGAAATGTAAAATATAATGCCCCAACGACAGCATTTAATTCGCATATACCAATATTACATCAACTAAACCCATTGGCGATTGCGGGCAGTTTGTAATAACTAAAAACGTTTAAAAATGACAGAGCGTTTTGACACTTTGTGGATTTCACGAGAAAAATGTACACAGCTAGTTACGTCATTTACACGCCATAACTCGTTGAAATCAAATTATAAACGTTCAATTAATCAGTAATGATATAAATGAATAGCATAACATAAGACCTTGAACATAATCAAATTAATTTAAGAGAATTAAAAAAATAATTTTTTTCCTATAGACGCTATAATAATATCTTCAAAGAATAGATTAAAAAGGATGTACTCGTCGAATTAAATACATATTAAAACCGTGAAGACCCAAATTAAACTTAAGTCTTAAAATATATTTTAATCCAAGCATAAAGAATTAAAATTAATGAATTATATTTTCGTCGAATTAATTTCCACTTTGTCATCTTAGAAAAATTCACAAGATATAACTTAATTAAAACAAATTAATTATATATTAAATTTTAGAGTTCATCAATGAGAGCAAACTAAATGAAACTTCGTCATAATTTTTAACCAATGATTATTAAATATCAACTTTAACATTGGCTATAGTGTTACTAGTGATGGAAAATCATATAAAAAATACTACTTCCATAATTTTTTTTTCAGTTTCAGAAATCGTATCATAATAAACTTATCATTCTTGTTCATGTATTCAAACTTTTATAAATACGATTGAGCTTCAAAATAATATTAAAAACAAATTACAAAACAAATGAAATGTGGTGATATAACAATTGATATATTTCAAAATACAATAATAAATTTTTTTATCAATATTTTTGAAAGTGGTAAAAATATATAAATTGTATTTTTTATGAGAATTCAATACTATTATTAATAGCCTATTCATTACTCTACTCGTTTTAGTAATATACAAAAAACTGAAGTTGTTTAATTATTAACACAAACCTAAAATAATTTTTAACTAAATTAAAAAAAAAAAAGTACGTAAAAAAAGATACTTAACATATAAATTAAAAGCTCTACATATTATTTATTTATATTGAAAGTATATTTATAAGTCATAATTCATTGACTATATATTTTAAAATCAGGTCTTTTTATACAGTTTTTATACTTTTTTCTAACTCTTTTCAAATATAAAAATAATATTAATTACCCTTGCAAAATATAAATTTAACTATAGCTATATGTATACTATAAATATATGTTTATTTAATACATATTTTACTCTTTAAAATAAAATCTTTTTATTTGAAAAATTCGTTAATATTATTTATGTATAATGCATATAAATAAAATATTTAACTATACGTATATCAAAATAGTTTACTTATTATAATAATCAATCAGAATTTAGACAGGAGTAGTAGAAAATATATGTAACCATTGCAATCAATCAATATCTATGTTTGAATTTACATAATCTCTCATCAAAACTTCAAAATAGCTATAATTAATTAACGTGTACATTATACATACATCAAAACTTAAAGAAAAATATTTTCTGCTATAATATTAAATCAATAAAGTATCAAACTTAGGTTAGCTTAGCAAAATTAAAAGTTAATACAACTTTCTTACATAAATCTATCTAGGGAGGAATATATTATAAGAAATTCCATCTAAAATGTATTATAATAATTTTTAAATAGGTCGAACAAATAAAAACACATCAAATTTAATACTAATAGGAAATAGTAGCTTTTTAAGTTTAATGGAACACCCTTTCAATGCAATGACCTCTATTCGTAGTTAAATACATTATACAACCAATAGTCCCAGTACAA
Source organism: Melanaphis sacchari (assembly GCF_002803265.2). Lineage (NCBI taxonomy): Eukaryota > Metazoa > Arthropoda > Insecta > Hemiptera > Aphididae > Melanaphis > Melanaphis sacchari. The sequence continues at coordinate 2,739,668 of NW_020271173.1, forward strand.
TTTATTGCAAAATAATATTATAAAAGTTTTTTGTTAAATATATCATAAGATGTGTATTGAATATTCAACTGGAATGTTTACAATGATTTAACAATTGAACTGGCCCTTTGTTATTGTTAAATTTAACAAAAACAAAACAAACTTCGATTTATTCTACCTTTTTACTTGCTTTTCTGCCAATAAATGATTTATTATTCGTATCATGGAGGTGTATAAAGTTACTATTCTGTTGTTTAATATTATTTTGTTACTTCTATTATTTGACTTATGTGTTTAAACTTAGTAACAACAAAACTGGACTACTGCCTACGTCAAAGTAACCAAGATAAAATTTAAACATTCAACTTTTGTTTCATAATTTTATAAAATATTATTTGTGCTAAAATATATTTCATACACACACACACACTACTCTAAAAAGTCCAGAATTCTCATATGATAACAAATATGAGAACAAACAATTTAATATATTTTATTCTACTTCAATTTGTTCGTCCTAAACAGTATATTTAAAGCAAAATAATTAAAATTTTTAAGTACTAAATCTGGCTACAAAAAATTATACTTGTGACAAAACTCGCTCAATGACTTTTAGCGATGCTTTTAACACGCATTTAGATTTCAAATATCATATAATAACTCGCAATGGTGACTTGTTTTCTTTAACGACATCACCCGTCACATTTTTAATTTAATTTAAATTTTTTTTCTGTCTACTGAAATGGCAGCCAACAGAATTCTTAAGAGGATTTTATTCTGATAAGTGGATAAAATGCGGTTGGTTTCAAAATTAAAGTGCGAGAAATGTTTAATTTCTGTTGAATAGTAAGTTTTATTCTCTGTTTCTGTCCAGTCAGAACAGAATACAATAAAAAATACAAAATATAAAGAAACTTAATTAGTCCTTTAAGAAGTATTTTTGGTAAGCTTTAGATTCCTTTTTTTCAGGAACTATGCCAAAAACCACTGGGAGTTTCTTCAATGGATAATATTTACAATAACTTATAAGTACGAAAGGCCATGAATCACAATAAAGAAAATATATTAGACAATACTTCTTATCATGTGCAGGCCAAAAGCTCTGAACAATACGTCATAACAACTCTATACCGTTCATAAAAAAATATAGTTTATAGTCTCCAGTAGTCAGTACTCTTTACACATTTTAAACACATAAATAAAAGATTTCTTTAGAAAATAAAAAGATACAATTTTTCTATATTCCAAGTATTTTTTTCTGAGAAAGTCAAAAACTAAATTTCGATATTTATTTGTTTAAAAGTAAAAATAAAAGTCATATTCATAGATTTTTTTTTATATTTATAAGATACGAGTATGTATTATATTCGCTCGATAAATATAAATATAACTATTATTTTATTACGTGTGACTTTCAATAAACTGTTTATAGTTTTATTAGTCTTTATAAAGACAATAGAATACATATTTATACTTTTTTTGTATTAACAACAATATTTTTATTCACTAAGCAACAGGTTAGATAATAATATAGTAATAATATCTTTTATTATTTTACAATATGAAAATATAATTTTCAATACGATAATAAATCAGAAAATATCAATTAAATATAAATACTAAGTGTATAAAATTAATGTGAAAAATACATGATTTAAGTTTAAAAAAACAACTCGAATAGATAAATTTGTTCAATTTGTTCAAATCTCTCGAACTATTCTCTCAAAGAACATTTGTGTGTGTGTGTACGTGTGTGTTTGTGTGCGTGCGTGCGTGCGCGCGTGTGTGTGTATTTGTGTTTTGATAAAAATTATATCTTAGTATGTACTAATATATATAATTTATAATATATTTTGATTACTTAAATTTATATTTTATATTTCCAGACGTACCTACATATTTTGAACAACTTTCAACAATAATAATCTTCTTTTAATTTTTAAATTGAACTTTTCAAAACACAAATAACATTATAATTTTATTCAAAAATGACGGGAGTTTCATTAAATTCAAATTGAAAGACGAATTGATCAATGACAACGTATTTTAAACTTGTTCTCTAAATTTAAAACTGAAAATTACAGCTCAGGTACATGAAAACGGACAATGGTTAACGGTTTAAAAACTTAATTAAATATATTATCACAAAATGAATCAATATTTAATAATAACATAAGAGGTGTAAACACATTGCATTTGTATACTCAACAAGTTTAGTCCGAGTTTGTTTATTGTATTCATATTCATAAAATACGAATAAAAATGTTTTGATAATTTTAAATCAAACTATAAATATATTAAAACAAAAAAAAGTAATTGGTAATCCAATTTGTTAAGAAGTTATAACGGTGAAATGAATTTAAAATTATAAATAACATACAATGGCGCGAAAAAAATTAGTATTTAATAATATTTACATATCACTCACCAGTATTTTCGAATTTTTTTTACTATTGTAGAAAAATTATACACGTGACAGCGCCAATGAAAAGTGTTAAGTTGATTGAAAAAAATAAGAAACTATTAGTGATGATTAAAGAATAACTATTTTTGGGAAAATTGCCAGAAGAGATGGGTATAATGTGCATGGACTAACTAAAAAGCACAGTCATGAGCGGTGCCAACAACTTGACTCAAAGCTGCTAAAGCTACTGTGGTCGCCGCAGCTGCCGCCAGGACCCACCGAAGGCGCAATCAGTGTTGCCAAAAGCCCCCAAGACACGGTTTTATTTAAAGGATACTATAAAAATGGTAAAGAACTTACTCAATAATAATAACCAAGCAATATGACGTAGATCAAACTAACACTAATGCACAACGTCCTAAGTTTATTGTTAATTAAGTTAATCAATGCATCAATTTTTACAACATATTATACTCCATTGACACTAATTTATCAACATTTGTATATAGTCGCTAATCGAAAATTTCTAATATATTAAAATTTAGACTTATATTGAAATTAAAAATTCACTACCAGTAATACATATTGTATAAATAAATGTGTATGATGAAACAGTTGTTTAAGGAAGTACAATTTAAAAATGTAAATAAAAATGAAACAAAACACACTTGGCATTAAAAATAAAGATAAATCCATAGTATAAACAAAGCAAAAACTATTAAAACAGATGATTACATGAATTATACCAATAATTGTACAATTAAATCTAGATAAAATTAGAGGAACTTGAGCAGTTATTTTTTTTTTTAATTAAATATTTCTATGGTCAAAGTCTGCTTCACTCGCAACGTACACTCATACACCAATCAGTATAAAACCAAATATCATGTTCTCACGCATAGACTAGTAAAAAGTAAAAACACATAAGAAAATACAAAAGAAACAAATACCTTCAACGTTGATCTATAAACCAGGAAGAATCATAACAATCATACACGTTAAACGCCTTCAAGTCGACTCCCCGAACAATACCGTTTATTGATATTTTATATTATACGTTTAAAAATTCTAGTCAACTAGGCATATTTAGTTAACTTCAATACTTATACTATAAAAATTCGTATTATAATTAAATAATGAAAAAATTAGAAAATATCGCCTTGACTAATTTGCGTCGTTGACACTAAAAATATACTTACATACTTACAAATTTAAATTAGCAACATCTATTATTTTAATAAAATAATAAACAATTTTTTTATTTTATTGATATATATGATACTAAATAATCCAAATTTAAACGATCATATTTTTTGCTAGAACAAAAATCATATAAGTAAGAAGTATTGTGTTTATCCCTTAAATACAATTATTCATACTTATGATATAAATATTTACACATAACTACACGTTAAACTTAATGCGATTGCATTAAATAAATAAAAAAATAAAATAATACGAATAAAATAGTGGAATAATTGCTATCGCAATCTTGGGTTAACTTATTATGAATGAATTATAAAGTAAGAAAATATAAAGTATAAATATAATTATCACTATAAAATATAGGCTAGAAATATTACTATACGAAAATAAAAATATATAGGTATTTATTAAATGTTTATCAAATATAAAAATATATGACATAAGTTGCATTTAATCATTAAACTGAGTACTATTGGAGACATGTTGGATTAGATATAAAATGTATAATAATTATTCGCTTCAATGCAATATTCCTTTCTACTTTATTATAAACTCAACATTATGTATAGGTAAATATTTTATATACAAAAAAAAAAAAACATCAAAATGTTTATAAAAGTGATTATTTTTTTTTATGAATTCAAGTTACGTCGTTAAACGAAGTTGATTCAATGGCCATTTGAATGGCGTGCATGATACGTATATAAGCATATGATAATTATTTAATGTGTTCATAAATATTATGTAGTAATATAATGAAAGTGTGTATTATATGTGTCATAATCGTGTACTCAGTTTATTATCTAGTTGTATAAATACTTAGTAACATACCTGCATTATAAATAAGACAAATTTAACAATTTCACATGCAGTATAATATCATGGTTATTGAGTGGAGTATTATTATCAAATGTCTTATAATATATAACAAAATATGTTATAAAATATTAACATAATCATTTGTTATTAAAAATAATACTTTTTTGGTAAAATATTATTTAAAAATCAGTAAATATAACTGTGTATAAAAGTCAACATTTTAAATGATATTATAACGCTGCTTTTAGGAACTTGAGTATTCGAGATCAAGAACAAAATAAAAAATAGCTCACGCAGTCAATTAACGCAGTAGATACATTATAAAAACACACATATTATATTTCAATTAGAAATAAAAAAGTGTTTCTAGTGAGCTTTTGATTTTTTAAACTCGTTTTTTTCTAAAAACATAATATTCATCTAAATGTGAATTGAAGTTTGACCATTTACATAATATGATTGAAATTTTTTTTAATCCTATTTAAATAGTTTAATAGTAAAAGAGCTATTGCGAGTTTTTCAAGGTGAGTATTATTCAAATTTTCATTTTTTATTATAAATTATAACATAAAATATTATAATATGAACTTAAATTATTCAATAAATTATTTATGAATACCTATTTAAAGAGTATTTACTATATTAAAGTCGTATTTATTTTAGTATATTTTAAACTAATTAATTATAATTAAACTCATATCATTGTACATATAAAATATAAATATATTAATTAAGATATTATAAAGATAAAATGTAAATAGGAATACCTCAAGTATTATATTCATTCTAAGCGGCTCAGTAAATGTTCTCCTAGCACTTAAAATCCTTTATCGTAAAATTAAATTATTCAAAATATTCAAAATAAATTATACTAAACCCAAATAATATAAAATATATGAGTGTTATCACACGTGAATATAATCGGAAACGAGACAGTCGATTAAACAACAGTTCTGCAACCAGAACAATTCCTCATTCAATAATCACCAAAATATTGGTCAATGAAAGGAAATTGGTAAAAAATCGAGCATTTCTAATTAACTCATTCATTCGGCATTCCTTATTAACAAAAATCCTTCTACCAAATACAATAATTTTTTAACTAATAGCTTTCGCAATTCAAGATTACCAAAAATACTAAAATATACAAAACAATCTGACTATATCAAACAATCTATAGAAGAAGTTATCAACGAAAAACATCATAAAAATCCTGAGTTTTTCAACCAAAAAAAATAAAACGTTTTAAAAAAAATTTTTAATTTTATAAATTTGACAATGCCTATTAGTCTTTAATATTTGTATAACTATAATTATAAAATAATTATAATTAAAACTGTGATTTTACTTTTTAAATAGACTAACCACCATATATAGATGCTCAAACAATAACAATAAAAAAATTAATTAAATATTAATTAATATTGTCTTACATGTATTGTATAATTAGATGATTTAATAATAAATAAAATGACTTATGAACTAAAAACATTAATTATTAAATATTTTTCAAATTTTAAGATAACAAAGTTTGAATCTTATCGTATAAATATTATTTTTATAACACTCAATTTTATAATATTCGTTATAACAAAACATTTATTTATGACATTTGTGCCGGTCACACACATTATCAACAAATATTTACCGGTGAAGCTAATATAGAAAAACTTTATAATATAGGTAGTATATTTTATAAACAATATAATGTAGCAAATATTTAAGTCAATTTTGCACTGTACGTATATATTATACACATCTATAATGTGTTAATTATATCAATTATGTAGTAACGAACACAGCAGAACATATAACAATTGTTATTCGAGATGAAAAATGACAATGTGCATATAAATTTAGGAAATATTATGTATTATGCATGTGAATTATACATAGATATATGTATGCGGGAAGTCATTATTTTTTGGCTCGTATTCACTGTATATAATAAATGTTTATCGTTGTCATTATTCAAACTGGCGATTAATTATTTCCAATTAAACCCGTTCTCGTATAATATAGAAAGTGTTTGAGTTTAAATGACAACCCATTTTGAGTGTATTTTAATGATATAATAATATAATGCACAACACGTCTGTCACGGAGTGATCATTGTAGGGTATCATATATCTGTAGTACAAATCTCGGGTTAAACTGTATATGGTATTTTTCAAATAAATTTTTTTTTTTTTTTACATATATGCAATCGTAATCAATAACATACGTGTCAAAACCTGACGACTGTTAGGAAACTTTTTTTGAATCTCACCACGTCCACTGATAACCCATTTTAATCTACTTCATTATGACGTGTTTAAACAAAACAGGATCATTCACGTATTCTGTAGTTTTTGTACCTAATATATTATTACATCATTATTATTATTATAATTATTATGTATGTGCAACTTCATGAAATGTTCGTTTACCGAAGACACATGGAATGCATCATATACCGTTTGAATGCAGCCTACATGCCGACGTACCAAAATTGCTTATACGCCACGTCAGCTACTTGTGGACATACACGATGTTGTGGTTATGAAATATTTCAAAAACCACGACTCATTGCTTAACTGAAATCAGTTTAGCACAAAACAGAATCATATACTGCTTTACACTGTTTTTTAGTAATAATTTAAGGTTTAATTACAATAAATCAAAATGTATAACATTTATAATATTGACGTAAGAACTTAACGAAAAAAAGTTAAATTATTATACATTGCACGTATTGTATCGCCATTACACGAACCTATCCTAAATTATTTAAATATTCAAACGTAAAATACCTCGGTTTATCGACTGATAAAAATCTTAAATGGAATATCAGTAACCTCATACTAAAATTAAAACAATACTAACGTACTTTTTTTACAGAAAAATAAATATATTTAATAAAAAACTCATTAGAATAACTTATTTTTCAATGATTCACAGCCATTTATCAAATATAGTATAATCATTCAGAATGATTGTAACACTGCCATAAATCTAACTTACAGTTGCAGAAAAATAAATTAATTAAAATAATCCTATGCTACGTAATTAAAATAAATTATTGAAACTATAAGTATCACTAATACCATACATGCAAGTTGGTTTAAATTTAAAATCTCTAGACTTAATCTTTAATACAATAAACAGTTTTAAATATAAACTAAAGAATTAGTTTTATAATAATCCATAGGAGAAAAGGAGAAAAAATAAAATAAACAAATAAATTAAAAATGTAATATGTATTAATATTATACAAAAATACTCAATGTATTATTAAAAACTGGTAAAATTGTTTCTTTTTATTTATTCGCGTGTTTATTTGGATTTCTAAGTTTATACTATAATACTCTAACAATTTAGGAAAGAAAACTTACTCTCCAATATGAAGTTTTATATTAGTGATGTGCAATGATACGTAAATCCATTTTTGGATTAATATCTCACTTGTGACTAGGCTAAAAGCAACATTCAAATGATTTGTAATCTACCGTATCACTAAAAAAAAATACAAAATATAAAATATCTTTAGAAATGTATAGGTTCAGAAACTGTCTGCACTTAGATCCGTATTACCTATAGAACGATAATATTATGTATCATTGAATTAAAATTAAACACTCCCATTTCAATCACCTACTAAATTACGACTAACGAGATACACACTCAATACCAACTAATACACCTCGTCTGTTTTTTTTTTAACGATTTAATGTCTTAACTGAATTTCAATACAAATAAGTTTGAAAAATTATGTCTTACAATTTTGAATACTTTACAAATTACCTCGGGAGGTACTTTAAAAGCAATTCACATAACCTACTTATGAGACTTTTCTTTTCTTACTATTTTTTATTAAAAACTTATGAAGCAATTTCGACGCAGTATACACGAGTTCACCGTGGTTAGTATATTATACACACTAAACATTACAACCGTCGTTGTCAAAATATATAACACAGTTGAATTGTTACATTTACAACATTCCGACCGGTATTACAGTAGATGGCTAGTTAAAATCGGTCATATCACACGCGCGCAATCGTTTAATGACCGTACAAAACGGGATTTATTATTTAAACTCAAACTCTTATTGCGAAAATTGTTTTAATTATAATTAAAGAAGAATGAATTATTACCACAATTAAAACCTTTATTACACAATAAATAACGCCCAAATCTACATTGCACTTGGGATTAAATTAATTCGTGAAGTCATCGCAAATACCTACAGTTTTAATAGATATTGATTCACCAGTTTCCCGTGATTCATTTTGGGGTCGCTAAACGCGAGATGAGGGATGGTTCAGAATAATCTTATACAACTTATATATACAAGGTTTGTAGATTTAAAACGAGCTCAGTATAACACAAAATTCAAAAAAAAAATTGAACAAAATTTGTAGTCACTAAAATAATAGGCAAATACTTAACAAGTTTTGATCTATATATCCGTTAAGTTATAATAATATTTCCAATACATTTCAACAATAATGTGAATCAAATCATCGTCGTCAAGTACAAGATGATTGGTTTATGATTAATTTTTTATAGTATTTTAAGGAAAATTGTTTTTCGTAAAAAAAAATAAAACATTTTTCCTGATAAGAATTATTTATATTCAAAATGGATTTAATACGACCGACATTCATAAATTGTATGTAAAACATAGATAATCTTAGACATCACACGAACAGATTGCGTGTACGCCAAATAAAAATAAAAATAACTGTACAAAAGCTATGCCTGCCATCGTGTTTGTAATAAATAAAGTACCAACATACGAGTACAATAAACACTAGATAACACTAGGTATTTAAAATAAAAGTTTTTAATTTTTAATTCACATTCCAAGGTAAAAACAAATTTTAGAGTTGTGCTTTTAACTTATGTAAATTTATTCACCAAGATAACGTTAGAGTTAGACTTAATTTTAAAACATAATAATATGTAATGACTGTATACATTTTTTTATAAGTTAACAATCAGTACCTTCATCGTACACCTGTTTGAATGGCAAGATAATACGTTTTCATAAATTACACAATCTTATATACAAGTATACTTTATCGATAACAATATATACACCATTTGTGTTATAATTTCAAAATATCAGTAGTGTAGATATATTATACCATATTGCCAAAACTATATCTTACATTTTGGTAAAATGAGTGGTGGAGAGGTGACAGGTGTATGTATTCAAATATAATATTTTGCATTACCATATGATTTGTTAGTGAAATTTCTACAAAAACCTAATTTTCTATAGAACTTAATAATAACTTTTTTTTTCAAATATCTTTTATTATAATCCTATATTTTTTATATAAATTTAATAAAAAATCTAATGAAGCACGAAAAAAAAATATCTATTTATTATTTTTTATTAAAAATTATTATCTTTTTTATTGAAATAGGTCGAAAATAACTATTTATTCCAAAATTATTTTGATTAAAACAATTAAGTAAACCAAAGTTATTAATGATTCTTTTATCAACGTTTTCCGAAAAAAAAATACTGCATACATCGATAATTCTTAAAAATATATATATATATGGGTAGCTTTCGGCTGAGTGGACTTAAACAGTGGTTACAAGACAGGCAACTGTCCAGGTAAGAACCCCCTCCTCATCTCAGTCTAAGTAATTACACATGAACCCAATAACATTTAAATCGAAATACGCAAGCTGGTGCCATATCCAATTCAATTCTACAGGTAGGTTGCCCTGCAAGGCATCAATTTTCACTAGAGATGACAAATTGCTACACACTCATATAAAAAGCTTTAAATATAATAATTTTTTGTTTTAAAAAAACATCAGACTAGTGATGACTAATAACAATGATAACTATTTACACAAACTCAGCTTTCAACAAGTTGTCTATAGCTATAAATTATTACAATAGATTATTATAATATAATAATTGTTAATCTACGCAACAATGTAGCCAAATTGCCTAGACAATGCGCCGGATATGCCAGGCTGTCAAGTAATAATTGCCAAACATAATTTTATTGTTATAATAATTATTATCATAAAAATAATGCAATCGTTATTTTTATTATTATTATTTGATCGTTGTGACCTTGTATCTTTATTTATATTCATTTGTTTTTTTTTTTTTTTAATACAGACTTGTTATTTAAAATGGAAATATCTATTTAGTTAACAGTGTAAATAAAATTCAGGTAAATTTTAATTTGTTTAAATAAGTTTTAGTGAACTAAACTAAACATTCACTTGTTTTCTTATTAGTCTGCTTTATACTTTAGACATATTTTAGACATTATACAACATAATTAGATTTTAAATAGCTAATTTATTGTCAAATTTTTATTAGATTCAACTTAAGCATGTATAGTTGAAACGAATTTGATAATGTAAAATATATTGAATATTCATACTAAATTATTAAGATATGTACTGTGATAGCTTTGTGACATTACATCATTCATTAAAACATTCATATTATAAAAAATAATTATTATTATTTTAATAAGGAAACCATAATATAATATTTATTGATGAAACTTAAAAAAGTGTAATAAATATATAAGTTTTTCATCGTTGATTTTGTATTTACTATGTAAAAAAATTATTTTAACTTTAAATACTTATAACATAACGATTTTAAAGGAAAGACAATGTATCATGATTTATATTAAAAGTTCAATGGCAACGAAAATGATGATGATGATGACAAATCGTACCAGAAAAAAAAGATAAGTAAAAAAATGCATTATTTAATCATCCTCCGTAATAATATGTAACAACTATAAGGAATCTGTTCAGTTTGCATAAAGATTAAAATCATTTTAAATGTCTACATAGGCTCATAAAAACAAGCATAACCTATTCAAATCTCAAAAATTTTCAAAATTATTTCTAATTTATTTCATAAAAATGACATTCCATTTTCAATTTAAATATCAATGAATTTAAAATGTGATATGTTCATTCTAATTTTTTCTCGATAATAGCGTTTTAAGTTTAACTTATCAATCATCTTCACTCGGAATTGTTTTTCGTAGATATATCTACTAATAGGTATATCTAATTTATCAAATTCAAACTAAATATAAAGCAAAAGTAAGCTATAGGGTTTTATAATGACAGTCAGTTTCCGTTCACCTAACACTTCAAGGAAAAAAAGAAATTTTTTCAGTCAAAATATTTATTAAATAACCTAAAAAATATTCGATATACATATAATATAGTACTTTTCTAGTTTTCTTAGTAGACATTTTAAAGTTTTGAACAGTACTTATAAAAGAAAATAATATTATAGTTATTTTTTATTTGTTTTTAGAAAAGGAAGTTAGGTTTGAAAATCTTTTGAGAAAACCGACCGCTACCCCTCTGCCCCCATCACCACCACGATTTCCATCAATGTAGTAAATACGCTCAAGTCGGGATTCGAGATAGATCTATAAATGTATATCAGCCATAACCACCGCGAAACAAACCGAATGTATGTAAATATGTGATATGTAAAAATTATATAATTCACAATGATGAGCAAATTAAATTATAATGCAACTTCCCACGCTACCTGTACGATGAATAATGACAAAATACCTTCGTGTTGAACTTAAGCGTATCGTATAAAGAAATTATGTAAAACGAGAGAAATGGCAGCCGCACTGATGTATAAACCTACTTGTATTATATGATGTATTAACAAATAAAAATACACGACATTGGTTATGTAAAAATTTTAACGTCTTGAAACGAAACAGTCACAGCTTAGATGGATTTCGGATAAATAGTCAATGTTAATAGTGAATCCTGATAAAAAGCCCAATTTCTTTACGGAAATTTTAGATTTCTGAACATATGAGTTTAATATTTCTAATGACCCAGTTGTGTCTGTCCGTTCATAGTTACTTTACATAATTAAGATTGTCGATATGATTAACAACGAGATACATAATCTTATTTTATGCAGCGATATGAGTAATCTAGTTGCAACAACAAACGTTCTCTGTATCCTATTCGATACTTGTTATATTGACCAGAATGGTTTTATTTTTAATTTACTTATCACAGAAACATCAAGTTATTAAAATCAAAATTATCAGTTACCTAGAAGAAAATAAGAGAAAAATATTATTAATAATTTTAGTCTACTGAAGTTAAATAAATAAATAATTAAATAATTGTTTAACGATTCTTCAAAAATTAAATTCATATTAACTAGTAATTAAAAAATAGCAAAATATGATTATTTATTATAAATGTATACTAATCAAAATTAAATAAATATTGGCGTCCCTCAAGGTGGTATTTTATCTCCAATACTATATAACATCCTTGCATCTGATCAACCTACTACCCCCAACACATCAGTAGCTAACTACGCCGACGACAAAGCGTTAATATTCATTAACAATGATCCACTCTTAGTATCAGCGAACCTACAAACTCACCTTAACGCTATGGAAAAATGGTTTACAAAATGGCGGTTTAAAGTTAACCAAAATAAATCCGTTCATACGACCTTTATTCTCAAACATTCTCCTTGTCCTAACGTTGTTCTACACGGTATTCCAATTCTTTTCTCTTCAAAAATCAAATATCTCGGCCTTACTCTTGATCAAAGATTAACTTAGGCCCATAATATCAGAACTAAAAGGTTAGCATTGAATTATCGTCTCCACATACTTAAACCCCTACTACATAATAATAAATACACTTCCATTAAATCTAAACTTCTTATACATAAAACACTTTTGAAACCACTATGGACCTACGGCTTTCAGCTCTGAGGCAATGCAAAAAAAAAACAAATATCCTAAAAATTCAAACTTTTCGAAATATTGCTCTTAGAAAATTAACAAATGCTCCACCATAATATGTGTCAAATAATACGTTACACACAGACTTAAAACTTAAAACAATCAATGAAGAAGCAAAAATCTTTTACAAAAGATTCCGTTACCGTTTAAATAATCATCCAAATCAACTTATAAAAAACTAGGCCACCCCCATAATACCAAGAAATCCTCCGAGACGTTTGAAACGTAAATGGTGTCGTGATCTCTTAAATTAAATTAATTATCAAGCTAACAGAAAGTGTTATCAATGAGTGGCTTATTTCAACAAAACCTCATGACCTGTTAACATTATTCTTATTGTGTCTATTAATTGATACAGATTGTTTATTACTTGTGAAAATAAAAAAAAATAAAAAAATATGAATAATAATATAAGTACTTTAAGCGTTTTAAAAATGTTCTGTTGATTATATTTATAAATAAGTATATTTAATTTATATTCATTTCAAGAGATAAGTATTATACTATAAGTTATTACTTTATTATTCTCTTAAAATTGTATAGTTAATTGTTTTTAAAAGTTTAGAAACCGATAATTAAACACACTAGCAAAGTAGGCTATCGTAACTCGTTTTCATAATATTATTAATATTAAATATTATGTATTCCGAGATATATACATATTTTTTACCTTATTAAGGTGCACTTGTTTTTAACCCTACTTTATGGTGGATCGTATATGGGCTAAAAAAAAGAACACAAATAGTTCAAATGTCTACACGCGATATTATGCACGTATTGTGGTAAAAATAATATCTATCTTTATAATATGGAAATTGTCAATAATTTTTCGAAATCGTAAACCGTTGTAGGTAAAACGAACAACAAAATCGCTTCAAATATGTGAACGCGGCGTAATGTTACACCTGCCTATGTCACCGAGCGACCAAATGGTACTGACCAATGACCTATGCTAAATGTGTACGAGCGCATATTAAGTACCTATAGTGATTTCGAATGTCTTACGGTCATATTGTACAGAAAATACATGGCGGAAAAATTATCCACTAAATTATTTACTGGGAAAAAGGACCAGGGTTCTCATTTGAAAAATAATAAGTTTTTACCACCACAAAAAACTCCATTAATGGTATAAAACCATCCAAATACCGAAGTACCTGAAAATATTATCCTTATTAATATACCTACTTGAACATTCCAAAAATCAGAATTTGAATAAATTCATTATTATTAAATGAAAAAACGAGTATAAACTATAGACATAGCGTGAGAATTTATAAACGGGGATAGGAATTTAGCCTTTAATGATTCAGGTACTGATTTTTATATTCTAAAAATGTTACTAAAGAAAAATTTTAAAAAAACAAAATAAAAATAGGACTATGACAGGCGATGGTGGATTTTATCCACTTACTTTACATAGTGCAAATAACCTAATCTAGTACAAGCTGTTTAATTTTAAGCGAATGTTCGTAGAGAATAATTATAATGGCGTATAGGCGCACGAATCATTCGCCTAGTGTGTAAGTGCACAACAAAAATTAGCTTAGTTCCCAGAAACATCGACCGACAATGATAACGTTATGGCTTATAAATGACTAAATATTATATTATATAAAAGTATATTACAAAATATTATTATGGTTATTACTTATTAGTTATTTATATAGATATGTTGTAATGTATAAATAACTAAATAGGTAATTTAAAATTTGAATCATCAATTAAAATATTCTATGGAAGATACATTGCTATTATTTTTATTAAAAAATTAAAACAGAAAAACGTTTCGGTCCTCATACATGAACGACGTAAAACCAGTAAATTTTTGCATGGAAAGGCTAAACAAAATTCCGAGCTATATTCCCCTTAGCCCTTCCCATTCTACGCCTAAGGTGTTAGCATACTGTAGGTACCTATTATCTATATCGCAATTCACATTAGCCAATAACTGCAAATTTTTATTTATTTTATGTATAGGTAACGTGTAATAGTTAGGTATATAGTATGACAAATATGAAATAAAACGTTTCGATATTCATTTTTCAATAAAAATTATTTAAACATTTTGCTAATACTCCATGGTACCTTATTGCACTAGATATTATTTCTCGAAAAAAATTAGTGTTAGTAATTAATTCAGAACGTTTAGCAGATCGTGAATAAAAAATTTCATGACGGGAGAGGATGTAGATATCTATATAATATGGTAAACACATTTATTACGGTTGGCCGGAATTCTTAAGCCCCATCCCCGCTCACACAGACATTTCAGTAAATGTTATGTACTTACTTGTGTTCGAAGTTACTAAATGACAATTATTACGCATTCTTCACTGTCTATAAATATTGTTCATCGGACGACTTTTGGTCGTAACTGCAGTATGGCCGTTCCTATACCTTGAATAGTTGACTGTTATATCGGTAGTAGTAAATTATTATCACCGAAAATTTAGCGGCAACGGCCAACCATACGAATCGATTTTTATTGTATAGTTCTTATCTTTTTTATAGTTAATCATTTTTCTCTTCCAATAATTAATGTACATTTTATTTTAATACCTATTGTATAAGTATCGCCCACACACTGGTACCCATCGACGGTATCGTCCTAATACAATGCGCAAATGACAAGTTTATTTTTTTTTATTTTTTAATAACATAATAAATAATTAATCAAAATTATTCAACAACCACTGTTATAAGAAAAATTTGTTAACAATGACTAAGAGAGAAATTTTAATTTAATACCTATAGCCTATTAGGTAGGTACCTAATTAATTGTTTTATTATTATTATTATTATTATTATTATTATTATTATAGTATATTCTTTTCATCTTGAATTTTGTAAAAACAGTTAAAACTACCTATAAGATAAAAATTATTACTGTATACTAAATTTGTAATTTTTGTTTTTAATAGTTTGAGAATTGTGAAATTTTGCAAGAAGATAACACACACACACACACAAAAACTGTAAAGCATAAAATTGATTTTTAAACATCAATTTCTATATTTATTTTTTTTTAAATTTAATTTAAGGGGATTGCAAACTGTCCGATTTTATTGAGTTCAGATAGAAATTGTGGAAAATTTTAATTTTTAAAAGTATCATAAAATAAGGCTCACGCAGTAGTAGAGGCTACTACTGCGTGAGTTTTGTTGCGCTATTGTGTTGGTCACCATGTGTTAAAATTCATTGCACAACTGATTTTCTTTCTTATCACAAATCTGACAAACCGTCTCAAAAAGATTAATAAAACGCCGTAAGTCGCAGCTGATAAAGTCACGTTCACTTCTAATTCTAAGCCTAAAGTAGTGAAACACGAACTATACAAATTAAGTTTTAATATTTCGTATTTTATTCAATTAGCTATACATTAAAAAAACCGTAGATATATATCTCGGATTCTAGATTTACTTTGTTGGACCTAACATCCAGCGCAATATGATCAATATACCTAAACCTTTGATCTACATCAGTGTCTTTGGTACGGTGTGTGGTGGTGCTTATTTGATCAAGTATGTTATTGTATTGCCTCAGAAATATCACCATACGCTTAATTCTAGCCATCTGCCAATTGATTTACCATATCGTTGTTATTCTTTTAATATTATTTTAGAGATGTGTTGTCTGGAAAAGATTACAAAATTAAAACTTCAGCTGCCAACAAAGTGATCATAATTACAGGTGCAAATAGTGGCCTAGGTAAAGAAGCCGCAAGACTGTTGGCCATTAAAAATGCAACAGTCGTGATGGCATGTCGAGATATGGAAAAATGTGAAAAGGTTAATGTAAACATAATAATATATCTGTTTTGAATAAAATGCCATAATATGTTTTTCTAACACTTAAACTTAAACTAGTGCTTTAAAATTATTTTTTTTATTTATCATAGCATTATTATTAAAATATTTCTAAATAATAAGTTCTAAATTATTTAAATATGTATATTTTTTCTAAATTGTTTAATGTCCTTAGAACAGAGTCGAATTGAACTAGCACTTATGTCAAGGAACAAACGACTTTACTGTAGAAAATGTGATTTATCATCACAAGAATCTATCAGACAATTTGCGTCAAAATTTCAAAAAGGTTTGAATTTTCATTTTAATATTTGTAAAATCTATAAAATCATTAAAATTATAACTTTTAAATTAGAATTTAATAGATTGGATGTTTTAATCAATAATGCTGGAGTCATGATGTGCAGTAAATCCTTAACCAAAGAAGGAATTGAAACTCATTTGGGTGTCAATCATATGGGCCATTTTTTGTTAACCAATTTACTTTTAGACTGTTTGAAAAAAAGCACTCCTAGTCGAATTGTTAATGTGACAACGCTGAAACACGGATCTAGTAAAATTAACAAAAAAGATTTAAATTCTGATTTGTCATATAATGAAGAAGAGGCGTACAATCAAAGTAAACTTGCAAATCTTATGTTTACAAATAAATTAGCTGAAAAGTTAAAAGGTTAGTGTATTGATTGTAACTATTTTTTTTTTTTTAATACAGTATTTCTTTTTTACATTATTTTTGAATGTGGTTTTTAGTTGTAAATATTAAATCACCATAATAATTGTAGTTAATATTTTTATTCAATTTATAGATACCGGAGTTACAGTAAATGCCATCTACCCTGGTATCTGTACAACAGATATTTCAAGACATTTACCTTATTATAATAGTTTTACTAAACTTTTTATAAAACCAATGGCATGGGTGCTTTTAAAATCAGCAGCCAAAGGATCTCAGACTCTAGTTCATGCAGCTTTAGATCCAGAACTTGAAAATATTAGCGGACAATTCATCAGGTAATTTTACCTTCTTAACATTTAAAATCATTACCAAAATAAAACTATTATTTTATTAGAATATTTATGTATTATTTTTAAATAATACCAAATATCACTTTACTATTGTTATGTATTTCTTTTAGTAATTTCAAAATAATGCCATTACCATTTCAAGCACGCGATCAAAAGACGGTTGAATGGTTATGGAAAGTCAGTGAGAAATGGACCAAAGTCAACGAAAATGTATCTCCTGAACTATGATGTATATTACATTATAATTATTTTAAATATATTTATAAAACTTGCAGTAACTCTATTAGAAATAAAATTTAAATTTTGAATGACAGTTGTTTTATTTTTATTTTCTACACAACTTCTCAGAAACTTGTTTAGTCCCACTTGTGTTTGTGATGTTCTTCTTCCGCTCTCCTTTTATCAGCCCAAATCTTTATATTAGCTTCACAGTTGGCTAAAAAATAATATGATTTTGCTCAGACATTTTTATTACTAGTAGGTATACCTATTATGAAATATATAATTACCAGCTTTTTGAATTAGATAAAAAACAGGTGAAACCATTACAGCTGCTCCAATGAACCATGGGAACATCCAATGATTATTGAAATGTAGTTTAAATGGAAATTGGGCAACCTTAGCTGTGAATGTGTATGGAAAAATCATTTTGCGGCTTAACTTTTCATCGGCCATCTAAAAGTTATTAATAAAAATTAAATAACCGTGTTGATAACCCAAATATTAAAATCAAAAAATCTTATTTGCAAAGGTTCTAAGCTCGTTAATTCTATTAATGAACTTAACTTTACATTAATAAAAATAATGAAAATGCAGATATTAAAAACAAATGCATCAATAAGTAATAACAAAAATAATAGACATTCAAATATATATTGCAGTCTTCTACTTTATCTATAAATAAATCGAGTGGTGGACGAAAACTGGTCTTGGTTCGCCCATGCCCTTATAACTAAATAAATCTAGTGAGAAGGCCCCAATATCATTAATCATTTCTTATACTGTGAAACAATTTATTATTCTTAATCAGAATCAAGACTGATTAACAATCCTTGTAATTCTAAGAGTAATTATTGATCTGAGCAAAATTCACTCCTAAGACAATACTAACATGTCATAGATTTCGAATTGTACATCTCTAAACAACATGTAGTGTAAATTCCAATTTTTAATAATTATTACTTCGGAGGTAGATTTAGGTTAGAACTTTAGACGTATTCAAAATGTACGTAAAGTTTACATTAGCAATAACAATGAAAATTCCTAGATTCAATTATGCTGGTAACGCACATTTTATAGGAGATAAAGTATGTGATGATACTCAAGTACAGATTCTGAGGTAAACGTCGTTGGGCAACGATATTATTTGATAGATATAAAACCTGACAATGAACGTCAAGTACCACCGTCGGCAAGTCAATTATATGTCGTAGTAGAGATTTATCATCTCACCGCAAAAAATTGGAGGTGAACTATCATAACAATACAACATAAATTCAAAGCATTTTACTCACCGTGAATTCGTTTTTCTTGAAAACAGCAGAAAAATGTATTGACCTCTGAGATCGGGCAGCAGTCGAAGGGCGATGCAAACGTGAAACGCAGTCGCAATGGCTATAATAGCTATGTCGTATGTATAATACTGTAATGTATTTAGCATTTACACACTAGGTGTACCCACTACTCGACATGAAATTTTATCTTTCACGTCCTGTCCCCTGATTGGTCGTAATAGTGATAGTGCCCGAAAACCATGACAAGCGCTTGGTATATGATAATAATATGACAATATACCAATATTTCCCGCATAAATTTAAAAAATATTGTACAACAGTTATTGAAATAGACCAAACATACAAACATTTCAGAACGCTTAAACTAAAATGGACTGGATATATCGTGAGCAAAATATAAGCTAATGCATAAGGTATTAATCATTAATATGAATGTTAAGAATGAGGAAGTAATAATTTATTGTTGCAAATGACTATTAATATATTTTTAGATCTAAAAACTTAGAAACAATTTATCAAGTACTTGAATATCAAAATGTGACCAATGGATTTTTAGTATTTAACTATAATATATTAATAAATTAATTTTTTTAAAAGACCAAAATTTCATGGTTTTTATGTATTGGCAATCCTGCTAAATTTAACCATGTTAAAATAGAACAAAGATATCTAAGTTATTGGATATCATGAAGAATAATTATCTCATTGAGAAGTTTTTATAGAACAAAACAAGTTTTATACAATAAATCGTTACATTTTTCTAATACCTATAAATTAATGAGTCAAATTATACTCAGCATCATAATAAAAAACATTAATTAACAATTTCAGATTTCTGAATTATTTTTTCTGGAAAAAAAACAATTTCTAACTAACCCAATATTTTTTCTTATAATCAAAAATTGATTTAAAATATTATTTAAAAAAAATTAATTTGTTATTCAATTTCTAATCTTTAAAAAGTTATATGACAGAAATTGACTATAAGAAATTAATTAATTAATTAAAAATATTAATGAAAAAAAAATAAGAATGGTATAGTAAGACCTAATTGTATGATGTTCAGTTTCAATATTTTATGCTAAAACCAATAATATATAATACAAAGTATCACAACTAACAGAACATTGCATCCTAAAAGTGGACTCATAATCTCATAAGAAGGTCCCCAAAACTTAGACACTAAACTATATTAATACATGTAACATTTGGTCTGCATTTGGGTTCCCAAATCCCTAGTTGCAGCACTAATAAGACATGTCATCTGGTTACATCATACACAATACACATATCATGGGTATTTTCATAATTAAAACCATGACCCACCTAATATATTTCTGTAAGTTGCTGAAATATTAAAATATAATTTAAAATAACAAAATAAAACAACATCTTTTCTTAAAAAAATTTAATGTAAACTAATATTTAACTTAAAAAAAAAAAGAAATGAAAATACTAATAATAAGTAAAAAATACGAAAATAGGAATTGTGTTACACAAATTAAAATACTTTAAATAATATAGAAAATAAAGATTGACTGCGTTTATCTAATACATAAACGCATAATTACATTGAAATTTGTTTTTTTATTATTATTTTAATTATAATTATTAATGAAACATAGCACTTAGCACTATGTCTTAAAAGAAACTCATTATATTATATTACAGAGAACAAAATAAAAGGTTTGAGCCGAGGATCAATATACATGATAAATAAAAAAAAAAAAAAAAAAAATCAATAGAGACAGTACAAATAGACCATACTGAATTTTGAACAGAGTTCAAAATATACTAAAATTAATATTATTATTCTATATAAACACTATTCGTACAACTAAAAATAAAATAAAATTATGATATACTATTCACATGTCATAGACTTACAATATATCAAAGTATAATGTAATTGATTGAATTTTGTTTGAATAAAAATATGTTTTTCTTTAAAAATCACAATATATAATAAGGAAATACAACAATGATTTTAAAAACAGTTTCATAGTCTAAATGAATTTTAGCTTCAATATACAGCAAGTATAATCTATTATTAGTAATAATAGAATGGATCACAATACACTTTTCGTCATTTGCGTGTTGGGATAAAGCATCATTGCCAAGTAGAAAAAATAATTATATCTAATTTAATTTAAATTATACTTATTCTAACTAATATTTATATAGTTCTTAAGAACCATCAAACCAATTTAAAAATGACTCATACTTGAATCAGACTGCTGGTAAATAAACTACTCAATAATATTTTGAAAATCTAAGGGAAAGATGTAATGAATAATTTAACAGGACCACCGAAACAATACTAAGTGACATGATCGGTAAATTATTAATTATGTAAGAAAAAACCTAGTTCAAATTCTAACATTTAGTCAAATGTTAAATTTATAAACTGTGTTTTGATTTCTTTAATGGAGGGCCTTCAAATACACCATCTTCACTGAAATCCTTCAAATTGCATTCTTGACATAATTTTTTGTAATAATTATATACTTGTTCACCACACCTAATAAAATACAAAGAAATAACTTTTATTAACTATTCCAACATAATTATATTGTATTCATAACTAACTTGAACACTTCAGAATTTTCTGAATTGTAATAAAAACAATTTTCAAAAATCAATTCCATATCACTTAACAAATCTGCATTTGTTCTGTATGATAGCATATTAAGTTTATACTTTACAGTGCCCAAATCCATGGGAGTTTTTATTATTGTATGATAATCAGGACACTGAGACTTAGTAACAGGCCTTAAAAATGGCCAAGCATCTGGATGATGCATGACTTGATTTAAAAGTAACTGAAGAAGAGCATTGTCTAAAGGCAGATCTTCAGATGTAGTTAAAGTTGTTTGTTCAGTGTGTCTACCTCTTCTTCGACTCTTCTCTTCAGTAATATTTTCTTCTTCCCCTAAAAAATAAATAATTTTATTGATATGTACTATTACATATTTAAAACAATACATGCAACATTCGTAGTAAATAATAACCATTAAACTATATCAAAATTTCCCAAAGAAAATTGAAAGCCAAAAATAACCAAAATAATATCAATAATAAGAACATAAATTTATTAACTAAATATCTAAATCACCATGCTATATTTTACATAATACATAATGTCTTTCATATAAATATTATATGTGTAATATACACATATTTTTAACCAAGCATAATATATAACAAAAAACACACTATTATAGACAACTATTTACCTACAAAATGAACCATCAAGTATAAACACATTTAAATAATATCAGCTTTTTAAAATATTTAAGTAAAAATATTTTACATGCAATAGATTTTTTAAAATTGCATTTTATAATACAGATCCAGGTGTAACAAAATCGATCAATTGAATAAAAATTATAAAGTCTATATTTTACAAATGTTGTTTAAATTTTAATACTGAAAAATTATTAAGTATTTAATTTATAATTTCATCATTAAGCCTAATGAATAATATAATTAATTAATAATTATAGACAGATAATATGTACTAGGACAAGCATTTTTAGAATACCTCCTGGATCTGCGATCGATAATTATCATTATTATATTTTTAATATACACAGAAAATAAGAATATATAACATCAGAGACAGACCATAACATCTGGCTGATGTATGTAACAGTTGACGAGCAAATTCAGATATTTTGGCAGTGGCAGCCTGCGAACTCTTACGCCTGCTATACCTTTCCACCTCAACCTGTTCCAATTCATCTGTAAATAATATTTAACAGATTGAAATAGGACCAGAAAATGATTGGTTTATTTAATCACCAAAACGAATTACAATGTTATATAGCAATGATCTATAAATAGAACATTTGATAATTTATTGACTCTTAACAATTTATAAAAACTTCAATACTGGTAATAATCATTTTATTAATTTTAAAAAATAAAATATTTTTAATTACATGGGGATAATCCGAATGTAAGACAGTTATTATTTCTGAAAATATTAAAATTTTGGACAAAAAAATGTATTTTTTAATATATTTTACAGTATTAAATTTTAAGTTTTTATTTTTGAATGACTAAATATATTTTTAATTTCATACATGGATACAGAAGATTATCTGAAGTATTTCAATTTACAATAAAAACATTTTGGAAAATTAGTTAATTAATTATGATTATGATACATAACTATTCATTTAAAATTCAATTTTTAAAATATATCAAAGTACCTAAAAAAAAATATGATTTGGAAAAAAAAATTATTTAGTAAAAATATAGTTGTTTATTTAACAAAATTTTGTTCAATAACAATTTAAATTTATGGTAAAGAAATATTTTAAAAATATTAATGGTTTTTTAAATAATGTGTCTCAAGTTTAATTTATCACTCAGAATAATTATAAATTAATTATAGAACTTATTTTTTATTTTTTTATGGCAATGGACAGAAGTTCTAGCCATCCTTGATTCTTTTATAGTAGAATTTTAAGAAACATAGTATAAAACTCTTAGACACAAAGAAAGATTATACTTTTTTTCTTTAAAAAGTAATCGGTCTAAAAAGACAAACTTCACGTGACTATGAATCAGCAACATTGTGTATGGCACTGATGCCTCATACTCAACAACTTCATCCCCTTTAAGACTAATTAATGTCAGTTAATAGTTTGTATATGATAACACCACAAAATATCAATTTAAATAACATATTACTTATTAATATAAAATAATTTATCTTAATATTTTATTAAACATGATGATTAAATATTTGTGAAATTAATTAATCATAGTTATACATAAACATTCACATTAAGTAATAATACGAAATGCAAATACTCCGATATATTAGTAAAAAAAAATGGTTAGTTTAAAATATATTTTAAGTATTAAACAAAATTCTTCAAATAATATTGTCAAAATATACTGTAATATATATTCAACAAGATGACAAATATGGTGATGTATAGACTTTTAATGATATATACTAATTGATTCCCAGCTCATTCAATATGAATGTAAAAATGAAAAAAAAATTAATAAATAAGTAAAAAAAAAAAATAAATTAAAATAATATTTTTAACTACATCTAGAATCATAATTTAAGAGTTAAACAATCCCAACTCTTTATTCTTTAGTTCTTTACTGTGTTTTTGTAAAGATAAATGAGAAGGAAAATGTTGTTTATATTGAAACAGTTACAAAAGTAAACACCTATTATAAGGATAACTCAATTGTGATAGTCAGTTGTTTTTCCCAGGATTCAATTAATACTTTTTTTAGTATTAAAAGTTAATTTGAGCGCAAAAAATACCAAGACACTCTTTTAATAAAAGTAAAATATCATTAAGTGAAAAGGGTACTCTTTACACAAATGTTTTGTAAAAAGGACTTTTAACAAATAAATATACATAAAGGACTTAGGTATACTACGAAAAATAGTGTTGACCAAAACAGTTAAGAATATAATGCATAATGCAATAAGGGTGTAAATCACAAGTGTTGTGTTGTTAGTATTGATTACTTAATTGTTTTAGGTATTTAAAATTCGTATGATTTGTTGAATTATTATTCTTTCAATTTTATAAAATCATAATTTACAAATTATACTTAGAAAATTGTATGCAGTTCTATGTCATTTTAAAAATTTTAATTATGTGAGTTATGCCTTCTCAACTTAAAAATGTTGCATTGTGTATATTGTACATAATAACACATTATAAATGTGTTTCTAGATGTATAAAGATAGCTTTAAAGTATAATTAATTAAAATATTAACTTGAGGTAATAATTCAAAATAATATAAATAAAATTAGTACCTTTACAAGATGTTTGTCGACAGCTAAAGCATGTCCAGTTTCTTTTAGGTGGAGCACGTTTTGGTGGATTAAGACAGGCTAAATGGTAATTCTTTAAACAATCATCGCAAGTTATAACTGTTCCTTCTTCCTTACAAATATGACAAATATCAAATTTCCTATAACAACATTAAAAAAACCATAAATAAAATAAATCATTCAATATCAAACATACAAAATAGATAGAATGTCTTATGTCTGTAAGCATAATAATTAATAACTAACGATTTTTCTTCAGGTTCATCATCTTCAACTTCATGTTTTACTAGAGGCACACATTTTTGGCAGAACCAATCACCTTGGGGAATTTTCTATAAACATAAGAAGTATATTATATTTTATATAAATGAATATCAAAAACAAACTTGTAAGACATACCTTAAGTTTTGGTTTCAGACAGTAAATATGATGTCCTTTATTACAATTATCACACAACAACATAACATCTTCATCCTTATTGCTTCGACATAAGACACAATGAACTTTCATAATTGATTTTGACCATTCTATACTTTTCTCTAAAAAAAAAAAAAAAAATGTAACAATACATTCAAAGCACTTTAGGTAAATTAATGTCTAAAAATAATTACCTAATGTAATTAAATGTAAGAATAATTGTGAAAAATTTAAAGAATTCATCAGCGACATTTCCCACTTATCCATTAAAGGATTTATGGCTGAACTCATTTTTTCTTTTTTGTCATAGCCTAAAACAATTAAAACATTAAAAATGCATAATATTTACTATGCAAGTATTACTCTTTT
The DNA here is from genome assembly GCF_002803265.2 of Melanaphis sacchari. Classification (NCBI taxonomy): domain Eukaryota; kingdom Metazoa; phylum Arthropoda; class Insecta; order Hemiptera; family Aphididae; genus Melanaphis; species Melanaphis sacchari. The sequence goes on from NW_020271173.1 coordinate 2,765,834, forward strand.
AAAAATTAATTATTTTTTTCCCAAATATCAAACAAAAAGTTCTTCATTAACAAAATTAATAATTAAATATTATTATAAAATTACCTAATGGTCTTCTGAGAAATTTTGGCTCAATAGATTGTTCTATTTTAAGAATAACAGAAGCCAACTCAAATATTTTTTTATCAACTTTAACATCAGCAATATAAGTCACTGGATCTCGGTAATCTAAAATATCAATGTTTTATTATAGTATTTGAGTAATAAAAATTGCTGCTATCTGTATACTTACCAGTAAGTTCTGGTGAACTAGCTTTTTCAGAGTTATCATTATTCTAAAAAAAAATTAATATATAAATTTATTTACAGACAAATAATGGATAATATATACAATCTTATTAATTATTTAAACAATTATATTTTATGTTGATAATAATTAACTTACCATTTTACTCCTATTACCCCACGACAATGGTTGACCAGGAACTTTATAAATTCCATTATTAATATTTTCTCTCCATTGATCTCTATTTGAAAACTATAATAAATATAACTTATATTAGATTTAACTCCTATATTTATTTCTATAATAAGTTAAAACATACCTTTAACCCAATACTACCTAGTGCTGAAGTACTTAACCTTCGTTCTAAGTATAAAATATATTCTCTTAAAGTTAATTCCATAGAAGTATCAACATCAGAATCTAAACGAAGAAATTTAACGTTTAGTTTTTTGAATTCAGAAAATTCAGTTTTTAAACGTTTTTGAATTTTTTTATCATCTTCAACCATCTAAAAATATTTAAAAAAAAACTATTAAACTTGGTATAAATCAATCCAGGTCATTTATCAAAGTTCTACTGTAATAATTTTAAGTGGAAAAAATTTCCACTTTTATTTTTTTTTTATTATTTTAATGAAGCATAGCTTGATGTATAACATATTTAAGTAGGATGATTAAAGTACAATATAAATAATTATAATTAAAAAAAAAAAAAATAATAATACTTACCAATGACGGGTTTAAAAGGCAATTTGTACACTTTTCCATACTTGAAAGTATACGTGGTTTTTCTTGTATCAATATTTTCTTAAGTTCACCTTCTCTTAATCCTCTTGAATTCAAATTATTAATTAAACTATCTAATTCATCAGGAGTGTTATAATAACCCCAAATAAGTCTATGCTCAACGTTATCATGCACTGGACATTGACTGTCTGGACCAAGACAGCGCAAAAATGACCTTTTTTGATCCACATAGCTCCCATTAGTCATGAATGACGTATTGTTACTTTCATCAATAAGTCTTTTTTTTGATGGTGTATTAGACAAACTGGCTCTTGATTCACTAACATTTTCTTTTTCATTCATTTCAAACAGTTTTTTGACGTACGACACAGGATCATTCTCATTGATGTTACTAATAGGAGTACCACTGAAAAATACACAATCAAAAAATCAATATCAAAGTTAAAACTATAATTAAAATAAATTATCATATTGTATTTGTTCAATAAAAAATTTAAAAAAAAAAAAATAAATACTTGGGTAAACAAGTTCCAGGAAAAGGTTCATCGTCTTCAATAAAAAGTCCAGGCATTGATGCAAACATCCAATATTTTCTAAATGCTCGATCAGTTCCAAGAGGCAATATTTGAGCAGTCATGCCTAAATCGGTAAGATCAGATAGTTTTTTGTTCCATTCATTTAATCTACTATTAATAGCCTTCTGGTCAGAAGTTTCTACGTTCTGATCTTCGCCATTTAATAATTTCATTTCTTTTTTTCTAATGAAAATATATATAATAAACATTTAAAATATAATCTACAATTATTTGAAATAAAAAATTAATAATTTACTTTTGAACTATTTCAAGAGATTTTTTCTTTTCTGCTGCTAATGCACTTCTCACTTCCAGTCTGTCATTTTTCATTTTGACAACAGTATTCAAAAGTTGTATTCGGTATGATGAAAATGTTAATATTTGATTCATCAAGCAATTAATTAACATTATTTTTTCAGCTAAATGCATAAATAATATGTTATAATCAACAACATATTCTTTATATTTTTTTAAACTTTTAACTTACATATTGACAAACATGAAATGTGATGATGACTAAGAGCAGCCAATACTTCAGGATGTTCTAATCTAATATTAAGTCCAGGATCATCTGTTGGACAATAGTTTCCTCTTTCATGGTACCTTCAAAAAACAATCATAATTAATTTAATGAATTTCATTATTGATGAATAACTTACATCCATTTGGTCATTCTATCAGAACATTTTCCACCAGATGATAGTAAATGAATTCTCAAAACTTCAGAAATTACAGTAGGTTGTAACGTTATTTTATTCAACTGTTGACCCAAATGCTGTATTGACCAATTTTTAACATCGGTAGCTAATTTTACTGCAGTTTTTGTTTTATCATCACTAATGTTATAAACTGGCTCACATCCTAATTTTTTTTATAATTATTATTATTAAATATTCTATAATATGAAAAAGAGTATTAACACGCTCACTGCAGCTCAATTTTGTAAACATATACACCCCGATTAGAGCCAAATTTAAAATAAATGTATTAATACCGTCTTAATGCGTCATTGCACATGAGAATAATTGAAATAAAACCTCAAGAAGTCATCTTACAGCGAACGTGTTAAAAATTAATCTAATAACTAACCTGAAATATGACTATCTTTCATATCAGCTTCTTCATCTTCTTCAAGATCAAATATTGTTGTTAATAATACCTGAACCAAAGTATTTAATGGACCTATGAAATCAAAATTATTAATCTTACTAAATCTATTATAATCAAATTATAAAATTCAAAATTCTTATTTCTGTACCTGTGATTTCTTCTTCAACTAGACATCTTTCTAATAATTCTATATTCATTCCTTGTGGAAAATAACTTCCTGCATCAAGTTGAGACCAAAAATTATGGAAAAACTCATAGATCATAATGAAGTCTCCAAAATGTTCATTTGGAATTCGCAAATTAACTGGATTGACATTGGGCAATTCCTAAAAAGTTTCATATTGGTGTTAGGTACAATATTAAACATTAACAGAATAAAAGAATAAAATACAAAACAAATTATATTAATGTAAATAAAGCAAAACTAAGGCATAAATATTACATTATGTAATTAAAAGGTAGGACTAAGTCTATATCTCAGTAATACACATTAATTATTAATATTTGTATTTCAACACAATATTAATTGTGTTTAAGACCCAAAGCTTAGATTTGATTTATAAAATCAAAAGTAATTAAGATTATATTTGTAGGCGCTTATACTTTTTCACTATTTTAAGACTTAATTATTTCACTGTTAAAAATACTTTACTTAAGTGTTATTCTTAAAACACAACAGGCCACATAATAACTTAAACTGCTTAACATTAAATGAAAAAAAAAAAATCATAAATTACTGTAATATCAATTCCCATACTATGCTAAGAACCAAAATAATACAAAATTGCTCACACAAATAATTATTTAAAATATATTACACAATTCCTATTCAAATTTAGAATTATTTATTGTTATAGTTGTACCTATACTATCTCAGTCAATAAAAATTTTGTAACATTAAAATGCAAACTTAAATTTTAAACAATAGTTCCAAATAGTTTAGAAAGAAAAAATTATTTGTTTAAATGTTAATTTTTAAAATAAAAATTTGTACTTACTTTTAAATCTTCCAATTCAAGATCCTCTTTTTTTTTGTTCCATTCTTTCATAAATTTAGATAATTTTTCTTTTTCTTCCTTTCTCTTTTCTTTAATTTTTAATTTTTCTTCTTTTAATTTTTCAACTGTTTCTTGAATTGATTTTTCATCCTTTTTAGATGGTTCTCCTCCATTCATTAACTTATTACTTTTTTTAGTTAATCCATTTTTAGCTAATACTTTGTTCTTTTTTGTTTCAGAAAATTGAGGAGATTCTCCACAGAATATATCTTCAAATTTTAAGTTGGCAATACTACTTGCTACATTCTCCTAAAATAATAATAATTTCACAACATAATTTTATAAAAACTATACTGTTGATATCAATGAGGTTAATATCTAAAAGATTGTGTAATTATAAAAATATTTTCGTAACAAAATAAAAAAGTTATAATATAATAACATAATTAATTAAAAAAAAAAAAAAATGTATAACTCATTTAAATTTAGTATCTTTAGTAACAGAACTATTGCAGAATATGATAACATGATTTCAAAATACTTTAAAAATATTTAAACGTCAAGAACAGTTTTCTTTTATTTAAAAAAAAAATACTGTGTTCTTAAAATTTTAATTTCTAATTTTTTTATTGTTATTATTATTACTTAAAATAAATAGTTATTTTTAAATTACTAAAGTATATTTTTATTTACCTTTAATGAAATTAAACCATTTTTAAACTCAACATTATGAGTTATAAAAAATCTACATCGATCTCTTGTAAAACATGCTTTTGATCTTCGAATTTGAACACCATCTACTCTATAAATAGGTTCATCGTTTGGATTTTGTTTTTTTTTAGAACTAAGTAGTTCTACATCATAACTATAAAATGCTAGAGCTGTACTTGAATTACTATCATTCGACTTTCTGTGGGAATAAAAATATAGTAATATTAAATATAAATTCTAACAATGTAATCACAAGCTCAAGTATTTACTTAGGTGTATGATGATTTCTTTCGGCAATTTTTTGGTCAGAAGGTGCATGCACAGCTAAGACTCTACATTTTAACCTTGGATTTAAATAAAATATTGTGTTTTGTTATTAGAGATAGATACATTATATAATATACCGTTTTAAACAATGCTTACCATTGATCTTGTTCTAAAGCAACATCCACTATTTCTGATATAAAATATCTGTATCTTACATAATTAAATATTTGTTCAATGAGCTCTTTCAAAGAAGAACATTTTGTCAATGATAATAAATACAAAATGGGTTTTTGAAGCTGAAAATTAAATTATACTCATTATGATTGTTAAAAAAATAAAAATACAATGAAATAATCTTTAAAATTAAGGTTTAAAATATTACCTCATTTGGAAAGTCGTTCAGCATTTTTTTTGAGTCTAATTCACAGTCCAAGGCTTCTTTATAAGTCATATTTTTTTTACCAGTTAGCTCACATGACCAAACTAATGAATTACACAAAATAATTCTTTCTACATAATGCCTAATAAAAATGAAAAAAAAAAACAGTTAATACATTTTATTTTATTTATAAAACTCAAAATAATCTTAGAATTGATAAAGGAGGTCAATAATAAGAATTCTTGAATACTTCTTAATTTAAACAAAAAAAAAATAACTACCTAAATAAACAATTTCAAGACTTTAGGAACTTCTAAAATTATATTCATAAAAATTAAACCATTTTTCAAATAAAACTATGAAACAAGTATTTTGTAATATATTATAAATACATTAAACATTTCTAAAAAAAAGATAATTAATTTTTAACAGTTTAAATTTAATATATATCAGAGATAATAATGCACCTACTAAATGTAAAGTGCTAATCTGAAAATCAGAAATTAACATTAATCGTGAGTCTTCTAGAAAAAAAATAAATAATATAGTTAGATAACAGGAAGGAAAAGTAGTTTGAAATGTGTTAAAAAACGCGTTTTCGAAAACTGATTGTTAGCAAAAACGACAAAGAATGTTACATCCCACTCGCCTCTCGAACTCAAAAATTGGAAAAGTATTTTAACCTCGAATAAGAGAAAAAACTCATCGAAACATGATCGCGGGAAAAAGCGCGGTGAAAGTGAATATCCGTTAACTACCCAGTGGACGGGGGGTTAGAAGTTATGAAGAGAAGAAATGAAAACCACAGATCGAACAAAAACGAACCAGAAAAACAGACGCGGGCGGACCGGATTCGTCAGTCGCCAAACGTGGAGCCGTGCGAGAATCGATCGGGCGCGGGACGCCATGTGAAACGCGCGAACGAAACAACAACGGTGATATAACAGAACACGGTCGACAACCAGAGAACACCTTGTTTAAACCAACTAGACTCACTCGTAACTAAGGAAAATCTCTTTGGTTAGCTCGCAGTAGAAAACCTCATCCGTGTCCCTCAGGCCCCTGGGCACGGGATTCTTGCAAAACGGTTTTCTGTGGAGCAGTGGCATAACGACGGCGGCGGTGAACTAATAAGTCGCGATCGGCGGTGAAACACAACCGTCGGTCGTCGGATCGGTTTCGGATGCAACTGCCGCTGATGCGGACGCGGCGGTGGCGGCGGTGGTCCCGCGCGACGACCGGAAGGCCAGCTGCTGCTTGGTGCCTCGGTGGTCCGTCGTCCCGGTCCGCGCGCGCAACAAAGTCTCGTAACGACGTCGACCGTTTTCTACCAGCCCGCAAGGGTTGTATCGACGACAACGGTCGAGGTAACGGAGCTCTGGATAATTTTATGTCACTACCGTAAGTAAAGGAACAACAAGCGATGATTCGACCGCGTGACGGATGCCCGAAAATCGTGTAATATGTACGACGACGAGCAAAAAATCAACGCGAAAGATCGTACGAACGAACAACAAAACATAACCGCGTCCGTCCGGTACCAACGACGGTGGCGGGACGTATAAGTGCGGGCACAGTGTAAAATGTATATAAACGGTAGAAAAAAAAAAAAAAGAAAATATACAACAATAATCGCCGTCGTGATTATACGCGCGCGCCAAGACCGATGCCAACATCCAATCAGTACACAATATTGTGGTAAATCAGACTCTACCACGACCTTGGGTTCGTCAGACTGGTGTGCCGTGGTCCCGATTCCTACTGGGAGCAGTGGGAGCCAATAATTTGGTGCTGCCAGAGAAATTCACCTGGTTCTGAAATTTTTCGCTTACAAATTTCGGGGGGGCACCACCACCGAAAAACGCCTGATAACAGGGACGGCAGTCGCCGTAGATAATAAAATTATAAATAGTAAATACGTAGTATCACGGTTTTATCACGCGGAAAAATTTTCCGTTTTAATTTTCATATTCTCACCCCATACGGACATACAGTCGGCCGACGACATTCGTGGGCCGTGTCTAGCACACAAAATGGTCGATCATTCGACAACCGTTCACGTTTTATTGACGAAAATAATTGTCTGTAACAAGTCTACACGTGCTAGGCCGTCGTGTCGACCATGATAAAATAACTGATAAATGATAAATGTCATTTTATCATCGTTGTGTAGACGTCACGAACGTCGAAACGTTTTGCGAGTTTGCGGACCGACCGTTCGACGTTTTCGCGGGCGTCGTGGCAGTGATGTAAGATGTCGCGCGCTTTTGAAATCGTTCGTATTCCACACTTTCGGTGTGGATAACCTGCATCGGCGTGCTTTAGGAGAATACTTAACAAACGTGGTTGCCGGTTCGTGCCTCGCGCTGTCATCGCGTTACCTCAACGACCGAATCAGTTGTTCGTAACAATAGCACAATACGATTTAATTAGGGTTGCGATGTTGCAGTCCTACTAGCTACTTGTCTTGAACGCCGTAAATCTTTCGGATTAACGAATTTCCCTTTTCCCAACAAACAGGGTTTCCGCAAACCTCTGCGATTGTTTCGTTGTTGTAATAATATTGAATTTTAGTTAATAATAACTATCCAGTATTTGTGTTTTATGAACATCGTTTGATTAATACGATGATTCTAAATTCTCGGTGGACAGCGTGCTCATCGTGTGTTCACGACACCAGTGTCTGCGATTGGTATTATATAAATCTTAATCAGCTGTCTTTGAATACTGAATAATACATAAGGCACTCGAATAATCTTATTTTAAAGTTTGTACTACAAAATGTTTTAATTTTTTTGTATTTTGTGCGCGCAAATTCGAAATTAATGATTGAGCAATTGAGCGTTTGAAATTCAAAAATCCGACACTCAAATGAGAAATCATCTTTCAATTATGATCTGTTTGGAGTACAAAACTCTTGCACCTATTAGATATAAATGTACAAACAAAAGTACACCTGCACATTACGATAAATCAGTACCTATTGAAATCGTATTCAACAATTTCGATTTTAAATGGATCAATGATATATTGTATTATTTATTTATAAAATTAGTAATGCAGCTTAGTTACCCCTCTCAGGAATACAATACACATATCATAATATTCTCAATAACCAACAATCGTTACTTCATCACTCATCAGCCTAATTTACAACAATGTATTGCTAAACCCTCAAGAGCAATTGTTTATACCACTAATAATATATTGTATAGTAAATATTTCATAGTCAAGTATTAAATATTGATTGATATGGTTAGTATTTTATTTACTGTACATATGTATAATCAGTTCAATAATTCAGTATATGATAATATACAGTATACACATATACTAAATGGAAAACGTTATTTCTTGATCGAATTTTTTTTTTAAACTTAGCATAAATACTCTTTAAAACAAATAACAAAATATCCTTTATCTTAAAAGTATGTACAATATACATTTAACGGAGTTTAAGGAAGGGTAAATCCATGAACATTTAATTTATCACTAACAACACCGTGTGAGATAAGCTAGTTATTTTCATATAACACTCCTATAAATGATTATTTCGCCCCAAGACATATTGTATAGGTATTATAATATATTTTATAGACATTAGCTATACATATTTCAGTAATTTTTTTTTTTAATTATGTACCTACGTAGTTAAATTACATATTCTATTAAATGCATGTGGGGTTTATATTTATTACAATCATACAGGTGTTGATGAAATAAGAATATTTCTATCTTAAAGTTTGCCTACTTATATTATAAACTACAGAATTTCAATTTTAAAAATATCTTTGAAACCGATTATGAACTACAGTTTTCCATCCAAAGAATAATATTATAATGTTTATTATTATTACTGATATATGTAATATGTTTATCACATTTAAAATATACCTACGAATTTTTAAATAAATAGTCTCAAAAGACTACAAAAAAATGAGAAACTTTTAATAGAACATATATTTAATACCGGTTACCGTTAGTCCCTACTCATACTCTATATCTAGTAACTATTAATTATTTATTATACTATATTGTAATTTTCAATTAATATTATTTATAATAACACTAGCTAGTGCATGCTTCTAAGAATCGAAACTGAACTTGTATGCGATTTAGAATTAAATTTCTTACTGCTATATCCTAAAAGTTCTAAATCAATATTAGTCAACCATCTGATCACCCCTGTGGATGTCCTAAAAAAAATAGTGGGACAGCGAGAAAAAAAATAATCGTCCTTAAGATGCCAAATAAATATCTTAATGTTTATATGTTCCAGGATTAGCCAGGTAATATTTTTTTCCGTATTTTATGTCCAACCGAATGCCAACGCCCTGCGGCTTATCTATTTGATTAGGTATACTGACAGACTATAGTATTATAACACTATATATCTCACTAGTAAACATGTATAACATTTAATAATTTATTTGAGCGGTTAGTCTAGGTACCTATTATTATTTTTTCACACACTGTATCCCATAGGCAGATATTTGATTACATTTTAGAGAGGGCTTAAATACTTCTTTGTATTGTTGCAAAATAGGTACCTATTTAATACTTTGAAAATGTTCAATAATTTTGGGGAGCTTTCATTTTGAGGGAGGGGGTAAGCCCACTCAAGCGCTCCCTAATCTCCACCTATGCTATAGCCTATGCCCTGTAGGGTCTGGATTTCAATGCAAAATTATTACAACATACATTTATAAACTATTTGTATGCACTTCTAGATTCTGATAAAATTAATCGAATGTCATAGAGGAATAGCATATTTTTTTTAAATTACAAAAACAATATTCTTAAATATTCGTAGTAGTTATCTATATCTTATTTAATGAGATTTTAACAAAAATTGTTGTACCTTTACTTTTATTTGGAGATACGAAATACAAGAAAATAAAGAAAAAAAATTAATGATAACGTGAAATAAATTATAATAACTATTATAAGAAAAATAAAAAGATCACGTGTAAAGCTCATGCGTGCAAATCTGAAGTATAAAATTAGGATGAATTTTATTATATTGACATAATTGAAAGAACATTTTTGTAGGAAAATTGAAGATCAAGATATGATCAAGAAAAATGTAATTTAAATATATATTTTAAAAGAATAATTATGTAGTGAGTACTGAGTACCATTGATTAAAAGTCACATTATTTGTACATAATATATATATATATATGAATGGTTAAGTAACTATAATTAACTATATTATAGTCTATAGATGTTTTTATATTTTATTCTTGAATTTTGAGTATTAAAATTATAATATATAAAGGTTTTTATAAAAAAAAAATCAATACCTATTATTTCTATAAAACTATTAATTTATATAATATTATTTCGAAACAAAATATTAATTTGACAATGCGAATTATCAAGCACGTGTTATACAAGAATGTACGAGCATATAATTATATAAATATATATAATATAATACAACGATGACATTTAATCTCTTTTTTTTCCATTATTGTCAATCATTCAACATTTGTGAAAAAGATATTATATAGTATACACTGATGCGTTTAACACTATTGAACAGTGACAAATATTTAATATAATAAATTATACCGTTTATAACTAAAAATAATAAATAATATAACAATAAGCTTACATTTTCTATTTTAGTGTAACTGGCTCATCATACTTATAAAAATCATTCATTTTAATAATATAATTACTTAATTTAAAAAATATATAGTTAGTGTGAAATCAGAAATAGATAATATACCTATAGTCTTATAAATGAATACTAATCTAAAAATGATAACTGTATCTATTATAATTATTTTTAAATAACAATGTAATGTATTTACACAATGAAGCACTTATAATAATTGCATAAAAAATAATAAATGTAACGTTTGACTCACGTCATAGATCTTCAGTTACCAACTGGCAACTGGTATAGCTCAATGCCCACAAACCAGCTTAAAAACTACGTAGGTAAGCTACCGATGAACTGCTGAAGTAGGTAAGTTTAATAAACTACCTATTAACTAAAATAATATTATTTTTTTCGTATGTCTTTAGCTGTCGAGTGTTTCAGATGGTAGGTACCTATTGGCAATCACCAATGATTATAAAAACCTACTAGTATTTATTATCAATGGCAATAGGTATAACTGGTACCTATTAGGTTCTTTTTAAAATGCAGTTGTTCGTTTCTTTACACATTTAAAGTATATTATAATGTCTGTTTCACAAATTGTATTTAGAATAAATTAAATATTCAAGGTAGATACATCGACGTAAATAGGGGTGCTATAGTCATCCTTCATAGAAGTTTTTAACACTCCTGGCTTCTATATATTTTTACTTTTTAGTCCCTTTTAGACTTTAGTTCAAATTTTTGTATAAAAAATACGTTCATTTATTAATGTTTAAAATATATAATGATAAGAATAATATGTAATGTACCATGTAGACTGTAGTTCATGTTAGAGCAGGACTGTGAGGAAAATCAAAGTTCAATTATCATATACCTATACTATAACAACTAAAACAGATTTAGTGATCTGGATATATATTCTTAACCAAGTTGACTCCATGATTGAAGGGAGTACGTGAAGTTTTGTTCACAATATTCCTATGGCTTATTTCGAGCTTTGAATTTCTAGGACTCCAACGTCTCTAACTTAATCATAACTATTAAATTCTAGTTACAAACTTACAGTACTTACACCGATGGTAAGGGTTCCTCTTTTTATTGAACGCCAAAATCCAAAGAAACGCAAACTAATACTACAATTAGTATATAGACATGATACATAACATATTTATATATCATTATACTATATAATTGATATAGTGATATCTGTAAGTATATGTGTCACAAAAGATTTATTGAAAGTAATATTTAAAAATATTTAGAACCATCAAGTAAATATATAATGAATTAATAACTATTAATCAGTAATAACATAATTACCTATTCAATACAGTTTAGATTTAATATTTTACAATATAGATTAAGTAAATATTAAACGCACCTAGAGTCAGAGGTTAAATGTGGAACTAAAGGAAATTCTGACTATACTTATAAAAAACATTTTTATAAAACAGACGTTAACCTATTAATTTTTTTTCAAAATAGGTAAGCAAGTGTGCTAAGGCTTTAAAAGTTGAAATAAGAAAAATAAAATGGAATTAAGTAAGATAATTTCTTCTCCATTCAAAATGAAAAAATATTTATTTTCGAAAAATTTTCATTTTAAATTTATCGTATTTATTATATAGGTATATATTAATTTGATAAAAAAATATTGATAAAAATGATAGCCCGGTGAACTACGGATGAACTATTCACGCACAACTCCCTGTAAATTAACGTTTCATAAAATATTATTGAAATAATATTTGCAGGAACGAAGAGAAATTTTTTTAAAATAAGGATGAATGAAGAATTATAAAATGGATATGGAAAACCCAGTATAATAGGAATTGTGAATTAAACAGGCAATAGTAGAATATAAGATGGGCTGGTTATTTTGTCACGTATAGAGATTGGACGAAATATTAAGAAGTATACTACAAGCAGATGATTAAACTTGACTTAAAGCTACTCAGGGGGTCAATCCACTAGATCTAGAGAACGGGATAGGACAGATTGAAGAAAGTTCTTAAGATGGTAATTGAAGTCGAAAATGCGAAAGACATCGAGATGTAGTGTGACAATGAGTCATGAAAAAGTGGAGTATGTTGCTGCGCTTTGGTCTTTATATGTTTCAAGAAAAATAAGTATTTTTTCGTATTTATGTCTACCGTAAAATGTAATAGCAGTATTCACTATATAAGGCTTATAAATATTCTGATAGCTACCTACTATCAACCGCACACTAACAACTAGCCACTGGCCACTGCCCAGTGCCCACTGCCCAGCAATGAGTAAATTAACATGACTATTGATTATAGAACAGACTATTCTAAAATCAATGACATAGCGTATAATCAATAATAATTAATAATCTTGTCACCTTGTGAACTATGAAAGGTTTTTGTTTCATCTCTAAGACAATTAGGTTTTCGCTTTCACTTTTTTGACATTAAATCACGATTATATAGAAAGAAATAATAAATCGTGCGCGAGTTGAAATAATTAAATCCACGATAATTTACCGTCTTAAATAATTGTGGTTGGATCTCAACGCGAATGGATCTAATAGCCGAGTGTCCGGGTGGCGGGTGACCAGGTTTATCACATTTATTCCTCCATGGTGCGAAATTAATTTAAAATTATCATGTTTTTAGGGTTTTTTGTTTTATCAATATTTTTTTTGTTTTTATTATCGGCACAGAACATGTGTGTATACTGTATTACTGTGTGTCTGTGTACTGTGTTATCGGCTTCGACTACAGAGTACGCGTCAATTAAGAGTAACAGAATACAAAAATACAATAATATACTTCTCTTGTTTACAATTTACATACTTCATGATAAAAACGGGGAGGCGCGACTATTGCCGTCACGACTTACGAGTCTATTTGTGAATGATTCATAAAAAATAATGTTGTTATAAATACAAGAGACGTACGATTCTAAAAACAGCGTACAGGGGAACTGAACGGGCTTAAGTAATATTTTTCAAAGGTAAAAACTAATAATAGTAATAGTAATAATAATAATGTACGATAACGACATGCGTTGAGGTTGACCGTATGACGGCAGCTGTCAAAGTGTCGCCTATTAAAAGCTAAAGCCAGTAGCCACGTCTTCTGGTCAAAATTGCATGTTTGATGACAATTTTATCATTTATGTAATTGATTTAGAATTTCTATTGGTCGGGTTATTCATTGTGTACATTGGTCCTACGCTTAAATTACACAATTGCGAAGTTAATTCGAACAATAGTCTATAATATTCTAAGGTCTCATCGTTAATATCTGAACGTACTGTTGTTGATTATTTTAGTAGTCTTATATACAATCGACGTTAATTATAGTTTTTGTACTCGCTTGCGAGTATGTTAAAATACATGTCCTACCGACCTACACACTACACAGTTTTATTTTAAACATTTTTAGACAAGTAAAAAACAGTAAACAGTTGTTGAATTTGATAGTCTGCTTTTTAGTTTGGTTGGTTAGGTAAAGTTTATTTGAACATTAATAATAATTAATAAAAAATTCAATTGTTTTTGCCTTATTTGAAAAAGAAATTATATTAATATTGCTGTTTATTTTAGTGTTCAGTGATATTTAACCAAGAAAATATTTACATTTTACAATGGACTCAACGTTTGAAATGGAGAAATGTCCTTGGGATCAGAGTACTTATGTTGGACGATGGCATTATTACTTTTGGGTAACAAACCCTATGCTATGTCTGAAAACTGATCAAGAGCTTGAAAATGCCAAGTCTTTACGTTCATCCTATTTGTGAGAAATAATATATGACTTATGAGACATTTTAAAATATAATTGAATTCAAAAATGTTTCATGTTTTTTACAGAAATGGTACACTTCCACCTGGAACAACTACTGAACAATTGTTAGCTGCCAAACAGATCTATGAAAGTTCATTTCATCCAGATACTGGACAAAAACAAAATGTATTTGGTCGAATGTGCTTCCAAGTCCCTGGGGGTATGGCTATTACTGGAGCAATGTTGTCTTTTTATAAGTATGCTATTATTAAAATTTAAAATCATATAAAGTACCATAATTAATATTTACTTTATTTTGTTACTTAATAAGGACAGTACCAGCTGTAGTATTTTGGCAATGGATTAATCAGTCGTTCAACGCTTTGGTCAACTATACCAATCGAAATGCTAACTCACCTCTGAGTCAAACTCAAATGGCTACTGCTTACGGTTCAGCAACAATAGCTGCTTGTGTGACATCCATAAAATTCAAACAATTCCTGACCAGCAATGCTTCACCTTTTTTTCAAGTAAGCTTTTAATTTTATTATTTGTCATAGTATTGTAATTTTTCTAATTTGATCAATATTTTAGAGATATGTTCCATTTGCTGCGGTTGCAGCTGCTAATTGTGTGAACATACCATTGATGCGCCAGACTGAATTATTGAATGGTGTAGATGTTTATGATGCTGATAAAAATAAAGTTGGCTGTTCAAAGGTAACTTATTGTACCTTAAAATATTATTTTTTTCTTATTGATTTTTATCAATACACAATTTGAAATTATTGGTTGATTTTAGCTAGCTGCTGCTAAAGGAATATCTCAAGTAATAGTATCAAGAATTGTTATGTGTGCACCTGGAATGGGTAATTGAAAAAAATAGTTAACATTTTTATTGAATTTATGGATTGTGTATTTAAGTGTTTCTTAATATTATTTGTAGTATTGCTGCCTGTCATAATGGAAAAACTTGAAAACAAAAGTACTTGGTTCAAGCGTAATACATGGATTCATGCTCCATTCCAAACACTTGCTGTTGGTTGTTTGTAAGTATTGTATTTTTAAATCAAACAATCTATTTAAACTTATCAACACGTTGAAATGTGCAAATTTGATGAAATATTGAATTTTTATTTTCAGTTTAATTGGTATGGTACCAACTGCATGTGCTCTGTTTCCTCAGTTCAGGTATATGATTAAAAGTAATTTATGTAATATTTATGTTTAAACATTATGTCTTATTTTAGTTCTATTAAATTAAGTACATTGGAGAAATATGAGAATACTGCTTACTGTGACATAGTGAGCAACTGCAAGAATCCACCAGTTGTTGTGTACTCTAATAAAGGACTTTAAAATTACAATCTCATTAACTGATAGTATCTTAAATAATGTACTCATTAGACTTCCTATTTGTTATAAAATAGTTTAAAAAAAATCAATATTGTTTAATTAGGGGCACATACTCGCTAAGGAAAACTACAGGATACTGATATTTGGTATGCTAAAACTTTTGATTATGCTGAATAGTTGAAAAGTACATATGATAACATTACATATTATTTTGTTTTTACTGGCATATTTATTTGCATAATAATTGTTCAGTAAATATCTTTTTTTTTTTTATATATACAACGTTAATTTTAATAAACAATTTTTTTTTGCTTTACCTATGCATTTATAAAAATCAGATGTAATGACTAATTTATAAGTATCAAGTGCTTCCAATAAAATAATTAAATTCATATTTTAAGTAAGTCTGATGAAAGAAAAATGTACGCCATAAATTATATCATTGTTATTACAACTACTTATTAGAATCAAGTGATCATGTCATAGTTTAGAAAAAAAAGTCAATAATTATTATAGTTTATTTCTATACACATATTTATAAATATTTAAGATCTGATTATTTACTATTGTTTTAACTTGTGAACCTAATAGATACATATATTTAAATCTTTTGATCTGTATAATAATAAGTTTTAAACATCACTATTCAACTAAATGTTCTGATAATAGTACTTATTGTATGATAAGTTATTCAAATAAGCAATATATTTGTAACATTTAACTATTACATAATTTTTCTAATAAAAAATCTGATATACTATTATTACTCTCATGTTACAACTTTTCTTTTTGTTAAGAGAGTGCCTTGCTAGTGTGTAACAAAACATCAACATTGACTGTGTTCTCTTAAGTGAGTTTTCGATATTTTTTGTTATGAGTGTTTTAAAATGTTAATGCTAGAAACTTTTATTTGTTTGAAAATTAAGTTATAACAAAACATCGACAATTTTGCAACCTTTAAATTTGACAATAGGTTAATTTAATGTAAATATCCTATGTCGTGTAATTGTAAGACAAAATAAGTGTATGTGAGATTACCATGTCTTAATATAATCTGAAAAGAATTTAAACATAGTATCCACCCAATAATATCCGTTTAAATTCTTTTCCAATAACTTATAAATCCTACTACTATGGTTATAACTTGTAAATGTAACAGACAGTAATTTTACTTATTCCACCAAAATAATTAATACTAAACAATTGACATTCAATTACTGCTATTGTCTATGATATATTTTACTATGTACGATAAAGCGAATTTTAATAGTGAATTTGACTAATTATCTAATTAAATATACTAAACCTCAATTTTGACTCTTGTAATAATTGAAATTTAGCAGTTGGATTTAAGATTTAATATTTTTATTATCCTAAATTATGATTGAAACCAATTAATATCATATCATTAATTAATAATTATGAACTATTGAAAGAGGAACTATAGTTCATACTCATATTACAATATTATATACAATTTTATTGTATTATGGTCATTACTCATTATTCAGTAAGGAATTCGCTTCACCCGTTCAGGGCGTTCAGGCCGGTCTTTACGGCGAATACCGTAGATGATAAGAAAAGTTAGCTTGTGTTATGGAAATATCTTGTGATAAGAAAATAATAAGTGAGCTGCAACACGTCTGTGTATTCGAAATCGTTTAAACTATTTGAACTTTGAACATTTTGAAGTGAATGCGACTTTCTCTACTTGACGACAACAAATATCATAAAGTGATGATCCTTTGAACTCGTTGAATTATGGACACAATAAATACGCTCCGTGACATACAATAATAATTTATCATCATTTTAAAATTACACAAAATAAATGATTTGCTATTCCTTATATGGTAATCCTGGTTGACTCGGTACAGTTATCTTTATAATAATAATATGCTTATCATCAGCCTCAAACATATCAGGTTTCTGTGGTCTGCGAGAATAAAATAGTTACACATTTACATTTTACACACTAAAATACCTTACAAACAACAGTCCCGCCGTCTAATTTTATTATTATAGTTATTATTATTATTGTGTGTTCTCATTTTCACGTAATAGATCCATTACACCCGAAATAAGTATCAACTCATAATTTAGTGATTTATTTTTTATTAGTGCTTCATTTTTACCTACAACAGTATCTTTATACACTATGTCCTATTCCAACAGTGAGTCATCATCGTAATCGATAGATTTTTGTTAACGAGCGATTAATAAGTAATTTTACCATTTGATTATAGAGTACATTTACTCAACTCTACCACGCACTCAAAGAGGGCAGCCGATTGTGTTGGGCGGCGATCCTAAGGGAAAAAATTTTCTTTACACAAACGGTAACAGTGTCATTATACGTGATATTGAGGTGAGGCCCTATATTTAATTCGTTGTCAATAAACATTTGATTAATTTTTGTTATATTTATTTTTGTGAAGAACCCTGCGATATCAGATGTTTACACCGAACACTCATGTGCCGTTAATGTTGCTAAGTATTCCCCTAGTGGATTTTACATTGCATCTGGTGGTATGAAATCAAATAAAATTAAATGAATAAAATATTAGACCAATATAATGTATTGATTACAGATCAATCAGGAAAAGTAAGGATTTGGGATACTGTGAATAAAGAACACATACTAAAAAATGAGTTCCATCCTTTTGGAGGGCCGATCAAAGACATTTCTTGGTCTCCAGACAATCAACGGATGGTGGTTGTTGGCGAAGGCCGAGAGAGGTATGTTACATCATTTAACTTTTTATGCTTTTGATTTTAGTGTAGTATTTATACTATATTTTTATAGATTTGGTCATGTATTTATGTCGGAAACTGGTACTTCAGTTGGTGAAATAACAGGTCAATCCAAACCAATTAATTCGTGTGATTTCCGTCCTAGTCGTCCATTTAGAATAGTGACTGGTAGTGAAGATAACACAATTGGTGTTTTTGAAGGTCCACCATTTAAATTCAAAATGACCAAACAAGTAAATTTTATCTTTGATTAATTCAGTTTATTTTGTTGAAATAAAGTAAGCCTACCTAATTCTTTAATTTTTTATATTATAGGAACACTCGAGATTTGTTCAGGCAGTACGTTTTTCACCCAATGGTAATTTTTTCGCATCAGCAGGTTTTGATGGTAAAGTATTCTTGTATGAAGGTACTAATGCTGATCTTGTTGCTGAAATTGGTAGTCCAGCACATAAAGGAGGAGTTTATGGAGTAAATATCAACACTTAAAAAAATATATTTAACTATAATTTTTTAATGTATTATTAAACATTATTAGGTTGCTTGGAGTGCTGATAGTACACAACTATTAACATCTTCTGGCGATAAGACTTGTAAACTGTGGGATGTAGAAACAAAATCTGTTGTTAGTGAATTTGTGATAGGAAATCAAGTTGAAGATCAACAGGTTTGTAATTATTTTGTTAGATAATTTATTAAATTAATAATATTTTTGTATTTTAATAGGTTTCTTGTTTGTGGCAAGGAAATTATTTATTAACCGTTTCTCTTAATGGTTTTATTACTTACCTAGATGTCAACAATCCTGAGAAACCCCTACGAGTCATTAAGGTAATTAAAATTGCCTTTTATAATTGTTTAAATGTATTGTTCTTCATAAAAAAAAATTCTGAATATTTTTTAATTGAAATTATACTTAAAATAATATATTTATATTATACTTATATTTTAAAAGTATACATTTTTTTTAAATACTCATACCTAAAATAAATTATATTCGATGATATTAAATATTAACCATTTTACGGATTTATTGAATATCATTTGTATTTATTTTATAGTATTGAACTAAAATAATTTTATTTTAATTGAATAGAGAAAAGTAAAAATAAAAACAGCGCTTTAAAATGTTTATTAATTAAATATTATGAAAGAATATATTAATGAAATTCAAAAATCTTTGATTTAAAAGAATATAAATGTAATAAATACATTTATCATCTTTAGGGTCATAATAAACCAATTACAGTATTAGCACTGAGTCCAGATCGTAGTACTATTTATACTGGCTCTCACGATGGCAATATCACAAATTGGAATGCTGCAAACGGTAACTACTGAGTATTTTATACCATTTTAAAATTTTGAATATAAAATATTGTTAAAAAGATATATTTTTTTTATTTCTTCCAGTTCAGAAAAATATAATAATTGTTAATTACTGTTATAAATACAATTAGGTGAAAACGACAGAGTAAAAGGTGTAGGTCATGGAAATCAAATCAATGGAATGAAGCTGGACAATGACTACTTGTATACATGTGGAATTGATGACAGTCTTAGGCAAGTTGATATTAAATCCAATTCATACACAGACTTGCAAATCAAACTAAATGCTCAACCAAGAGGAATGGACTTCAACAGTAATGTGATTGTCACGGTTACGATTAAAGAGGTTATACAGAACATATTTAATGAGCAAAGTATTAGTATTTTTAATATGAAAATTTTATATGTTAGATAATAGTATTGAAAAACGAAAAAAAAGTTTTTAATTTGCCTGTGGACTATGAACCTTCATCTGTAGCTGTTAGTCCAGACGCTGGTTTTGTTGCGGTTGGAGGAGCTTTAGATAATAAAGTAAGTGTATATAACGACTAAAAATCACATGTATTACACACAATGGTCGTCATGGTTTAATTGATAAGTATATCTAGGTACACATATACAAGATTAATGATTCCACTTACACATTGGAATTTGTCGCGGAGTGTGATCACTTGGGACCAATTACAGACTGTTCTTTTTCACCTGATGGAGAGTACTTAGTAGCAAGTGATGCGAACAGAAAAGTTATACTATACAAAGTACCCGAATTCAATGTAAGTAAAATGAATACTTAAATTCTAAAACAAATATGCTATATTATTATTACTTTACAATTGGATAGCCGATAAGAAATATAATATAATATTGTTTTTTATTTAATTTTCATTAATTTTGTTTCTTTTTTTTATTTTTATTTTAGCTGGCACACAAACAAGATTGGGGTTTCCATAATGCACGTGTTAACAGTGTTGCCTGGTCACCAAATTCAAAACAAGTAGCCAGTGGAAGTTTGGACACCACTATCATCGTATGGAGTGTTACTTCGCCAAATAAACATACAATAATAAAAAGTTAATATCAAGGCTTTTTAGTTTAAATCAAGTTGTGATATTTTTAAATAATAATATATATATATTTATTTTTATTTTAGATGCTCATCCACAAAGTCAAATTACTCGTGTTCTGTGGTTGGATGATGAAACTATAGTGTCAGTTGGACAAGACTGCAATACAAAAATCTGGAATGTTACTCCCATTTAATCTGGTACTGCAAGTTAAAATATATTATATATATATATTTGACTATTTATTTTTGAGTTATTAATTAACCAATAGATGTATATTTTTTTAATGAAGTAAATCCCAAAATGAAAAAAATTGCACTCACAGATAAATGGTGTCCTATTATTATTAAATAACAATTAGGTTTATGGTTTTGCCAATATTATAGATTTCAATCAATGAAAAATATATTTTATTTATTTATTTTTTCAAAAGTGTTTATTATTATTAACCATTTTATTATTTTATAGTTTTCTAATTTCTCTCTATACTTTATTATGTAATTTGCATTTATATTTTTCTAATATGTAATGAATAATAAAATAACTACTTTGAAACAATTTTTTTATTTTTACTTATTAATTATATGAATATATTATAAATAAAAAGTACACTTGTGAATTATCACAAATTATTAATTAAATATTTCAAATCAATATTATTTAATTACAAATTTACAACGTTTCATCAAGTATTTGGTATAAACAACTAAAATTTCTTTCCAAATTTTCAATTACTTCGATTGGTTTTTGCATAAGTTTTTGTCTATGATCATTTGGTGGTTTTGGCATTAGATGTTCTAAGCATGGCAATGGTTCATTAAAAAAATAAGGATGAAGTAATGCCTAGAAAATTGTTTTAAATATTATATTAGTTTTAAATGTTCTAATTTGTCATACTATAATAATTTAATGATATAACCATTTTTTTGTTTACAAGTTCTTTCTATAATTACAATTATAACGGTTTTGATACAAAAAAAAAAAAAAATTATAATATGAAAGAATAACTGAAGTACCTCGTATGCATTTAATCTCTTATCCGCATTGTATAAAATTAATTTTCCCACTAAATCAACTAAAAATTCATCAACATCAGGCAACAATTCATTTGTTGGTACTGGATCACATTTTGTAAACTTTAATTTATTGTAATCTGGCATTTCATTCCTATTTGGCCAAGTTTCATCAGTTGGAGTCCCTAAATTATGTACAACGATAGCAATCTGTTCCATATCAGAATCACCCTAAAAATGAAATAATATTTTACGTTTCATAAACAGAGATTTGCTGTAAAGAGTTAAATGCTTAAAAAAATTATAGCAAAATACTTAAGTTAAAAATGAATCTTTCTCATCAACTATTAAAAAAAAAGTGCATATCTCGAAGAATTTTAAGCCATTGGGTCACAATAATTGGCGTACAGACTAAAGGTAAGTCGTAACTACTGCACTGCAGTATGAAATGTTAGAGAAAAAACAAACGAATCATCTAACCGCGAATAGAGGAGTTTTCATTTGCATTTCTGCTAAAATGCAACCGACCGACCACATATCAATTGATTGGTCGTAGTGGACAGAGCCAAACAAAAGTTCAGGAGCACGATATCGGCGTGTCGCTACTTGGCCTGTGTAACAACATCGGTTGCGCCCGCTACGTTGTTCATCGACATTGTCGTCAGCAGCCGCCGTTGTCAGTAGCAGACGGCTCAAACTGAAATCCGCTATTTTTAATACTCCCTCGGAACTTATCAGCAAATTCGCTGGTTTTAGATCCTATTAGAAACAAACGAAATCATAAAATTAATTGTAAGGCGAATAGACGATGACACGTGCACAAAACAAACTGTACTGGAAATCTAGGATAAGAATCGATTTATTAATAATCTACCTATCTATGAAAATTAATTAGGTAAATTAATCAAATTATTAATTCTAAAGTTGGCGATTAAATCATACATGGTAATCTTAGAAGGTTTTATTTTTTGAAGCTAAAAGAATAAATAAAAAATAGTGCAGGTACTAGCAAATAGGTTACATTTTATGATATGTCACATTGTCCATCTAGTATAAAACTTTTAAAATACGTTGATGTAAAAAAATCTGTTTTATTATTCAGTGACTTTTCTTTCTCCATTAGTCATTACCCTGTGCATGATGTTGGTGGTATGCATGTGCATTACACCGGCGAGGAGCATACGAGCGTATGTTTTCAAATGGGAATCGTCGAGGAAAACATCGTCATCATACAACATCTCTGGCAAGCCAGAAGCCACAAACTCTAATACCAAATAGAAACTGAAACTGTGACAAAAATGATCTAACAGCTTTACGACCTGAAAAACAGAGAGCAGTTGAATATTTTATTGCTTTACCATCTAAAACACATTGCTACGTAGATGGAGATTAAGTAGAACTGTAGAACTGGCTTTGATCGGAGGGAAACAAACAATTGATAAACTTTAGCCTTATTTACCCATATAAACTAGCACGCCTTCAACCCCAAAGTATATGAATTTTTCCAATATTTTTTATCTCTTATTATATACCTATTTAATGTTTATACTAAACGTGTCAATTTATTGTGTTACGATTAACAATAGGTACATACATCATATAATTAATGTCTGATTAATAATAATCAAATAAATTAAATTAAATTTATAAATAATTGACATTTTTTCGAATATTATAATTCATAAGCTATAAAAATTAAAATTATAAGTTACGATAGCCAAGATAAACGCAACATTTTCTGATAGATCTGTAAATTATTCAAAGAATTAAGCCCAGATTCACTAACCTCCACTTATGCCAATCGACCAAACGCTAGTGCCTAGTTATTTATATTTATATAACAAACGTAATCGGAATCCAGCGCTTTCAGTGATTCAATTTCTCGTAGCAAGTTCTTTGACGCCTTGTCCGACGAACGTACGCACTTAATGGCGACTATTTTACCAGTAGACCGTTCCATGGCTTGAACCACTTGCCCGTGCGTTCCTTCTCCAATCCGTTCCAATATTTTATAACTTTCCATTGATATAATTTAAATGCAACTGTGGTCTGTGAAGTACCTAATGTTAGATTTTAGTATTAAAAACCCATAGGTCTTATAATGGCTGCAATGTTGTGCACTGCGTCAATGATATGTTAAATATGGTTGCCACGGCAACACATCAATTTAGGAACGAGCAACCATATTATCATTGCCGTCTTAATTTTCATCTAGTTGATGTGCGATTGAACAAAAATTTACACATTTTAGACTAAAGTGCACAATCCAATTGGGCAATCCTATGGAAATTATTGAACGTTATTTGATATACCTACCTACTTACTTAAGAAGTCAACATGACTTTAAGGTACTAACGTCATCTAGTTTTGAAATATAGAGTGCAAATGCAAACAAATACTGAATTTATAGTAACCCATTTGACTACCTACCTATTGAAATTAATGATTTTATTGTATCAATCACATGGATGACAAAAAAAAATATAAATAAATATATACATAAAACTGAGTTTTACAGTAAATTATTACTTGTAAGTACTTATACTTGACTATTTATATAGCCATTGAAGTAGGTCGCTGAAGAAGTTCTGAATGGAGTGATTGGAGACAATTATACTATGCGTTTAATAATTACCTACTACCTACATATATTTATTTAATAATAAATAATTTATTTTACTATTTATAATAAATATGTAAGTAGCTGCCAGCTGGTAAACCGAACTTGAATTAATTCTTAATAAAATTATTTATTATAATATAATGTAGGTAGGTTATACGGTTAAGTATTTTGTACAGGAATATTATTGATTAATGATTACCAAAAGTAAAATAGTCATACAATAGTTTAATAAAAAAAAAAATAAATTATATTAAACTTTAATATAATTTTCAACCTGTATTTTATATTTGGTCAAAACTACCCACGAATGTGTTAAAATAAGTGCAGATTACATTGAACAAAGTTAAAAAAAATAGGGTAAATCAACGATAAATTGCATAATTTAATTTATGTCAGCTAATTCACAAATATACATTTCCTCGCTAGAACATTGGAGATAGATTTTATGGTTAAAAATATTGGTAGGTTAATATAACCTCGAGTATATAACAAATTACCTATGGAGTTCTTCACCATTACTGATTCACTGTCTCAATTATCCATTCTAACATTTATTTTATTATAAGAAAGTTACAAATATTTACAAGTCATGTGAGTGATTAGACTAAATATTTAATATATATATATTTTTATTTATGGAAAAAAAAAGGAAAGCCTTGATAACGGGACCATTAGCTTTTTACAAGGTACTTAAACTAAGTTGTACAATTTAATATTTTTCATAAATAATAGTATGTTTTGGATGGCTTCTTCGTTTGGACGAGTGCGTCGTGAAGGTGCTTTATTCGATTCATGGACGAATCCCCGTAATACATTTCCCCGTTACGCTTTCCCCGTCCAGCGATTTTCCCCGTTAGACATTTCTTCGTCAAAAGAAGGATATACAGGGTGATTTTTTTATCAAACAACACTCATTATTTCCAAAAGTATTCATTTTTTTGAAAATATTTTTTTACATAGTTTCAAATTGTTAAAAAAACAACATTTTTATAAAAAAATTATATTTTTAAATATTTTTTATCCTTATAATTTTCAAAAAAATGAATACTTTTGGAAATAATGAGTATTGTTTGATAAAAAAATCACTCTGTATATATAAGATATAACAAATAAAGATAGTATAAATGTTTATATAGCTTATATTGCACCTTGTACGGACAAATTAACTTAGATATATATTTATTATTACCTATAGGTTTTATCAAATATAAATTACCTATAAAGATTTAGGTACGTTATCGATGTACGTTCTTACCATGAACGTAATTTAAATGAATATTTAATTGGAATTGCTCATAATTTACAAATATAAGGTATTAATTTTTATTATAATTATTGCTCAAAATTTTTATTATTATTTATATATTTATTATTATTATTAAATAACATTTTACAAATTATTTTATGTGTCTGTAATAGTGTAATAACGTATACCAGTAGCATTAATTTTTATTATTATTTATATATTTTTTATAATTATTATTAAATAACATTTTACAAATTATTTTATGTGTCTGTAATAACGTATACCAATAGCATTATTTTTTATTATAATTATTTCTCAAATTTTTTATTATTATTAATATTATTATTTATATACTTTTATTATTATTATTAATTAACAACATTTTACAAATTACGGGGACGGGGAAATGTCGCACGGGAAAACGTATTAGACGGAAAAATATTTTACGGGGAAATGACCCGTTACCGCTTTATTCGGGCCTCTTGAGTGTCTTTACATTCTGTGAGGATATGTTTGAGATTGGGTGTCCGCATGTATCACATATTTTGGGAGGTTCTTTTTTCATGAGATATGCGCGCGTGTAGTGTGTATGACCTATTCTGAGGCAATTTAAAATAACTTCATCTCTTCTTTTGAGGAAGATTGGATTATTCTATTTTTCTGTAGTTCTTTTTATTTTGTATAATTTAGCGTCCATTTTTAGCCATTCGTTTTTAAATCGGTTGTATATAATTGTTTTAGTATCTTTGTCTGAGTTTATATTCTAGACGGTTTGTAGATTTAGATTGTTCGATTTTTCCTTGGCTAGTTTGTCCACCCTTTTGTTGCCAGTTATTCCGCAGTATCCAGGTATCCATGAAAAAACTATGCTATTGCTAAATGTATGGGTCAAAAATTGATAATTTTATTGACGATGATATTATCGTTATTAATATTACTAATGCTAGTTAAAGTGCTCATTGAGTATGTAAAAATTATATACTTTTTATTTTGCAAGTTAGTACTTATTATACTAAAAATGTTTCTTATTTATTCAGTTACAAATATGTATACTGTTTACACTAAAAAAAAAAATCGAACCAACAAATAACGTTCTCCAATTATACCATATCAGGAGATGAATTAAGAAAAATTAATTCTTAAAATAAACTTGTATACTATGAATAAAAATTATTAAACAAACCTCACACATACTACTCGTAGCTACTGCAATAATGAACCAGTCAGGATATATTATTTTTAATGTAGGAACAGCCTTAATTTTCTACTTGGCGATATTAAACTTCATAATTATTAATAATATAAATTTGCGCCAAGCAGCATTCATGTTAGTTTTAATACATTTATTGATAATAAAGCCAACATAAAATGGATTACGCTGTACATAAATTTGATGTTGTATACTTGAGTACATGTAAGTGTAGTAATTACATACATAATATATTTACAACTAACACCCAGTACATTCATTTTAGGATTGAACCGTAGTTCCCCTTAACATTGAAAAAATACTGTATACTCATAATGACTTTAAAATATATCTGAATTAAATTGTACCAGAAATATTAAATTATACAATATTTTGAAAGTTTTAAAATTGAAGTATTAGTCAATTTAAAGAAAAGAATATTGTAAGGAGAAAAAAAAACAACAATTTTTAAAATAATTTTGTTTATTAGTCCAATCATGCCTTAGCTTTACCGGTCGATTTTGCCTTTGGTGCAGCCTTGGTAGCAGGTGCAGGTTTTTTAACCTCAGCCTTAGGTTTTGGCTTGGGTAATTGTTTCTTGCACTTCTTGGTAGGCGGAGCTCCACCACGTGCAGCAAGTCGCTTTCTGTACGCTTCCAATTTCTTCTCATGAATATCACGTAGACCTTTAACAGCAATAACCTTCTTGGCCTTGATTTTGGCAGCACGTAACATTTTCTTTTCATTGATGAAACGTTTTAATAATTTTTCACCCTTCTCAGTGGTTGGTCTCTGAAAATAATAAAATTAATTATTTCTACTGTCTGTATCAAGTTCAATAAAAATACGCATGTTTTACTTACACCTTCTTTCTTGGCTAAGTAAGTTTCACGAGCTAGAGTTCTTAATTTGTTTTCATTACTTGCAACTCGTTTTTGAACTGCAATGTAAGGATTCAATCTAAGCATGGTGCGTACGTGTCTCAATGGGTTCAATTTACGAGTGCGACGAACTGATCCAGTTCTAAAAATGAAAACAGATTATATTAAGTATATTAATTTGTAATACTAAATACAAATAGATACTTATTAATTTAACTAGTTGGATCAGAAATTAAAACAAAGCATATTTTTTTTAAGTATCATCGTTTTCAACAAAAAATGTCATCGTCATTTCCAACTATCTATTCATAATTTTATATAAATTAATTTTTTTTTTTTTAATTTAATAAGGACTTAACAAATTTTGAAAATACATATCTATTATTTAATAAATGTATACAATTATGAAATAAAATAATTAATAGTTAGGTATAAAATTTATTGGATCTGGAATTAAAACAAAGCAATTAAAATAATCATAAATGTTAAATCAATCAAAAATCATCGTCATATCCAACTAATTTAATTCTGTAGTATGAGTATTATTATTTACAATTTACATTTATTGGATCAGAAATTAAAACAAAGCATAATTTTTTGAATCACTGTACTTTCAACATCAGAATTTACATCATATCCAATTTTAATACTTGTTACTAGTAATTACTTTAGTTTATTTTAAATTACTTGTTGAATTCTTAAGACCAATATTAAATAAATAAGTTTATGATTAGCATGTTATTCATATTTTTTTGTAAGCACAATAATAAATGTTTTATACTCAACAAGACAATGTCACCTAAATATTATTTTTATATTCCTACTTAAATGTAAGACATTAAGTCAGAACTTGTGTGAACAATTAAACAAGAGCAAGTTTTAATACTCAAGAAATCCAATAATTATATTTATCAACATGCATTATAGGATCATGCGTGAAGACTTAGTAATATGAAATGATACAATTTTAATGGGATTAAAAATTTGAACTAGGCAATTTATATTGTTTTAACTATAAGAATTAAATGTTTTTTTTTAAAAAAACCTAAATATAACCATACCATATCAAGAACACGGCCAAGCATTTTATTCATTATAATTGTATCTTAAATTTAAATTAATTAAGTTAATCAGAAGTTTTAAAAAAACCTGGATATTATCATATCATATCAAGAACACGGACCAAGCATTTCTCTCATCATAATTCTTAAATTTAAATTAATTAGTCAATCAGAAGTTTTAAAAAACCTGGATATTATCATATCATATCAAGAACACGGACCAAGCATTTCTCTCATCATAATTCTTAAATTTAAATTGATTAAGTTTAATCAGAAGTTTTAAAAAACCTGGATATTATCATATCATATCAAGAACACGGACCAAGTATTTTTCTCATCATAATTGTCTTTAATTTAAATTAATTTATTAGTCTTATGATTTATGCAATTTGTATTATATATTGGATCAGAAAAATGTAATTAACTGGAAATCATCATACAATATCAACAACACGGACCAAGATTTCCTCATCATATCCAATATAATAATAGATACTGATTAATAATTATTCAACTACTTATCTACATAAATTCTTTAGTTTAAAAATAGCAATATGGTATTTTTATCATAATAGTGATTTAGAGTAAAAATTACAAATAAAATTTCAATGGAACATTTACCTTTGAGCTGGCAAGTACTTCTTGAGTTCATCAGATTTGAGAATCCTTGTCAGATCAGTATTAGACATTTTGGGGAAAGGTAAGTTATAGCCACTCTTCAGAGTTGCTTTTTTGTCCCATGTACCGTAAAGACTATCCAATTTTTGGAAAGCAGATTGAGTCCAGATGATAAAACGTCCAACATGACCACCAGGAGCCAAATGCAACAAGTTTAATTTTCTGATGTTAATCAAATCTACACCTGGGATATTACGGAAAGCTTTTCTTAAACCCTAGAACATACATCAATATTTCTCATAGTTATTATTAAAACTTACAAAATGTATAAATGGAATTACAAGGATGGT
This sequence comes from Melanaphis sacchari, assembly GCF_002803265.2. NCBI lineage: Eukaryota > Metazoa > Arthropoda > Insecta > Hemiptera > Aphididae > Melanaphis > Melanaphis sacchari. The sequence continues at coordinate 2,795,741 of NW_020271173.1, forward strand.
AAAATAGTAAAAGAGAATTTAAAACATTTTAAGAAACCAAATAATTTTATTTGAATACCATCAGTAAGTGGTTTATATTTTTATCAAGAAAAATTGAAATTACAATATAGAAAATTATTTTAAATAAGATAACCCAATACTGCTAAAATAATTTAATTAGAATTTACCTATACGCCCAACACTAATCTCTTGTAGTAAAAATATATTGATTGTCATGAACAGAAAAAAATTGTGAAGTACATAAGGTGTATCCGTAATTTATAAAACTATCAATATACTGACAATAGAAAACAACACATTAGTTTTTACATGGCATAACATACATTGTTGAACTACTAATTAAATATCTTAAGTTGTAATTTTAACAAATTTAATACTAAAATAAATTAACTTCAAAAAGAAGAACCATTATAACAAAAGATTGTGATATGTCTTGGAGTATGCCATCAATACATGTTAAATATAGTGGCGACTGTGAAACAATCAGTTTTTCTTTTGCACAAAAAGACCACTCATGACATTACTATACAATGAATAAGTGTGATACTGTGCACAATTTATTAACAAAATTTTTTTATAATTATTTTGGAGTATGCAGCAAATAAATAATTAATTATAGCAGCGACTGTGAAATAATCAAATCTTAATTTTGCACAATAAGACCACTCATAAGAATCAAGTATTAATAATTAAAGTGTGAAATTGTGCTATGACAGG
>NW_020271173.1:2796467-2987582 GCF_002803265.2 Melanaphis sacchari
GCGACTGTGAAATAATCAAATTTTAATTTTGCACAATAAGACCACTCATAAAAATCAAGTATTAATAATTAAAGTGTGAAATTGTGCAATATTTTGAAAAGTATAATATTAATATAGACATTCTATTTTGTTTTTTTTTTTTAAAAAAAAAATGTTTGCAGTATATTATGGGATTTTAAAATATTTATAAAGAATTAAAAGTTGTATGGAAAGTTTGTCCCCAATACAAGCAAAAGCCGACTAGGAAAGATCAGACCATTTGTTATAGCACAATAAATGTTCAGTTATAATAACTAAAATTAAATAACTTTATAATATAATGTGCATCATTTTCTCTAAATGAGTAAATAAATAATAAAGAAATTGTATCTTACTTGATCTTTGTTGTAAACGATCAATGGACCTCTACGTTGAACATGACGACGATTACGCATTTTTCCTTTACCTGCACGTAAACGGCGAGACTTGATCACCTAAAAGAATAAGACACAATTAAAACTAATTCAATAAATTGTATAATCTAACAATATTGGAAGATAAGATAAAGATTTAACCTTCTGGATATCTTTCCACGCTTTAATACGATGTAAGAAAATTGTAGCTTGTTTGGTTTTAGTGTATTCTTGGATCTTATCGGAAACAACTAATGGAAATTCAGGTACCTCTTGTACCAAATGACCTAAAATAATTTAAAAATTAAATTAGCATCATTAACTAATTAAACTAACAAAATATTTTCAATTTGATTAATAAATGTTTGATACTCTTGCCGCCACCACTAATATGTATATTAAGTGAGGCAACGCCTAGAAAGCACAAAATTCATATATGCACTAAACGATCAAAGAGTTTTGTACAAATACATATGTATTTGACTATACTATGTGCAAATTAATTAAATACAAATTTTTAACTAGTTTTTATATGATGGAGACGTGTTTGATACTCTTGCCGCCATCACTAATATGAATACTAAGTGAGGCAACGCCTAGAAAGCACAACAATAATATATGCACTAAACGATCAAATGATTATGTACAAATACAAAATAGGTATTCAACTATACAATGTGCAAGTATATTCAACAATTAATAAACAAAAATAATATTCCTCATAGTGAAATAAAAAAGTTATAAGTTATAACCAATTAAATTAACAATCAATTATAATTCACTATATAATTCAAGAAATATTTCAACATTTATTAAATAACATATAAAAATAATCAGACAGTGTCAACGTTAAAGTAATCATTGAAATCATAACCCAATGCTCTGTAAAGAGTGTCATCATTTTAAATTAATTAAATAATATAAGTAATAACTACTAACTTATACAAAAGTAATATATAAATATTAATTATCAGACTTTGTCAACGTGTAAGTAATCACAGGATATCATAACCCAGTGCTCTAAGCGATGTCATCATTTTATTGTACATAACAATGTATTTTTTTTTTGCATTCAATTTGTTTAAATCCATTGGAACTCAAGAAACAATTAATTTTTAACCAGAGTACGCTGATGAAATTATTTAATTTAGCACACATTTAAATTTCAAAAAACATAAAAAACTAATAAATTTAAGTTCTTATGTGGACATTTTATGTGCATATTAACATTAAAATTGTAATTTATAATTAAGTATAATGACCTTTTGACATAACAAGAGCAGGTACACCGGAAGCGGCAATAGCTGATACAGTAGCATATCGTTTTTGTGTAACATTAATTTTTCTATGCCAACGGCGCCATACACGTGTAGGAGCAAACATTCGTCCACCACGACACATGTTACCAAAAGCTCCTTGACCACTGCGGTGAGTACCACCACCACGGACACGAGGAATACGAGCAACAGCACGACCAGTACCCCATGATTCAGCACTAGTTTGATGACCTTAAAATATTTCAAATAAAAACCTTAACTACATGATTAACAAGGCATAAAATAAACATCTCTTACCAGCTAGTTTACTAACAGCATAAGGTTGTCTGCTGTTTTTAGAGACATTGTCGTGAACAAAACTAACGACATCCGGTCTGATGGGTGCCTTGAACACAGTTGCGAGAGCAACAGTTTCTCCAGTTTCTTCATTTTTTTCACTGTATACAGAAACTAACGGCCGAGCTGTAGATAAAGCCTATAAACATTATTATTTAATACATAAACTTCATTTTAGATATAGCTATTTTAAATTAAATAATACGACGTATCTTGCTTATAAAAATAGCATGTACACTTAAAAACAATATGAGTAAGGGTAGATATTAATTGGATAATACGTTGTATTAGATGATTAATAAACCATAAATTAATGTGACTAACTGGTTTTATCTACGAAATTAAAAACCTAATCATAAGTCACAGGCGATTTCAATAAAAAAAAATAATTACAATACATTAAAGCACAAAAATGTAAAGGTGGATTTATTACATGTCCAACCGACAAAATTAACGATGTTTAAAAATATTACAAAAATGTAATTTGAAAAATGAAAGCTAAAGTGGTGAAACATCATCATTGCAAAAGTGAGGTTAGGTTTAGAAATTTTACTATTTCTTACGAACAAATTATAAAACACAGTAAATCATAGTGAAGAAATGTTAAGATGGTTGAATAAACACAGTTTTTGGAACTAAATATGTGATCACGAAAACACATATTATTTGTTAAATGATTAAAATCCACATGGCAAGGTACGATCTACGGATCGAATGCGTGCACAAGACTTACAAAAACTAGGAAATGATCGACATACAACTAGCTAAATATCGATTTAAACGTAATAAGTGATTTAAAACAAACGAATAAGTATAAAATAAATGACTTGCCATGGCGTTGTTCCTAAAAACTAAATAGTTTAAAACTTAAAAAAATATAACCATCCACGCCTGAGCCGAGACACAGTGATAGAGAAAGATGGACATGAAGCGGGTTAACCACAACTACACGAACCGACTACGACATCAATTTACCATGGAACGTGGTAGAGGGGGTGACACCAACTACAAACGTCCATGGAAGTAACACAAACACATCTGGAAGAAAAGATCAAATATATATTTATTCTCTTCACAGGTTAAATCATTTCCCGCTAAATTTAAATCATAACTTTACAATTAACATAATTGGAAGATTCACGACACTACCTATATAAGTTTTAATAAGTATTATAATAAATATATTATATACATATGTGTGTATGTTATAATAATAAATGATAATAAATTATAAATTATCTACCACAGACTAAATTAAGTTTTTTTTATTTATATGAATCACGGATTATAAAACGGCGTTAACTGCTATTATTTTCATATGATAATCCTATTTGCTAATTGTTTTTATATTGCTTCCAAGGCCGCTTGCAGGGGTCCGGGGAGGGCCACGGCTCCCCGGTAATTAAGATATTACCTAATTTTTATTGCATTTATTTGTATTTTATATAGCGTCTTAGAAGGTAATAAGGACTAAGGAGAACTGATAACAGATAAGGTGACACTTGAAAATTGCAATATTAAAATAAATAAATCATTTTTTTTTACGATATGATACAAAAAACAGAATTTATGGTAAGTGTATTATTTTTTGCTGGCCCCCCCTGAGAAAAATTTCTGCGAGTGGCCTTGATTGCTTCTAAATGTATACATAATAGTTTTTACAAATTACGAATCTGCTTTATATACATTGAATTTAGTAAGTCGTTCATATAAATAATGTTTTTGAGATTTTTACAATTCTCTAAAAGTATTTTCGCCAATTCAGCATTTCATTGCTTATTATTCTTATTATACTATGTGTAGGAACCTATATACCTACTTATTAGTTATTACACTCCTGCACGTGTCTATTTTTATAATATATCCCCAGGGGCGGACTGGGCCGGTGGGCAGGTGGGCAAATGCCCACTGGGCCGGTCCGTGTATTTATTATGTAGGTATTTTTTATTATTGGATATATTATGGAAGTGGTGAAAGATAAATAAACAGCACGCTTATTGCGGTATTTAGTACAGTTTACGGAAAAATTATTAGACAAGAGCATTAGGCTTATAGATGATGACAATATTATATATGTAGATATATATATATATATGTAGATTTACAAATCAATAAAGTTTGTAGATGTCACTTAAATAACGCGGGCCTTTACTTCATTCGACGGCCTCCAACATTTTGTAAATACACCGTAATGACAAACTCGTGGTAATACGTAGTTGTTCATGTTATATAATTTAAAAACAATAATTACGGGTTTTCCCTAAAAGATGGTCAAAAACACCGCCAATGTATTTTTATAATATTATGACACTCATTCGTGACTCGATAAGCAATAATTATTAAATAATTGGCCTATAGATTTAGTAAATGCAAATTAATAATTATCTTGTGTAGCTGAGTACTTAGTTCTGTGCAGTGTGTAGTTATTTTTATGAGTTTATGACAGTAATTATTAGTTTTTAATTATTTTGTACTTACTATTAATTAATTATATATTTTAAATACAAATACAATTAAATTAGTTTAAAATCATGTTAAAATATTCCTTATTTTTTTTTTTTTTTTACTTTTTATAATTTATTTCTCAATCATAAGATTTATTAAGCGTCAATTCATTAAAATTTTAATTTCAAAGCTCACTAAAATACACTGTGATTAGATTATATGTCTAACTATAAATCTAATCATCATAATTGAATTTTTTTTTAGCTAATAGAATATACTATTTTTTATGACATAAGTTTTTATTAATATAAAGGTACATTTTTATAACGTGTATAGGACATTTTTCAAATGCAGGGAGAGCTATTTTTTATGTTTTGGGCCGCTTTCCAAAATTTGCCCATTGAGCCGGTGCCTACTCAGTCCGCCCCTGTATATCCCTTAGGTTTTCTTCGACTACGCTGATTCATCTTCTTCTAAGTTTTCCCAGAGGTATTTTCAAAATTATTTCCATTACGTTACTGATTTGACTGTAATGCTCTCCCTTCACCTCATACACGTACGTGTTTAATAGCTATTGTGATCTTTGTGTTTTGATAAAGCTGGTCATCCGCGACGCTACATCAACCTGCAGATTATTTAACTCCTTAATTTATTTAATTTTCCAATCGTCTGTTGTTTCATCATTTAAAAGGCCACATATTCTTCTCCTTGTTTTGTTTTAAAATTTCCTTAATTTTGTTTTCAGTTGGCTTAGTCGTAGTACCCGTCTCGTAAACTAATGCTATGGTTTTACCCAATTAAGATTGGGTACGACTAGATTTGCCCAGGCAAAAACCGAAATTTGACATTTTTCCTAGTATCGTAGATTCGTAGACAGTTCGTGGTTTGCTCCTAGACATTTCTAAGGTTAGACCAATTTTATCTTTTGGTGCATAACATCAACATGTAATTATATACTTATATATAATAATATATATTATATTTTAACTGATAACTATGTATGTTTAGATCAATTTCGTACTATTATATATTATCCATACAGTAATTCTTGCTTAATTCGTGTTTATGTGTAGTTTAAATACATTATAGGGATAGGAATAATATAAAGTTTAATATAAATTGTGTAGAATGAAAAATTATAGGAAATTATATTTTAGTCTCTGATATACCTATACTATATTATGGTCTACATATGTATGCGTACATTGATATGAATGATATGATGATTCAAACTTAATGCTTATTGCTTATATGACACACACGAGCATCAATAGTATTTAGCAAGTTGTTGGAATAAATGATTAATATCTTAAATGTACATCTATAACTATGTAATAAGACGTATAGGTAATATATTGTATGCACAGCGATTGCACCATAAAGCTATCACCCACTAAGACAATATGGCTAGATACATATAATTAAGAGACATAAATTTTAATAGGTATTTGCATGTACAGTAATACAATTATCATATTTGATATTTTAATAAAAATACTGAATAGACTTATTATTTTTTTATATATACATATATAATACACATAACATATTTAGGTACTGTTTACATAATGCATAGAATAATAAGTAGGTAATTAAATGTGAATACCTAGGTAGGTACCATAAATTAACACCACGGTCCTCGGAATAAAATATATTCTGATATAGTTTATGGTTGACACATTGAATATAATTCTAATATCAGTAAATATGATAATCAGTCCTATATCTATATTTAATTAAACATGTACATAATATTATTAATATTATATATTCTTAATTTTTATTAGATATCTATCAAAATTAATTTTAAAATTGTTCCTCATGGTGGAATCCTTTCTTTCCTTTTTAATATTTATCCTTTAGAGTTTAGACCAATCTATTTCCCAAAACACTATTTTAGCCGATTATGCGGTTGAAAAAACCTTCATATCTGTACACAAAACGTATCTAATATTCTAATTACACATTACTTAAAAATAATTAAATATTTAAATGAAAACTGTGACAGAAGAATAGTTACACGCTTATATAAAAACTTTTTAACACACCATAATTCTTTCATAAAAATTCTGTTTACTCAAACCATAATTGGTAACCCACCCTAGGCGGCGTCATCTAAAAAAGAACAGTGCATTACGGTGTAACCTACTAAAAATAGTAATTAAAAATTTTAAAAAATAGAAATTTTATATACATATATGTATATGAGTATATAAATAATTGAACAACTCCCAGTCAAATATCACTAATGAGGGCTTTTTATTTCAAATATGCATTTATTTATTTTTTTTTTTTTGTATTTCTGTCATAGTTATAATTTACTCTCATTGTGTTAAATAGTACAGATTGCGTATATACAATTTAAAACAAATGTACAATCTACAAAGAACGCTTAAAATAATATTTATAGATCACAGTACTCATTTCTATTTTATGCCACTTCAAAAAGTGAAATCTATAGTTATTTTGCTTCAATTCGCATGATAACGAAAAATGGTTGTAAGTATAAACCACTATAGGTAGGTAATAGTTATACACTAATACAAACTTTAGAAGTAGATATGTAAGTAATGCTCACCAGGTTTCCCCCATGTAGTGGTATAAAATTGGGGGAAAGAGTACTAAATGTTACGAATATAAAATGATTCATAAAAAAAATGTATAATTATCTTTTATATTAGCTTATAGGAAATGGTTATTTAAAAATATTAACAAACGCCTCGAATAATATAATTTTATGAAATAATATGTAAAATACATCTAAAATACTCTGTGGTAATTGGTAATTTGCCTTTAAACTTGGATGCAAATTAATTTTATGATTTTCATAATTAAATACTTTATTACTATTGTAATACAAAATATTCAATCGACCGTATTCTGTAAATTCTTTATGAATTATGAATTCATATTTTATGATCTTAGAAGAACAAATATTAAAGTTGGTAGTTATGAATTTATTATATTGACTATTACTAAAGAAACATAATTCAATTACGATTTACGAAAACTTAGTAGAAACTATAAATTATATTATAAATTATTTTAATTAATATTTAAATAGTGTAACTAGTAAGAACGATAATAATCAATATTAAATATGTTTCAGCAAAATTAACATAGGGGTACCTACTTACAATATTTATTTATTTTCGATTTAATATATCCTACATAATGGACAAAACAGTTTTATATTTTATAAGACGTGTATTTAGTAATTAGTAATTACTTCCTATTTAACATTCTCGTCTCCCATTGCCCAAGTTCAAACAGTCATCACATTTTTATTCTATTTAAAGTCAAATACTAATATCATGGATGTTGGGAATATTTCTTGAAAACGCTTAGGTATAAATTTATTAATAGCACACAGCTGTTCTAGAAAATTGTTTGTCAATGCATTGTTATCAATAATTTCGTACGTTTGGTCAGAAAAAATATTGGTGTAATTCTGACAATTCTGTAATATTAGTATATTGAACGTTGAACTTGAACAGTTTCATTATTGCAGTGAACAGTGTGTAGGTCCTCATGGTCAACTTTAGTCCTTACTACTGTGAGACATTAATCATTAATCAGTTTTCATACAGTTCGTGTGTTTTGTGACCGTACTTGTGTAGCACAATAACCGTTGAATATTATGATTGACATGTATTTGTTAAAGTCAAATTTGTATTTTGTTGCAATTTTGGCATTTTTTCTACCTATTTTACATTGCTCTCCTGATAACTTATTGGTATAGTATGTTTCACAATAAATGTCCCTCGATACTAACGCGCCATGTGGCGATTTTTACTGAGATCAGGGGTTCACAATACAAAATAAAAAAAAACACGTATGTAATTTTAAATTTCCCGCCGTGGTTAGATGATAGTTTAGGAAACCATAACAAAAAATCACTACCTGGCGCGTTAGTATCGAGGGACATTTGTTGTGAAACGGACTTATAGGTATGTAGATGGATTTAACAAGGGTCACCAAATTGCGGCCCGTAAACAAAGAATATTTTTTTCAAATATTTGTAATATCACTTAACAATTTTTTTTTATTGTATTCATAATTCATTTTTTTAAATATTTGTAATATTAATTATGTTCTTAATATTTATAAGCAATAGCAAATAATGAATAAAAAAATTATGTTATCATTAGATAAAATTTTATAAATAGTACCTATTATATATTAAAAATAGGTAGGTACTTAGAATTTTGATGATTCTCGAAAAATTTTCAGATTCCTTACGTGGCCCTTCAAAAATATTATTGGTGACCCCTAGAATATAATATTACATTGTAACATTATTTTAAATTGAATTGTTGTGACATTGTTACTAATCGTTATTTGTAGTTTGTATAACTAATCAATTTATAAACTAGTTTTTATTGGATGTTATATGTTTTGTTTTAATATTGCAGCAAGTATCAATAATAAAAGTTATTTTAAAGTTCAATATCAACAACTTACAAGACTTGAAGACTATATAATTACTTAGTATGTATTAATTTTTTTTTTTTTTATAATTTTAATTTCCCCATAAGTAATTTAATATAATATATAAAATATTCTTTATATAAATTTAATAGTCTCACTTAAACCAAAGCTTTTTTAAAGACAGCTTATTGCAAACTTATCCACAAAAAAAAATAAACTCCAATACATTCATCACTTTGTTCAGAATTTGTCGTTGAATAATTATTAACATTTAGATTGAATGTGAATATGGAGATAATATAGAATCATATAGAATATAAATCTATAATATTCCATATCATTGTCTATTAGTTTCTAATTTATATATTAATTATTAGTATTATCACTTACCAATTACATTGCTATAATAATATTTTATCTTTTAATCACCGTTGTTCATAATATGTTCCGTATATTAGATATAATTATTGTACATACTTATTCAAATATAGTAATATATTGATATTATTGTGTTATTTAAAGTGTGAATTTTCAAAATTTAGAAAATAAGTATAAATGTCTAAAACAATTGTATTCACAATAAACACCAATAGTCTTAGGTCACTGTAATTAATTATATTCGATTATAATTAATCGTGATATTTAGGTTTGCCAATAGGTACATATTGTAATGTGCTTAAATCTTAAATTTATTATTATTATTATAATTCTATCATTGTGTTGTTATACAGTGTTTTCACGCTAAGAGGTACCACAAAATATTTAAATTGGATGACCTTGTATTGAAATAAAGTTTTCGAAGAATTAAAGGGAGTACCAAAATACACTGTTTCGGATAAATTTCTATTTTTTTATTCTACCAGTATGCACATGTACAATTTATCTTCTTTTTTTTAAATGCAATACCATTTTTTTTTTCTACAGATTTGCTTAGATTATTATTGTTTAAACAATTTTTATGCAAAAAGTTTTTTGACATCTACAAAATTGGCAAAGTTTATAGCATGTTGAAGTTTAAATTTTTGAATAATTTGTTTTTGACAAAATTTCAACTAAATTCAATTTAGTATTTTTTGAAAATCATAATAATATCGGAGATATTATTAAATATCTGTTTGTTGACACATAAGATATAAATAATTACTTTTTTATGGTAATTTACTCTCAAGTATGCCATTCATTCTTCTGAATTAAAAAAGTTAATTAAAGATAATGAAAATTATAAAAATGTACACACTATACGTTTAAAATTGATTTATTTATTTGCAATATAGTTATAGTTTTATCTAATAGATTGTTTAAAATGTCCACCTTAATGTTCCGAACATGATTCCAAGCCTGGATTAAGGATCGATTGGGCCCCAGGACACCATAAGCTTAATGGGCCCCCTTTCAAATTTAACTTCAAAAAAATTGTATCACTATATTTTAAAAACTGTATACTATTGTATAATTTTGTCAGGACAATATATAAAAATTATTTTTATTATATATGGCCATATGGGTGCACCTCATGTGAATAAATCAAGAATATCTAATATTAATTATTACCATTTATACGCTATTAATTATTAGAATAACAATTTAATTTTTATTACCATTTAGTAATTTTTATATATTATAAAATTAAGAATATTTTTATTTTATAATTATTAATTATTTACTGTATCTACTAAAAAAATTTTTTTTTAAACTTTTTTAAATGCATTAAAAATATATATTTAATTTATATTAAAGATAAAAATAGGCTTCCAAAATCAGTGGCCCCCCCGAGATTGTGCCCTCCCCCCAAACTATTAATCTGAGCTTGAATGATTCCAATCGTTTTAAAAATTCCTTTAATGTGGCCACGTTTATTTGTTCTTTTACCAAATTATTATAAGGCGGTTGAATTTTGATTTTTAACACGTCAATATTAATAGGTTGGCCCGCATATTCAACATTTTTTAAAAATTCTCCCATAAAAAAAATCCAATAAGGTTAAGTCTGGAAATCTTGCTGGCCATGGAATTACTCCATGAGTAGGAAAAATTTAATTTAAATATTGTCAAATAATGATGGCTTTGTGTGCAGGTTTACCAATCTTGTTGAAATACATATTTTTCTGTGTGGCTAATGGAACATTTTCTAACAGTAAAAGTAATTGATTAACAAAAAAATTTTGATATCTTCTACCTGTAAGTAATCTTTCATAAAAATAAGGACCTAAAAGTTTTCTACTGATTAATCCACACCATACATTTATATTCCAAACCGTCTGAAAGTTAGTTTCTCGAGACCAGTGTGAATTTCTTTCGTTCCAAAATCTATTGTTTTGTTTATTTATTATACCATTATTTATAAATTTAGGTTCATCAGTCCACAAAATACGATTATAAAATAAATTGTCGATTTTTTATTGAACCCTAAATTATGTGAACAAGCAGATATTTAACAATATCGGGGATATTATTTAGATTTTCAAGAAATACTAAGTTGATTTTAGTTGAAATTTTATCAAAAACAGATAATTCAAAAATTTAAACTTCAACATGCTATAACTTTGCCAATTTTGTAGTTGTAAAATAACTTTTTGCACAATTGCTTAAAAAATAATAATCTGAATCTTTATATAAAAAAAAAGTGGTATTGCCATTTAAAAAGAAGTAAGTTGTATATGTTGCGCATGCGCATAGTGGCATGGTAAAAATATTGAAATTTATCTGAAATTGTGTGTTTTTGGTACTCCCTTTAATTCTCCAAAAACTCCATTTCAATACAAGGTAATCCAACTGAAATATTTTGTGGTACCTCTTAACGTGAACACATTCTATATCAATTCAATATATTATAATATGAATAATATGATGTATACAGTGAAATGTTGATTAACCACACGTGAATAATTATTTAGTCCGTTAATTATTCACCATACAAAATTGTTGTACAAATTTATTTTTAGTTTAATTTAATTTAGTTTTATCATTCGTTAGGTTCGTTTTATTTATGCACATTATTTAAATAGTAAAAAAAATTAATATTAATGAAAGTATGGTTCTTGCATAAAAGTTAAATCTATAATTTTATGTTAGGATAAATTTCAAAGATTGTTGTCTTACTTCAAGTTCATAGCTGAAAAAAATCAGGACAGGCCTAGGCCTCCTGGAACCACAAGCTGTTGTAATATTGCCTCCACAGTTAAAAATCTTGTGAACTAATGGATCTATGAGTATATATAAAAATTATACAAATTATAATTCATTTGAATAAATTCTCTATTAAAAATAAAATATGGGCTAGCATACTTAGTGAATTGTCTTGTGTATTACCTGATATCATTGATATTAATGATTTAATATTATAATTTTTAAGTATAAAGTTATTGTTTTTGTTTTTAGGTCTCAAGTTTCTTATGCCTATTTATTATATTTGCATTGATATAATGTTATATGCATATATTAATAAATATCTATAATAGTGTTTAATTTAAAATGGCAGAGAAAATGCCTAATGAAATTGTTATACCTTCTTGCTCAAAATGTGAAGTATGTATTATACTTAATTGATTATGTGATTAGACTAAAATGATACTTTATTATATCTAACATGAGTTTTATTCTAAGATAATTGATATGGAGTTAAATACCAGAAAAAAAGAAAAGAGATCAATATCTGAAGATGAAGATGAATACAATGTAAGTAGTTTTACTTTTTGATATAATTTGTACAATTATTTTTTAAATGTCGAAGAAAAATTGTTTTAGTTAAAATTTGTAATATTTTAATAATTTTGAGACAGTTTGAAAAATAAATAAATTTTAATTTATAAAAAAAGGGAGAATAGTAGATAACCATTTGTTATATATTAAGTGTTGACTGAGTAGAGTGTACCTTATTATTGAAGAAATGAAGAGTAAGTTCTTGTAATGTATAGGTTAAATTTTAATTCAATAATGAAAAATTACATAAAAAAAATGATCCTAAGAGTAAAACAGTTTGTTAGCCTAATAAAAAAAAATTATTTTATAAATAGATTAAATTAATTTTGACTGAACTATTGTCATTGAAAATACCATTATGTGTATAAATAGTATAAAAGTTACAAGTATTCACAATTAATATTTTTAAGCTATAACAAAACAACTAAAATCATTAATTCTATTTATTGTTTTTTTTGCCTTATTTTGAAATATGCTGATAATTTTCTACTTTTGACATAAGTAACGACTATATAGAATTTGCTATCAGAAACTACCCTTAAAGTAGAAATTCTAAACATTTTTATTATCTTAAAAAATGATAATAGACATAAAAATAAAAAAATAATAAATATATTAATACATACATTGCTCTGCTCAGATTCTAAAAAATGCAATGTATTATTTATTAAGTTTTCAATAATATTTGGTTTACTTAATAGTTTTAAATTAAAATTAAAAACATATTTTACTTATTTTTATTTATTTAAAAGTGTTGACGGTAATTAAAAAAAAGTTTCACATAATATACAAGTGTCAAATAGTACAAATTTCATAGAAAATTTATGAAATATTTAACTGAATTTAACTGACATTTGTTATACTTTAGTCATCACTATTTTAAATACAATTTTACTTGAAAATTAACTTTTAATTTTTTTAAACTAAAATTATTTTATTTAAGCATTTAAAAATATTTATTTTTTGTTAGTTACTATTGTTATTTATTTATTTGTACTATGTAAAAAATAAAGGATCATACAACTGAAACATTTACAAATAATAGAATGTTTTGCTGCAAGGATGATCAATCGAATTTTGTATGCACAAGGTTAGTATTATTTACTTACATTTATATTGTTTCTTGACTGAGTATTAAATTTATTTAAAAGTATTTGTGTAGACATTTAAGTATTATTTCATTTGTAGGACTTCTAAACAATCTCTGAGTGATGTGATCCAACAATTAACTCAACAGATTGAGCACATTGAAAAGGTTGCAAGTCAGAATGTCATAAAAAAGATTAAAAAGTAATTTAATTTATATTTTTATTTTAAATCAATTATAGTGAAACCTCTATATTATGGATAGCCATTGAAGAATTAAAAAATGCTCACTTTTGAGAAAACTATTACATAGTAGACATAATAACTAAGTGTCCTCTATAGAGAGATAATACAGAGAATTGGTTATACATATACATATTAATAATATACATACATATTATATACATATAATATTAATTTATTATTTATTGTACATATATGTATATAGTAAAAAAATGGTGTATAAATGTTTATAAACATTTTAATGTTTTCATACTATGTGCAGCACACTACTGATAACTGAACACATAACCGAACCATTTGTCATTTTCCGAATAAGAAAACCTTTAAAATAAGATAAAATATGAACAAAATGTATAAAAGATAGTATTTTTATTACTTAAAAATGTTCGATATGTACGTGTATTGTGTCTATTTATGAAAGGTAATTTTTAATTTTGGTACTAGTTTTTAGTGTCCACGTCCACTATTAGGAGTATCTACTAGAGGTTATAACTCCTATTATATGCATACATTTTTGCTGGGAAATTTAAAAGTGTTCACTATTGACAGGTGTCCATTTATAGAGATTTCACTGTATAACCATTTACATTATTTAAATTAGACTTCGTAAATAATCTTTACAGTAAACACATACTATATTTCATTCTAATGTGAAATTCATGTCTTGAATATATTTAGCTTTAAAAATAAACTAGACATTAATTTTGATTTAAAATTACAAAATACTATCTATTAAATAATTGTATATGTAATTAAGTTATAAAAATATTAATTTTTACCATAACTCTAGGAATGATGTAAACTATGATGATGAATTTATGTATCAGCCACCCAACAAACTAATTAAATATGATACTGAAACGAGTGAAGATTCCTGTAACTTGAATGAAAATAGTATTGGGTAATTATAATACATAAATAATTTAGAAATTATCTCATTGTTGTGTCCTGATGACAACGTCAATTCATATATCAACGCAGAAATAAGAATAGTTGATATATTAATTATTTAGTAAATCTTTATTTAACTTAGACGTAAATATAAAAATTACACTATTGTAAGTATAAGATATTTGTGAACAGTGTTACAATCTAATTCTAAAATGCTGTTAAGCAAGATTGTGAGTGTTGTTACGACTTGCTTCTGAACGTCTTGAATACCTCTAACTGTCTGGCAAGTTCTTGCTCAGGTTGCCCTTATAATGGTCTATACATAATGATAGTCGGCGGCGAAGGTGGTGACTTAATTGCTTAATTAAATAATACAATGCACATACCATTCGTCCTGGCCTCTCATTGTCTGTATCATTCCCCACACGGATCATGTGTCACCTTGTCATGAGAATACATGTGTTATAAGTTATTAATATTATTACATGGTCTGTAATATCATGTAAATGTAAACATTTTTATTATTATTAATAATTTATAAATAGGGCTTGAATCCTATATAATTGATAATTTTTATTGAATACATTTATGAATAGAAGAATATCTATGTATACATTGTTCTATATAATAAGGATTCCAAGTATGAGATCTTATGTTGTATAATTAGAGATTTTTAATAGTATTTGTCATGTTTTGTGCTGCTATTTCTATAAATTTGTGTTGAAAAGATTTATTTTGTATTTTTTAAAAATTGTAACTTTTTAGCATACATTAAAAATATACCTAAAAAATAATAAATGATAATTAATATAAAAAAACCAATCTTTATTTTTTTACTATTTTCTTTGTCAAGTATGTTTTACTTAATTTTAGTTTTTTCGAGTCATTATTAATATTCATATCAATTTAAAAATCTTTTAAGTTATAATATTAAAAAAAAAATTTACATTATTTTTATCTTAAAATTAATTTTTAAAGGTTTATCAAAAAAATTAACACAACAAAACATGCCAATAAAATGATTAAATTAGACAATAATATAAGTTTTCAACAAGATAATGATTTTGAAAGGTAATTTGTGATTTTGCTATCAATTATTTTACTACAATGTTTGGTTCTAAATGTTAATTATAAATTTTTGTAGAGATACTAAAAGTATTTCCAACGATGAGGTAAAAATGTTAGAATTATCATATAATTTTGATGATGAAGACAACACTCACATCAAAGTCCAAACTATTGAGGAGTAAGTTATTTATTTTAACTATTTTAATTTATTATTATATTGTGTGATTATTTTATCAAACATAACTTATTATTCCAACATTTATAAATGTTTTCAAAAATATTTTTATTGTTATTATTTTTTAAATTTGTAAAATAAATAGAAATTCTTGTAAAAAATTTTTTTAATGTATTTCAGTGTTTCTTTAAACAATCAAATTGAAAACTCTTTAATAGAGTTATCTAATAATGAAAATGAAATTCAATTGGAGATAAGATTGAATAAAAGTAATTATTATGATGAAGAGTCTATTGAAGAAGTAATCAAACAAACCATAGAAGATATCATGATTTCATTGAATTCTTCAAATAGTTGTTGTCTTGACCTTCCAAAGTAATTAAATTAAATATAAGATTATAATAGAACTTTAGTATGTACAATATAAATGGTTAAATCTAAGAAAGCTTTTATTTAAGAACTATCTAGATTGTGTAAAACAATCTTTTTTCAATATTCATTGAAAATAATAACATATCATTAAAAAAAAAAAATCCATGCATTATACTAACTAATTGAAAATGTTTTCATATAGTACATTAAATATATTAATATGTTTAATTTTGCAATGTAAATGAGAGTGTTAATGAATTTGAAAACATATTAAAGCCAGTTGATGATTCATGTATTAATGAGAGTTTAACCTGTCTTAAAAAAATAAACTTAATTTCTAACTCCAATACAGAATATAGTTTACCAATAACAGTTATTGACACTTATGAACATAAAAATGATATGTAATAATATTTTTACTTTATGTTCTAATTATTAGTTTATTTATAAGGTATAATTTTTGTATAGTGATACCTACAATGAAAGTATTTCTAAAGAAAAATTGATTAAGTCAAGAGGTGTTGATAAGAATATTCCTCTTGAATATGATCAAACGACTATATCACTATTAATTGAAAATAACATCCATAAAATGTAGTTATGTCTTAATTTTATATTAAAATAATATAATTATTTGTTTTAATTTTTACCAGAGATTCAAAAAATATTCCACCCCAAGTAGCAAAATTGAATATGCCAATTTTATTAAATGAAACAATTTTGGATAACAAGAAAAATTGTATTTCTACTGAAGATGACAGGTATTCATCTTCCATTCAATGTTCACTCCTAAAATAATTAAATTTCTTCAAACAATTTTTAATATTTATCTATTTTTCAAACAAAAAACAAAATTTTTTTTAGATAATTCAAATTTTTATTAAATATTTATATTATGATTTTTATTGTACGATAAATTTTTTAACTTGCTTTGAGTTATTTGATTTTTATTTTTAATGTCAATTAAAAGTTGTTTGCTGGGTAAAAATGTTTGAAAATTTAAAACACAAGAGCCTATAAAATTTATTCATACATCTATATAAAAATATTAAAATTACATAAGCACATTTTTTTCTTATATGCATTTAAAGTTAAATTTTGACAAATTTTAATAAAATAGTAAATACTTATAAACTATTTTATAATTAAAAATTGATAAAAATTTTTCATTTTGTGCTTAAGTTTAGAAAATTTTACTTAAAATTTCTTTTAAATATTTCATATTAGAACCATACAATTTGAAAGATGTAGGTATAAAGATAATTATTTTTATAAATATTTTAAGTTCCAATTCAAATAAAATTAATTGAACAACAAATAAAGGTATTTTGTTGTATTTGAAAATATTGTTTGTGGGAATTTAAACTTTCATGTATTTTTTAGTATTATGAAATTTACTATATGCAATAACATTTTTGATTTATTTTAAAATATTATTTATTTATAAGTACTATACATCTATTTTTACTAAAGTACAGTATTTATAAAAAGATATAATTTAACATTGAATTGTTTGAATTGATGTAATATATTAAAATATACCAAAAAATAATATATATATATAACATTTAATATATGAATGTTATTATAATAATTAAATACTTATAATATAGTAAATGCAATATTTTAGAAAAAATCAGTTATAATACTAAAAGTAAAACAAATATACTATCACTTGGTGATATAAGATAATAGACCATATCTGCTCAGAATCGTTTTTCTTATTCAATGATATATCTTTGAATTAAAATGTTATACACTTATAATATTAATTCAATACCTAATGTATAGTAGAGTGATACTTACCTTTTTTTTTTTTTTTTAGTAAATCAACCCTAAGGTTGGTTTTGCAATTTTCCGAAATTTCTCCATTCATCTCTATTTTCAGCTAGCCTCTTCAGCTCCTTATAGTTTGCTAGACCCGCTTCGGAAATCACCCTTTTGATATAAGACATTCTTGGTTATCCTCGATCTCTTTTACCATTCATCTTCCCTTCTATTATAATATACAGAAGCTCTTCTTCGTGTTTTAAGACATGACCAATCATATTCCATCTTCTACCTTATTATACTATTAAAATATTTATCAAGATTCTATAAAATATATTTGCAAAATAATTTTCTTATATTTTAATTTTTCGAAAATTTTGGTTTCATAAAAACTTATATCTAACAATGGAGTATTTAAAATGCCTGTTGTAGTATCTGACAATATAAATTATGACAGTTTATTAATAAAAAATAATGAAAGTTATTTTTACATTCTTCACAATTTTTTTCCAGGAATTTTCAGACTGATGATCAATTTAAATCCAATATGTTTTATTTTGGAACAGAAAAGTAATTGTATTTATTTCAAAACTTATTTATTATTTTTATATTAATATATGTATGTACTAAGGCAATAACTAATAGCTAAACTTAGTTTGTTGATGTGAGAAAAGTTCTAAATTAAGTATACAAATACATAAATAAAAAATATTTCATTATTATTATGAATAATAGTATGCAAAAAATCTATTTTACAAAATCCTTCTTTTATGATCTTGTATATCAAATATCAATGCTTATATTTATTGCATTTAGTTATTTTTATATAATTTGTAGTTAAATAAAAATCTAATTATCTTTATTTAAATTTGTAGAAAGCTGAGCTTAAGTTATGTAATTTATTTTAAATTCAATTTTATGATAACTAAATTAAATAGATTTAAATTTTTTTTTTATTTAGCTGTCGAGATGTTTCTTTCTACACTGTTCACTCTTTAGATGATAATGAAATGGATAATTGTTTAAAAAGTAATACCTCAATCCACTCAATAGAAACCAATGCGAGTTTGTAAGTCAATTAAGAAATTTTAAATTCATTTTTATGTTTGTACACAAAAGTTCTTTTTATTCAAATTTAAAAATATTAACTATTATGGTTTTACTCAAATTTATATGAGCATTCAATAGAAGTTGGTTAGCAACTCTTATTAAAATTATATTTTTAAAATATATTCCAGTGTTTCTTTAAGCAATCAAATTGAAAACTCTTTAGTAGAGTTATCTAATAATGGGAATGAAATACAATTGGGGATAAGATCAAATAAAAGTGATTATTATGATGAAGAGTCTATTGAAGAAGAATTTGAACAAATCATAGAAGATATCATGGTTTCATTGAATTCTTCAAATAGTTGTTGTCTAGACCTTCCAAAGTAATGTCTTAATTTTATATTTAAATAATATAATTATTCCTTTTAATTTTAGCAGTGAAGAATGTGAAGAATTTTTTAATAATGAAATTGAAATTAATAATAGTAAAGTGCTTCAAATTTATGAAGATGATTTTGATTTTAGGTAATATATTAATTAAATATTTATGTTCCTATTAATATAGTTTTATTTGCCCATTAGCAGTAATCCAATCAAACAAGATCATTTTATTGATTTAACTAAATGTCTTAGTGATGAAATCATTTTGGATGATGATTATATTAATGAGGAAATAAAGTGTAAAAGGTAACAACAAATAATTTATACTTTTATAGACTAATTTATATATATATATATATATATATATTATTACAACATTTAAAAACAAACTATAATTTAAGAAAATGAATCCTTTCTTAGGTCATTTGACAACATAAATTCTGAAACAAAAACTGGGAATAAAGAAATAACTCATTTTTCTGTAGATCAAAAAATGTAATATAATACTTTTTTTACTATTAATTAGTTAGTTTGAATACTAATTAAATAATTTTTCTGGTTTTTAGTGATTTTGAAGAAACAATTATCCAAAAAGAAAAATTGAATGAGGTAATTAAAAATGTAGACAGTCAAACAAATAGATGTAAAAGGTAAGATGATATTATTTGTAAAATAACAACCAATATTAACCTTAGAAACATTTCATTAACTATAAATTTCTTTTAAAAGTAATTCTAAAACTCTAAACAATCAAGAAAAGTATAATTTTGGTCCATCAAACATGATAGATGTTTTGATTGATGTAAATTCTCAAGATGGTTCTCAATCTAAAATGTATGATATTATATTAAAATTTAATTTGATGATAGTTTATTTTACAATTGTATATTATTTATCCTTTAGTAATGATGATGAGTATTACAATAAATATGTAAATGATAAAATTATGGTAGAAGATGAAGAGCATTGTTCATCTAAAATTAATGTTGAAAAAAGGAATATAAAGTAAGAACAAATAATAGCTTTTTTTAAACATTATTAATTTGAAATGTTCAAATTATTGCAGTATTTTTAAAGGATCTATTCATGATGAAGAAGAAACGCTTTCAAAGCTTAATAATAAAAAATATGAGTTCGAAGTGGATAAAAATTATGTAGATAAAATAACTGTATCTCAAATTTGTGATGATTATTTTTATGAAAAGTATTAATTTAATTTTTATCATTATGTATGTTATGTATTAATATTTTTATATTTTATGTTATATTGTAGTGTTTCTAAAACGTTTCTAAATGCAAATGATTTTTTGGAGTTAACGAGACATGTTTATAGTGAAAATACTAGTCTTGTTAATGAGGGTCAAAGGTAAGGATAATTAATTTATTAATAATGTAATTAATTATAGTTGAGTAATTTTATGATTTCAAATTTCATCAGATCAGACCAAGTAGACAAATTTAATATATCTACAAATTATGAAAATAATGAAACTATATTTATTAATAAGGACATTGATGAACGATGTGAAAGGTGAGAACAATTATTTTAATTCTTAAGTTATAAGTTTAAATAGATTTATTTAAGATTAATTTTATATTTAGGAATTTAGTAAATATCATTAAATATTTATCTGTTTATTAGTTATTTTTATTATAAAAATAGAAATATTTAAAGTATATAACCAATAAATTTGGCGTAAAAAATTAATAACCAGTATAATAGTATAATCAGTTTTATATGTCTTGAATAATTTACAATTTTATTTTTTTTAATAATTTATTATTCTTTAATGTATATTGTATATCAATCTAAATTAATTACATTAACTCAAGTACTAAAATTTTGTACCTGGTGGTTTTGTCAGAGTCTGAGATGAATGCTAAACACCTCAGTATTGACAGTTTGCCATAGGATCTTTATGAATGAATGATTACACAATTTAATAATAACTGCAATTTTGGCATTAGTTAAAATCTGTATAACTGAAGTAATTCTAATTTATTTAGTATAATCAAATAAATTAATTTAAGTTGGTATGAGACATAATGTTAATGAAAAAAGAAAAAAAATGTAAAAAATGTATTCGCAATAAATTAGTCTGTATTGGAAAAATGTAGGTGTATTGTATATTTATTTGGTTTTAATTTTGTATTGCAGAAGTTTGTCTCTCAATTCTACTGATGTAAGTATAATTTCCTTGTATGATGTCATGTGCAATTAATAATATTATATTATGTTAAACCATTTAGGCAAAAAAAATTCTTGAAATCTCTAAAAATGATTCTAAACACTCAGATGATTCTCTATTGTTAATGCCATCAAGCAGAGACTTGGTAAAATATGGAATAGAATGTGAATTTCATGAAAAGTCTATTTCTCCGTGTTTAAAGTTCAATGAAGTATCCAGAAATAACAATACTCTTATTAGGTAATTTATAATTTTTATTTTCTATTTATTCTCCACCTATGTTATGTGTATTTTGTAAATTTTTAAATTCAGTGCAATGAATTCTTATCATTAAACATGTATACATTTAAATTAATGGCAGCAATATATGCAATTAACTCATGTATTGTTGAGTACCTATATTTTTTATACTTCATTAAAGATTGAAAACACTGTAAAAAAAAAAATAAAAAAAAAAAAAATGTATGTAGGTATTATAATTTTAAACAATATACCATATACATAATAATGCCTTTTAAATAATTAAAAATAAATTTTAAGTAAAAATATTACATTAATAATTATACCTACACTTCTCAATATTGGGGTGAGACAGTAGATAGATTTATTTATTTTTTTAATATTAACTCTATTTAACAATGAAATATAACAATTAAATTAATTTTCCTATACTTATAAATTATTTAAGTAGATCTTGAATGTGCCTAATTGTTGAAGAAAATTTACCATTATTCATTAATAGAGATGATATAGTTTATAAATTAGTAGTCTAAAGACAACAACTATATACATAATATTATTTAAATATATTTATTATTTATAGGCATTTAAATATAATTTAGTTTAATTTTTTTAAATTTTTACTGTTCCTAGATCATTATATTTGTAATGTTTCTGCATTATTATTGGAAGCATTTGTTTTTATCTATTTAATTAAAATTAAATTGTTGTATTATATTTTCCCTGTTAAGAGTTATTTATGGCCTTTAGTAAAAATGTTTTGAAACTATTAAATTAAAGTTAAAAAAGGTTATTATAATATAATATTCATTACTCAAACTAAGGAATTGTTATCATATATGTGGATATCTAATTTACTAATTATTATTATTATTTTTTACTCAGTTCTAGTTCAGCAAAAGATTATGAGGACAATGTTAAATATTTCTATGACTGTGATATTAGTAGCATTGAAAATTCAGATGAAGAAGATAACATACTGTTGTCTTTTGAAAAAGATACTTCAATAGATAATTGGTAATATATTTTAGAAATATAGTTTTTTGTTTATATTTTAATGGAATAAGTCATTGGGCCTGATAAGTAGTATGCTGTAATTAGCTTAACAATATGTTACTGTTACATTCTCACTATATTTCATCTCAAGCCTCGAGACCAAAAAACTGATACACAACACATTGCCCACAATATACATATTTAATGAGTAATCCATTAAACTTTTGAGTTCATATTACTCTGAGCTAGCTTGATGAGAGTATAGGTGTAGCATTATAATTTTTTAGATCACCCTGGAATGAAATTAAAAATGGGAATTTAGTTGTATACATTTTTATTTTTAGTTTTTAAGTGTCACTTTGCCCAATGAATGAATTTTACATTGATATTTATGTATGTGTACATGTTTTTAGTAGATTGTAGACTAAAGTAATACAAATGGTTTGATCTTTAACTTAAGTAGTAGTTTCTGATAGAAAATTGTATCTTATGAGTACTCTTGAAGAGTTCAATGTAAAAATGCCTAAAACTTGTTAATATAATGAAGGGGAAAATAATTAAAAAAAAAATAAGAATTATTACCCAAAACCACTTTTTGACAAAATTCTTTTGTCATATTGTATTAAATTAATTATTATAGATAATCATCATATTGTTAATCAAATACTCTAATTATTTATTAGTTACTAGTTTGATTAGTTCTAGTTTTTTTATTTTATTACCTATTTCATAATTATATTTTAAATTTAAATTTTATTGACTTGAATCATAATATAATTTTTTAAATATTTTAGCTCTTTTTGTGTTATTTATATTTTTAAATGTTTGATATTTTTGATTCACGTATGATAACATTTTTGTTTTTGAGTAAAAAAATTTGAAAAATACATAAACAATATTTTTAAAAAAATCCATTGAAATCATTAGGATAAGTTAATAATTTCATAATTGAATTTGAAACATTATTAATTTTAACACTTATAAAATTTAATTCAATGTATCTTATAATTTCGATTTATTTGAATTTTAAATTTTGACAAAGTTGAATATTTACATATTGTGTAATTATATAATGGTTAGATTATTATGAAGGCAATGATATTTTCAAAATATATAGTTTCATTTCAAGGTATAATATATTTATACTATAAAATTTTTACACTATCATTTAGTAAGATTTTATTACTTTAAAAGTTAATAACACTAATATAATATAATATAGTATAGTTTTTAGTGATATAGACTGATAGACTGTTTCCTCTCAGAATTGTTTTTTGTATACAATGATTTATTATCAAATTTAAATTTAACTTATACTGAAGTGTACAACAGGTTATGTATTTATTTGCCCACATTTTTATATTTTAACTTAGTAAAATAAGCTATATTTTTTCAGTAAAATATATGTTTGGAATTAAGTTCAAGGTGCCTTCTTTTTTAATTTGTAATTCTAATAATTACTAATTGTGTTATTTGATACAATTTTTAGCATTTTTGTTAAAAGTCAAGACAAATCAAATGCAACCATTTCTACTAATAATGAACAAACATGTGATAATGATTCAAAAATTAAAGATTTAGGTTCTTCCATTGGGAGTTGTAATAATTTGAGTAATGTTGAGAAAACTCCTGCAGTTTCATTTATTCATTCACCTGGTCATAATCATGATCAGTACAATAAAGTAATATAATTATATTAAAATAAGTTTAAAATTGTAAACTTGTGAATGAATTAATTTATTTTATAGATTTTAAATATAAGTATGTCTAAGAGACAAATTTCACACGATAAATCTGAAGTTTTTATCTTCAAAAATGATGTTCAATATTGTGCAATGAATGCTAATGCTGATAGTGAGTTGAAAATGTTAAAGGATTCAAATGTGAATATAACTGCTAGCATTACAAAACCTAGTTTGGATGATTCAGCAGCCATTAATATGATTAAATCTGATAATTTGTGTATAGACCATGGTAAATTAAAGTATTAATATGATTAAGTTGTAAATAAAAGAGTTACTCTTGCTTTAGATGGTTTCTTGCTGAAGTTGCTGTTTTTTAACTATCCATTTTCCATACTTATAAATGTAAAAGCAACCTGTTTTTACAATATATTTTTCTTTATCTAATCGATTAAAATGCTCTTTTGATCAGTTGTCAATAAACTTCTATAATAATTGTTTAATTATAAAAATAGAAATTTTACTTGTTTATTTATATTGTTTTATTTTAACATATTTAATTGTGTTATGAAATGTCAACTGATAATTGAGTTTAATAGACTTTGAAATTTAGCGTTGTGCAATTTATTGGCACATTTTTTGTAGTGGTTTTATTATGGCCAGTTCTAGTGGTATAAAGCATAAAGTGCTATCAATTTCAGACAAATCAAACATTTAAAAAAAATATATGATTAGATTATGGAGAGAAAAATTAGAAATTATTGATAAATTAGAAATACACTTAATAATGATTAATAAATAAACAAACTTGATGTTTTAACTATCTAGATTTTTTTTCAATTCCTGTATAAGAAGCATTTTTGAGTTGGTCCCATGATTAGTGCCTTAAAAAAATGTTACTGTATTTATAAAACAGTTTACTAATAAAAAACAAAAAATAATTATCAGCAGGTAGTTTTAATAAAGAACAAAATTTAGAAGATTCAAACAAAAATCATAATCAAAACAATGAAAATAATTCAATTTTTGTGTATAATACACGTCAGGCTATAAAAAAGTCTCAAAAATCTTTTAAAAATAATGAATCTGAAACAATAATCAAATTCAATAGTGAGGAGATAACTAAAACAAATATAGTTCAATCTAGTTATTCCGATATAAATCAAAACAGCTTAATAAGTATGTATTACCTATTGAACTATCTAATAAGATGTATAATTTAAACTTAGACTAAGAATTTAAATTGTTAATTCTTAGGCGAAATTGACAACAAAAAAAAATTTCTAGAAGAAATCATTAAAAATGAAGATTTATTGAATAAATTTGATGAGAAATTGGATATGAATGAATCAGTTATCTCACCTTATATATCTCAATCTTTAGTAAAATCTACTAATTCACAAAATGCATTAGCAAAAAGAGCAGCTGCAAGTATAAATATTAATGCTATGAGTGAAAAAGGTAATATTTTTACTTATTCCTCCAGTACTAAATTAATGTAATAATTTTATTATTTCAGCCTTGTGTATCTATTTAACTCAACAAACAATGACATTAGATGTCTTAAAAATTTTACATAAGTCTTTAGATACATGTCCATCATCTGGTATATTGATGGAAGACCCAGAAGGGTTAACTGTGTCTCTCATGCCACATCAAAAACATGCTATTGCTTGGCTAATTTGGAGAGAACGTCAAGAGCCACATGGTGGAATTTTAGGTATATAGTATACACAAAAAGTATTTATAATAATTTACTCATTAATCATAATATTATATTAAATTGGTAATATTATTTTATAGCGGATGACATGGGTTTAGGCAAAACTCTGACTATGATATCATTGATTCTGAAAGAAAAACAACTTGGCAGTTTACTACCAACGGTATCTATTGACAACAGAAGTAATGATGGTAATATCTTATTAAAATTTAGTTATATTAATTCTCAGAGTACAATATTTTTCAAAGATATTAAATTTGTATCTTCTTAAAGGAAAATTAATGTTATTTTTCATATTATTTACTATGTTTTTGTAGTTTTAATTGGTGGGACTTTGATTGTTTGTCCGGCATCCTTATTGAGTCAATGGGAAAATGAATTTATGACCAAATTGAAACCAGAACTATTAAAAGTTGGCCAGTATTATGGAATAAATAGAAATATAGCAGCTATAGAATTGGCAAAAAATGATGTAGTAATGACATCATATAATTTAATAATGTGGGATTATAAAAAACAGAAATCTGTTAGTTAACATTTCGTAAGAATTATAAAAAATTGATTTTAGATAATAATCTTTCTAATTTTAGAGTTCATTGTTCCAAATTAAATGGAGGCGAATCATATTAGATGAGGCTCATCAAATAAGAAATAAAAAGACACAAACTTCTTTAGCGGTATGTAGTATGATGTCTATATATCGGTGGGCTATAACAGGAACACCGATTCATAATAAAGAAGCTGATTTTTACACTCTTCTAAAATTTATTCGTTGTCATCCATTTGATGATTGGCTAGTAAGTATAAAAATATATGTTTTTTAGATTATTAATTTTTAATTATTTATATAAATAAATGACAATATTAAAAACTACCTACATTTAAACAATTTCATTATATACCTACCCATGCACATTATAATTGAATTTTGATACTTTTTATGTGAATACATTATTAGTTATTAATTTGAGTCTTCACATAAACGACAAAATTTAATAAAACAGTTAATATTTTAGATATTTTAACCAGAGTGATGAATATATTAATTTTACATGATTTTTTTTTTTTGTGTATACGCGATAAGTAGTTAGATTAGACTTATATTCTGTTTACCAAGAGACTAGGATCACTTTGCATATGCAAATTTCATGAATGTGAGAGTTCCATCAGAAATCTTCTCTCCTTGACCAAACTATACATTGTATAATTTGTTTCTACTCTATAGAAATAGATGCTAAGTAGGTGGGTAATAACCTTTAGGTGTTACAGTAAGGAGGGAATGGCCAGTTATTGCCCACTAGGTAGGCAGTTCTGAACTCTTGTTAACAGAGTATACTTTGCACTTGAGAAATAAAAAAATCGTAGTATTTTTTCAAATTATTTTTTAGTTAAAAATTCATAAAAATCTTTCTTTTTAAAACACAATTTGAAAATTGAATAAAGTTCTTCATAAGTGGTTTATACTGAAACCAAAAAATCCAAAAAATATACAAACATAATTTTTATTTTTATGGACATTTTAATTTCAGATTTCCACAAAATTATATATTTAAACTGATAAATGACATTCATTATTTTGTTAAAGTTCAAAAACATTTAAGAAGGACAACCTTTTTTTGTATATTTTTATCTATACACATAATGATCTTTTCAAATTCAATTTCTTGGTCAAAAATTCTTTAATTGTTATATCAAAAAACAATACGAAATAAACTTACTGGCTATAGGCTAATAGACAGTCTCTACTCAAAATTGTTTTTTGAATATAACGATTAATCATTGAATTTAAATTTAACTCGCCTGTTATAGTGACTAACTCTATCCCTGATGTAAAGTAAAGTAATCCCTCTTTTTCCACCTATTAAAAAAAAATTTTGATTGTTTTCTAAGTTGAATTATTATATTATTTTTATGTGAATTTGAGAACTAGTTATAACAATGTTATTTTTTTTTAATTTTAAAGATTTGGAAGAGGTGGGTCGGCAATAACGACAATGCTGGTAAACATAGGCTATCCCTGCTTGTTAAAACATTAATGCTTCGTCGAACGAAACAAGAACTTTCCAAGTACACAACTTTCAAAATACCTAATAAAATAGTTCATGAAATTGAAATTGAATTATCAAAAGAAGAACGAAATGCTTATGAGAAATTACTGCAATTCTCAAGGTTTTAATCAATTTTAATGTAATGGAGCAATAGTAAAAAAAATAGTGACTAATGTTATTTATTTTTCCAGTAACTTTTTTGCTACTTATCTGTATGATAGAGTAGCAAAAGAAAAATTATTGGATTCTAGTACCAAAGTACAATGTAAAGTTCAAAATTTTCAAGGTAATTTGTTTAATTAGTTTTAAAATTATATTATTGTTTCTTTTTATTTAGGTGTTTTAAATGTTTAAGTAAAATTTTATCTATATATCTTTTTATGATATTTTTTGCAACATATTCTTCACGTGTAAACTTTATGTATTTGAATACTTGCATTATTAAAAAAATTGGTTATGTAATTATAGAACAAAGTCAAGATAAAGACCAGATCATCAAAGATCACCCTGAATTACTTGAGTTGTTCAGAAAATTTAAGAATATAGAAGAAATACAAACATATCATATACTAGTGTTACTTTTGAGATTGAGACAAATTTGCTGTCATCCAGCTTTGATTAATGGAGTGGGTGGTTTTAGTAATTTAAAATTTGTAAATAAATTTATTAAATATCCATTGTCTTTTTAATGTTTTTAGCCTATAACTGAAGAGAGTATTAAAAAAGATGTAGAGAATATTCCTGAAAATTTTAATGAGGATAGTGAATGCAATTTAACTAATAGTGATTCATATTATAATGAAAGCACCAAAATAGTTAACTGTCCAAAAATTATTGAATTATCAAGACTTATGAGTTGCCTTACACTAAACGAAGAACCTGCTAAGAAAAATCTTGAGTTATACAATGACAGTAACATTTTTCAAAAATCTTGGATTTCTACTAAGGTACAATTTTCAAATATTATCATTATACATAATATAATATTATATAAATGTGAACAGCAGAAATTTTGTACTTGTTTGTTATCGCCCTGCCACTCTTGTTTGTTATCATCCCGCTATAAATAAAATAAACAATATAATAAATAAATAAGTTTTATATTATATTATTAATAATTTAAAAAGTCCAGAAGTAAATATATACAGGTATAATATATGTATATTTGATCATAATTATAATGAATATTGGAGGCCAAAACTCTAATATATCTTTTAAGATAGTTACATATGTATCTTGTTCCCTGAGACGTGTTCTCCTCATAAATTTATGCCAAATACGTTTTCAGAAAATTTCTTTTAGTTTTCCCCAAGGCATTTTATTTATCCAGATAGTAGAATCCCACAACCTCGATGTGTGCCCTTATATCCAGATCAACAAAAATATAGGTATGGTTAACCGTATTATGTTTGAATCCTATTACAAGTTAGAATAATATAGATAATTACCCCAATCAACCATAGAATTTTTTCCCATATTAAGCTAAATACGATAGTTGTAGGAAGAATAATGGTATACTATAAAGCAGGGTGATAACAAATAAGTACCAGGAATTGTATAACTTTTATGTATGTTCTTATGTAATAATTAAACTATTTTCATAGATAAAAAAAGTTTGTGATTTGGTCAATGATAAAGTCTTACTTAACGGTAATGATGATAAAGCTATCATAATTTCTCAATGGCCAAGTTTTCTATATTTGATTCATAAACATTTGGCTCAGTATAATGCCAAGATAGAAATGTTTTCTGGAACAATTCCAATTTTAAAAAGGACTAAAATCATTCGTGAATTCAACAATCCTAACGGTGGACCACAAGTAATAAAATATTTAATTTTTTAATTTTGATATATTGTAAATATTTTAAATGTATCATTTAATATATTGATTTTGAGTTTTTGGAAAAGATAATGATAATTGATTAACTAATTTTGACTTTGTTTATAAATTATTGTGTACTAATGACATGCTGCTGTATTAGAGTTTGTATCTACATTTTATTTTCTTACTTATTAAGATTTTGCTGCTGTCACTGAAAGCTGGAGGTGTTGGTCTTAATCTTATGGCGGCTAACCATTTGTTCCTAATGGATGTTCATTGGAATCCCCAAATGGAGGCACAAGCAAGTGACAGAGTATACAGAGTTGGCCAAAAAAAAACAGTAAATATTTATAAATTTGTATGTAATAATACAATTGAAACTAGAATACTGGACATTCAGTCTCACAAATTAAAAATTGCTCAAAATTTGTTTGAGGGTACTAGTGATATTTCTTCCAAAATAACATTAGATGATCTGAAACAGATTTTTCAGTTCCAGTGAATACATTCAACTATTTTTTTCCTAGGGAATTGTGTTTTGTATTATTTATAGTTCCTATTTCTGAAATTTATTATGGTTGAATTTCATATTATTTTGTATTTAAATTATTAATTACGTTTTTTTAATGTACTTTGTTTTTTATAACTTATATATGAAATTTTTATTTTTTAGTAATCTACTGTTTTTAAGACGGCTTCACAGTTGTATTATTTAAACTATTTATAAGCCATATTTTATTGTTTTTCAATTTTGAGTATGTAAAAAGAGTGAATAAGAGTTACATAAAAAATGTCTTAATTTATTTTATTTTGTTTAAATAAGATTATTAAAATCTTTTTGAATTATTATCAAAAAGAAAATTAACACCATATTTTTTTTATTATTATTATGATCAAGTAAATTCAAAAACGTATAACAATCATTTATATTTTATTTGTATAATAATATACCTATGCAAATATCATTAGTGGATCCTTTTGTCACGATTCGACAGTTATTGTATCTGACCAGTATGGCAATAATTTTTTGCTTTATACTTAGTGAGTAATTTATACATCTCAACAATGACCATGGAAAATATGTCGTACATGTATAAGTATAATATTAAATTAAGTTATTTGGGTTTTTAAAATAAAAATAAAAAATTACTAAAATTCGAAATGCTCTGATAGCAGGTACTTAATTTATAATCAAGTGCACCATTTATTTTTAAGGCAAGCTTGACTTAGTATCGTGAATATTTACAAATCAGACCTTACGATATTATAAATTTAATATTCCATTGTAAATTGTGAATATTGTCAATAGACAATAATTTAGTTATTTATAATTATTATAAATCAATCCGGATGATTGTAACAATGTAACAGCTGTTTACAGCGGTCAATTAGGTCAACTAACGCGAATGCTCATAAAACCACCAAAACTGTTAACAAATTATATACGCCCCCAGATGGCACTACCAAATACGATTTTCGTATTCTACGTTTTAGTTTTGTTGCACCGAGCCTGCCGGACTACGGACTGGATGATCGTTTCGGTCTCTACTGGTTTGAACCACAGAGCTAAGTTGACTTTATTTTTCCAGAAAAATTTTCAATTATTATCTTCGAAAGACGTTACTTGTAACAAATTAGATTTAGTTTGTACTTAAGGTTAAGTTTAAGTTGGTTAAAACTGAAAAGTAGAATTCTCGAATTTGATCGTGAATTAAGATATATGTTATTGCGTGTTTTTTGTTCACGTGTAATTATTGGTAAATCATAGATATTTATTTCAAGTGTATTTAAAACATAATATTTATTAAATGTATTAAATTATAATATAACGTATAAAATATAAAATGTTAATAATTGTAGTAAAAAACTAAGAACTAAAAATATTTGCGTTTACTAGTCTAAAAATAAATATTTCATGATAAGTAATATTATCGTACGGATATACAGAATAGGCGGATCAAATGCTTTGGGTTCAAAATGAATAGGTAACTGATTACCGATCACCGGCCACCGCTGTTTGAAACTTGAACCATTGGAATGTATTAAATTAATTTAAAATAAAGTTCTAAGTGTAATAATAAACGCATGTTATTAATAAAAAAAAATTTACGTGAAAAAATTCATAGATTCGCGTAAATTTTAAATTCGATGTTTGAATTTGTGAATTTTAATTTTTACATGTAGGTACTCATGAATTTAATTACTCGTGAAAAATAGTAGTCAAAAGTAAACGTTTTTAAAATAATTGGGAAACATGAACATCTTTAATTTTAAATTTATATTACTATTAAAATAATTATTTAGTATCCATGGTTACAAAAATAATAAATCGTCTCCACTCATAATGGTTTTTCATTGGATTCAAATTATTTTAATAGATTCATTACAGGCGAATAGTCTAAATTATTCAATTACATTTATTTTATCTCATTTTTTTTTTTTTTTTTTTTATTAATAATATCCAATATTCTAATTATTAAGAAAAAAACATTCGAATACGTATTTTGAATATAAAATAAAATAAATATTATTAACTAGACTAGTGATTATTGACGAAGTAATATAGTACAAGTGTACTCTTCGTACTTGACATCTACTCTATTACTGTACAATAGAATGATTTCCTATTTTGTTATGCATTTTACCCATAATTGAAAATAATATTTGTAATTAGATCAAAAATTTAAAATAGTTCCCATGTATAACATTTTGTATAGATATAGATGCATATTCTGCTCACCCTGTGCGCACCTGATGCACAGTTTTTCGACGATTCACACTTTAATTTAATAATATGCTAAATAGCTATCTTCAGATTAAAAATTAATTTTATATTTATTTGAAATCAAATTATTTAGATAACAAAAAAATACAGTTTAATTCACGATAGTAAGACAATTTTTATTTTTTAGAGTGGGTGGCTTGGTTATGATTATCGTCCCAAATTTTCAAATGAATACCCTTAAAATGTAGTTTGTGGAAAATTGGTTAAAAATGTTTACCTTTTGAGTTTATTTTATCATAAATATAGGCATCTAATTTACATGGATTTTTAGACATATTCAGTATTTATACAGATCTCGATGTATTCTATTTACTTAGCCCTAATCCATTCTTATTAATATTATAAACTAAAAAAAGACACGTTGCCCATTCTCTTCTCTAAAATTCTAGTACAAATAGGTTAATCAGTTTATCTAAACATCCTAAACTTTACAATATACTTTACGGAACACGATTGTACTAATTTAGTATAGGCAAATAAAATGTATGGTACCTACCTATTGTAATAAATAATAATAATTATTAATAATTCTAATTGTGAGAATATAATGTAATAACAATTAAAAATGAAAAAAAAACATTTGACTAAAAAGAATGTATGAATGTATAAAATGTGTACATTTTAGATCTATATCCATAATAAAAACTGTAAATGATATATCAAAGTTAATAGTTTTTTTTTACAAAAAAATCCCCATTTATTTTTTATATTATCTTTGACTCTTCCCAGAAAAATTCTGCAAACGTTCATTATTTCTTAGGTACATTGATATACTTCACTTGTATAATGTATTATAAATTTATAACATTTAATTATAATTAAGGAATAAAACAGCGGTTGTTGATTAAACTATTTGGGAGGATAATTTTCAATAAGGAGTTAAGCTACGTCCTATTCGTATCTGTGTACGGGGCAAGAGAATCTAAAATATTTTAACACTGAAGTCTCATAACAGTCACAAATCATAATTATATGAGTATGGGACTGAGCCTAACGCTTTAGCACGTTATGTTACTTATTCATAGTAGGTACCTACTTATTTTGCGGCACGTATTGGTTACTAATCAGTTGATGCAAACGTTTTGGTAACAATTTATTCGACCTACCGAATTTAGAAATAATTTATAATAACAAAAAAATCGCCGGTTATCGTTTGAGCATTGTTATTTTTAATTTTGGTCTTTTTTGTAAAACAATTGCGCATCGTTTGAGTTTTGGATTATACCTACGTCATTTGCGCATCAGCCGTTTAAAAGGTCTTACATGATTTCTACATCAATATTATTTAACAATAGAATTTAAAGAAAGGTGTACATCCAAAAGTGCACAAAATTCGTACATCTCTAAATTTACTCTCGTAACATCCAATTTTCAAATATTGTACAGATATTTCTGTTTTAAAATATACCTATAATAGGTAATATTGTAATAATATTGTATGGGCGTAATCAGTTAGCAATAACACAACTAAGATGTACGGTTGACTAATCGATTTTTATCGCATAAGTATATCAAACGAGATAGTTAGATTATTGGATAATAAAACGCGCGAGACACCGTCGAGACGTACCGACTTACATGACATACCATATGTGAACATTATATAATCATACTGTAATTTTAACTTTTGAGTTTTGAGTAAATGTAAGTATATGCTCATTTGAAATGAGTCAATTCAAATCGTGAAAAAGCTGGAATAATTTTCCAAAAGTATTTTTATACGGAAAGAAAAACACTGAAAACTTGCGAGATCATATATTTACCTATGTGTCCGAAATTTTATTATTTTCAATTCATTTTTACTCGAACTAATGTATATTTTGTATTTTATAATTAACGACTGTAATGTGCCAACAAAAGTGTTCATTCCAATATGTGCATTATTTGTACGATCATAACTACAATTCAATTTGTTTTTAATTATTTGTATCTATTTATTACATATATTATGATTTATGAAAATCATTATATTTTCAATCGAAAATTATTTTTTATACAATTGTTCAGCATGTTGATGCGCAATTGATGTGTGATAATTTGGTAGAGGTAAAACGGACGATGCGCAAACGATAATTGGCGCTGATTTGAAAATGATGTATGGCTCAAAAAATACAGGTAGTATAAAAGTATGTTATTAACTATCCTTAGTAATATATAGGCAGATCCGTCTTCTTTTCTTGTTTGAATACTATTATAGTTTTAGCTCCTTTCTGAAGTAGTGACAATAGGTCAATGGATATAATTTACTTAACTTATCTCGAGTCACATAGTAATAGCTAATAAGCTTATTTTATACAGATTGTAAGTATTTTTTTTCTAAAAAAAAAAAAAAAAACGTTCCGGTGCACCACAGATAAGGCGTATCATCTCGTTTTGAGTGTTCTATCGATTTTGTTATATATTTTCCAGTTTTCGTTTACGGTGCATTGATTACTTTTTTCAATGCGTTTTATTTTTATAATTTAAATAAAAAGGTCATTAACGACGATAACAGCTTTAGTTCACATAACACGTCTGTACATGTCATTGTGTATTAAGTGTTTGAAACCTAAGAATTAAAGAAATAAAAATGTCATATTCACTACATATAAATTATTAATTTACAAAAAAATTACTGAGGGAGCTTTAAGGCATGCCTACATACCAACATAAATAAAATATAGTTCAATCAATTTTTCCTTGTTATTAACGTAAGTACCTTTTTATTATGTACCTACTCAGTACTCACAAGTGATAATGGCACAATACTTACGTAGATATATTTAATTTATAGTTAGTAATTATTAACATTTCAACGTTTTTTTTTCGTAATTTCTTCAATATCACAAACTCCGAATAGTCATATTACTCATTAGTCATAACACTCAAAACTCAATAACTTTCTATGGCCCTAGGGTTTATTCTTATTCATGCATAGCATGATAACATAAAGATAGGTATATCGTATATAGTTATACGTTTGAAAAACAATAAAAATTATAATATGTACACAAGTTAAAGGTATATTATATACATTTTTTATTTTTTTTTCACTTGGATTTTTGAAACATGTTTTATTTTATATTAATTTAAAAACATCAATAAAGTCAATGTAAAATACAATAGTGTTTATATTATTTGGAGCTTAAATTTATAACATAGCATTATATTATATTACTCTATAAAGCAACTATCATAAATAGTATTATAGTAGTAGCTAGTAGAAGTGGTAGTGGAAGTGGTAGTAGTATTGGTAATAGGTAGTACTGTAGTAGTAATGGTAATAGTAATAGTTCTTGTAGAATTAGTAACATGTAGTAGTAATAGTAGTAGTAGTAGTAATAGGTAGTACTGTAGTAGTAATAGTCATAGTAGAATTAGTAACATGTAGTAATTGTGGTAATCATTATGATCTTTTATAGAAAGTATAGGTACTGAGATAATATTATTTTGGAATTTGTCATAAATGTAGAAAGTGAAAAACGGCTAATAATGCTAATAATGGTGGGGTTATTTAACTTTTGATTTTCATGACGTGCAGTTTTATACAATTATTGATATTAATATTATTATATTTTTAACTAATGAATAAATAATATATACATAACGCTATATTTTATAAGTCGGAAAATCGTTAATAAACCATTCTGTTTAAAAAATATAACTTATTCGAAACACAAAATTAAAATTATTATACCAAATAAAATTAACTTAAAAGTTTTACATAAAAAAATAAAGTATTCAAGTCTTATGATAAATAAATAGGTGGTTATAATATACGTCTAGTTCGTTCGGGTAATTGGAGACCAAATAATGTAAATGGTGGTTGTTCGTAGTATAGATTAATTAAATACATTTTTTTTCTCAGCGGTGGTGGTAAAGTATACAAATTTAGTGAAAATATATAAAATATTACGCGATGAAAATTAAAACAAATACGAACATCATAATTAGGTATTGGTTTTTTCCGAAATTGAATCGTCTTATGATTATGTGCGTTCATATATTTTATTCAATGAGTAATTTTGATAATTTACTATGCGATACGGGCCGTGAATATGATTTTTTATACTTTAATAAGCATCAACTATTTACTAATACAGTTATACATACTAAACAGTAAACACAATTTCATTTTCTTACATAATGTTCGATACATTCAATTCCGATTTGACCGAAAAAAAAAACAATTAACACCCGTATATTTACATAAAGTATTTATATAATAATAGATATTATATATATATTATTATATATTAATATTTTTCATACACGAAGGGAAAAAGTATTATATCAATATTGTTACACAAAACAGAACCAAATGCGATCAAACACAATAACGGTCATTCAATTTATATAAATAATTTTTTTTTTTAATATTTTAAAACTTTTTATTTAATATATATATATATATATATATATTTTTAACGAACTCTACACTTGTACACTATACAAAAGATGATGTATAAAAATAAAATGGAAAAACATTGAAAAAGGCCCCTCCGCACATAATATAAAAAAAGAATGTGCTTTTCTGCTCCGGAAACGTTCACACGCGCTATATATATATATATATAAATATATATATGATATTATTATTGTATATAAATTTCTTCTTGCTTTAACCAATGCACCAGAGAATACATATTATGAATATATATATGTTCTATAAAAAAATATTTACACTGAGAAACAGGATTCTTAAGACATAATAATATTATTATTTCTCGATTATTATTATTAACGACTATAAACACTACTGAATTTCGACTACACAATAATATAATATATAATACAACATAAAATATAATATAGATACAGCTGCAGGGTGGGTATACCGTGATAATAAAAGTTTCACGTAATGAGTGCACAAAAATTGAGAGATTGAGTGAGAGAGAGGGGGAAGAAAGTGTGTGTTTTGACTTTTGACGTTGAATGGTATTTGCTTCACATAATTATTATATTAGGTACATAAAGCGAGAATATTATAATATTAATAGGTACAGAACAGACTTTTATATTATCTAGTGCAAACACAGAACACGTAGGTACCTATCTAGAGTGCACACAAATTTACG
The DNA here is from genome assembly GCF_002803265.2 of Melanaphis sacchari. Classification (NCBI taxonomy): domain Eukaryota; kingdom Metazoa; phylum Arthropoda; class Insecta; order Hemiptera; family Aphididae; genus Melanaphis; species Melanaphis sacchari. The sequence goes on from NW_020271173.1 coordinate 2,834,626, forward strand.
GAGATCGTCGTACCGAAAAAAAAAACTATTATCGTTTAAATAATATTAATATAGTATACTATCATAATATATTATTGTAATAATGATATTCTCGTTGTCGAAACGAAAGAGACGGCGGTTAATTTTAAGTATATATAGTAATAATACATCGTTAATAAATTACGTAAAATATAAAAAAAAAAAATGGTAATAATAATATAATATTATATGTTTTATACGTAAATAAAAATATATTTTTAATAATAATTAGTAGGCAATTACTTAAATAATAATAATAATAATAATAAAAATAATAGTGAGAGCAATAATTGAAAAAATGAAAAGAAAACCAGTCTAGACGACGAAAGTTACGACGGGGTGGTGGGCGACAACGCGGCGGCTGTAACTTGTAGTGTGTATAGGTTTAATGAAAATATTACGTGGTATAATATATTATGGTCGACGGTACAACGTCATTTTACGATAAAAATATGTAATGATAATATTATTATATTTTATAGCAATGACAACGACGACAATAATAATAATAATAATAATAATAATAATAGTAATAATAATAATACTAAGGTGCAGGGGTTGGTTACGGCAGAAGAAGATATATACAAACGCTGACCGACCAGATGAAGACGATCAACAGTTCGACGGTGACGGAGACGGCGGCGTACGCGGTGACGTACGCGAACGCGTCTTCGGTCCACGCGCTACGCTGTGGACGGTGCGTCGGCTGTTGGCGGTGGTGTCCGGTGCGCCGCGGCCGGCGGTTGGCGTCGGCGACGGCCGCCCCGCGGGAGACGTGGGGCAGCACGACGACGGTGCGCGGCGTTGGCGGTGACGGCGGTGACGGCGGTGACGGCGGCAGCGGTGCTGTGGAGGGGCCTGGTAGTCAATAGCATTTTTTGGCGCACGCGCACTTGCGTATGATCTCGATGTCTTTGGTGTACCGCGTGCCGTCGTTGCATATCAACCGGACCTTCCGCTTCTTGGTCTTGCGCGCCCGGCAGCAGCTCGTCCCGCAGCCGCCCTCGCACTTGGCCATCTTCAGCGGTTTCCTCGACCGGCAGTTGTTCTCCGTGTAGTACTCTCGCACCTGGACCTTTTTGCACGTGGGACCTGCAAAAACGCGTGACAATGTGTCGCCGTCATTAGATCGCGTACGATCATTGGCTTCAACGGGGGGAGGGGGTAGTAGGGGGGGGGTAGGAGGCCTAGGTCCGCCCAAACGTCAAGTCTGCCGAGTCTTCCGAATTCAAAATTTAGTATACACCGTGAATCAAGCACGTAACGCATTTTTAGAAAGTATTATGGGGGAGGGGACGTATAATTATTTGGGCTATTTGCTCGTACGATTATGATATTATATTATCCAGGCTGCCGCACTCCGACGCGTAGCTACGCGTAAAATAAGCAAGTAAAAACCCACAGTCTATAGGCGGACGCACTCGGTTTGAAACTCTTGAGGGAGGGAGGGACAAAGTTTATCCGATAAATACTATTATTTATCTCGAGGTAATTCGTAGTGGACTTTAAGACCATACGTTAAATAGTCGTCCGGATCGTATTTAATTGGTGTTTTTAAATGTTATTTTATCCAATACAGTATGGAGATAAATACGCGTTGGAAAGTAATTATTTAAATCTCTGATAACACCTACAGCACCGACGATGGAGTTCGCGCGTTTGTTTAATAATCGAGACGAAGTCTTACCTTGCGTACAGTATTTGCCCGACCAACCGGGTTGGCACTTGCAAGTGTATTCTTTGATCCCTTTGGGCTCGCACTTGCTGCCCTTATGGCACTGGTTATTGTAGCAAGGGTCTTCGTCTTCGTCCTCATCTTCATCGTCCTCGTCGTCTTCGTCTTCTTCAATAGGACCTTCTTGTGGTTCCATCTGTTCTTCGTCAACCATGGTCGAGCTTTGTTCTTGTTCGACAACACCCGTCGACTTCACCCCTTCTTCTTCAACCATCTGTTCTTCGTCCTGGAGCAGCGAACAGCCGGGCGTCACTTTTTGTTGACGCGCTGCGTTCATAAAGTCTACTAGTTTGTGGTTCACCCAAAGCTCTTTCATGCAACCTGGAACGAATATAATTTATTATTATGATACTGTATTGTTCGCGTTTACGTTTGTGCCACTCTGCGAAATCGTGTCTAAAAATTACTCACCAATGAAACTGGTCAAATTTCTTAAATGAAAATGATTAAATGCTTCGGCACCGGGATCTGGGGGAATACCACCTATGAACAACGGAGAGGTGAGTCTTAGGTAATCTCTGGATCCCTCGTTGATTATAGATCTGGCCACGCCTCCGTCAACTCTTAGTGTGAAATTTTTTCTGATCGACAACAGCTCGACCATGTGTTGTTTGCCGTCTGCGACCATTTCAAAACTAGAAACATATATGGTCTTAAGTGATCTGAAAAACTTAGAGAATTTTGAGTGAAATACTAACCTGTACATGGTTGAAACGGGATAATTTCCGACGTCGTAACTGACTCTGATACGCCCGTTGAATAATTCAACGGCCAAGTGTTCAGAATGGCCGTCGTACAACAAAATTCCATTTTCTTGCGTTGTCGTAAACACAACAGTCACGTTGGCTTCGGGTTTGGTTCTCAAAGGTTCTAATTCAACGAATGAAGTATTATGTATAAAACTCAAGCTGGTTAGATATTCGCACCGTTTGCCTATAAATAAAAAGACGTGAGAAAATGTGTCATACAGAATACTACACAAACAACAATGAACACGTGTGGACAAGTACCTGAATATCCCGGTGCGCATTTACATAAGTAGTCGTTCGTAGAACCGTTCGGTTGATAACATATTCCATTTTTGCATTCGTGATGTTGACAGGGTGAAGTCTGTGGGTACATGAGTGCGACAATCGGAGAAATGTCGCAGAACTTACCGGTATATTCTCCAACACATTTACATGTATAGTCGTTAATGCCGTCCACGCACAGACCACCGTTCTAAGAACAAGAAAATAAAACCATAATTCAATTTAATTGCAAAAAAAAAAAAAAATAAATAAATAATATCAATAAATAATAATATAGTTGTTTCGTCTCACCTGGCACATGTGATTTTGGCAGTCGTCGTTGTTTATTGTGCAATTGTCACCCGAAAACCCGAGTGGACATTCACAAGCGTAATGCGTAATGTGATCGATACACTTGGCTCCGTTGTGACATGGATTGAAATCTTTGGAACAGAACTGTATTTTTGTTTGACAATAATCACCTACGGTGTAATAATAATATTAAACGTTAAGTAAGCACACAGAGATTTAATTTAAAATTTTTAATAATTTAATAAAAAAATTATTCGTACCTGTGTATCCGGGTAGACAACGACATTCATACGCTTGAATCAGGTCGACGCAAGTAGAATTGTTTTCACATTTGTTGGTTAAACAGTCGTCGATATTTGTTTCACAACGGTCTCCGGTAAAACCAGATGCGCATTGGCAACTACACAGAGAAATACTAAGTATATTATATGTATTTTATATTAAAGTGATTAATTTAGCAGTGAAAACCTATTAGTTGAAATTTAAATACTTAATCGTGCATTCCAAATATTAGTTATTTTCGAAATATTTCTTTTAGAAAATAAAGATTTATAATATAATTACTATCGAATATTAAACAAAAGTTCTTATTAATTTATAAAAATTATTTTTTAAATATTGAAATGTTCATAAAAAATATTCTAAATTATTCATTTAAAAATTAAAAGTTTATCACGGTTACACTGCAAAATGTAGGCTGAGAATAATAATACAAAATATAGAAATGCTTAGTATAATTAGCACTTACCTGAATCTGCCTTCTTCAAGCAACTTGCAAGTCCCCGAGTTTCTGCATGGATTACCGTAACATGCGTCAATCATGTTTTCACAATGTTTACCGTGGTATCCGGGGTTGCATCTGCACTTGTACTGTCTTTCTGGTAAAGGCTCACAGAAGCCTTCGTTCGAACAAGGGTTGGTGAAGCACGTGTTACACTTGGACAGGATGTCTTTGCCAATCGGTTCTGTGAAATATATAAACGCATTTTATTAGTAGGTGATTTCATATAAAAAGAAAAGCTCGTTTTACTGACCTTTACAAACAAAACTTGACACTGGCGTAGACAGGAGAAGTTTGTCCTTCATGGAACTAGGTTCTGCACATCTGGCTATACCTGACTCGATAAAATCTTTTTTTATCCATTCCGCTAGCCATTGTAAACCACAATCGCAGTACAGTGGGTTGGAGCCGATACCTCTGCAAAATTACAAGAACATTCATTATTAGGGTTATTAAGTTAATTCATTAGCATGTTTTTTTATTAATTTCTACAAGAAATAAAGTTTGACGAAAAATTTATTTTATTTCACTACTATAGTGCATAACATATTAAATTTCTGATATAAAAATGTAATTTTATTTATTTTTTGATATTATCGTCAGTTGTGTCGCATTTGTTAAAAATTAAAAAAGTGCGTCAGGAAAGTATCGAGATGAAAACACGAATATGTTATCAATGCAGACTTGAATAAATTAAAAGTATTAGCGACTCCTGTATTATATTATAAGATATATGATATACGAGTAAGTAACATTTTTTCGACATTTTGTTTAAGTTATCAATAGTTGATTTCAAGTAAATAAATAAACAATACGAAGTAGATACATAATTAAAAATTTGTTCGATAAAAAATATATTAAAAATCTTCGATTCATATTTTACTATATTGTAAGATATTAGAAACGTATAGGTAACAAATTTTTCAATATTTTGTTTTAATAAGTAAGTAATTATACGTATGAAAAAACAATACTATATACCACAGAAATCTTTTATGTATCTGTGCTACTTATTGATAATTTAGAGATTGAATATTAAAGGTTGTACTTACAAATGAGTAATCGAGTCTAGGCCGGAAAATGTGCCATCCGGTATCAATGAGATATTATTTCCATGTAATGAACTGAAAAAATATAATTTGATTTAAACAAAAACTATTTATTCGTAAGACATTGAAGTTAATACTTACATGATTCTCAATGATTTAAGGCCAGCCAGTGAATTTTTTTCCAGACATTGCAATTTATTGTATCCTAATAGTCTGAAAAATTAATATAAACGTTAAAATATACATATTGCTTTAAAAATTATTATTATTTTTTTTTTTTTGCTACTTACAGAGTTGATAATTTGGATAATTGTGAAAATGTATTGTTTGATAAAACTATTAAATGGTTATTGCTTAAATCCCTAAATAAAAAGAATAATAATGATTATTACGCAATAAATATTTAGCTTAAAGTTTTACTTACAATCTAGTAAGAGATTTGAGATGACTCAGTCTATCTACGTTAATTGAAGTAATTTCATTTACGTCCAAATATCTGAAAGTAAAATTAGTATAGTGATAACTCATTTGTTGATATGCGTATAGTAATCTCCAAATAGTTCTTACAATTCTGAAGTCTCAACTGGAATATTTTTTGGTATCTCGACTAACTTCGCTCTGGTACAGCGGACTACGGTTCCAATGCATGTGCACTTTGGAGGACAATAGTTGTCGCCAAGACAACCCTGATCGTTGTCACCTGCAATTTAATAACGATCGTTGTTAACTTAATTAATTATTTGTATTTCCACTCCAAGTTTCTAGAAGAAAGCACTCAGTGTATATGTACTCGTCTTTAAGATTTTGTGAAAACAATTTCATGGTCAATTTGTTCTGTCTGACTTCAATAATTTACGGGCATACAGTGTATACAATCTGCGCACACAACACTGCACTAATGGTTATAAGTTATAAGGTTATAACTTATAAACATCCACGCAAAGGTAAATTCGAAAATATACGATTAGGTAGGCTCTGCGATTTTTTACCTCCAACCGGTCTACCGACATTACATGTATTTCGCTCAATGAATATACACTTCATAATAATTACCGGAGCATTTGAATTCGTATGAAGGTAAATCGTGAATAGGGACGTCCATTACTCGAGCAGGTCCGGCGCATCGGGGACTTCCGGCAATTAGTCCGTGTTTTTTCAGCCATTCGGCAAACCAAGCTAGATGACAATTGCAATTGAAAGGGTTCATTTGTAAGTTTCTGAAAACATTTATACATAATGAGTTTATAATTGAAATAAAATTATAAGCAAAGTAGGTTAAAGCTTACAGAGTGCGGAGAGCTGGTAGATAATCGAAAGATCCAGGCATAACGCATGTTATCTCGTTGTTTAGCAAAGTTCTAAGACAAAAAATAAAAAAAAAATAAAATAAAAAATAAAAACATATAAAACAACTTGTATTTTTTCCACTTAAAATGTTTTCAACTTACAAAATTTTTAAATTGTGAAGACCAATGAACATTTTGTTGTGTACTTGTCGAATCTTATTTTCCGATAAGTTTCTATAAAAACATTACGTTAATGACAATGATTTGAAAAAAAAAAAAAAACTTATAATTATAAATGACAATCTTACAGTTCATATAATTTGATGGCACCTTCAAAAGCGTTCGCTTCAACGCTACTAATGATATTTCTTTTCATTTCTAGTTTTTGTAAATGAGGCAACCGACCAAACAGACCGTCAGACTTAATTTTTCCGATTTCGTTGTCATTCATAAGTCTTTGTTTATAAATTACAGAAAAAAAAAAAAATAAATAAATAAATAATGATTGTTAAAACTAAATTAATTTTTTAATGAACTGTTATTGACTTACAGTTCGGTGGTGTAAATTGGTATGTCTTTTGGTATTTCAGTTAACGATCTTCCGGAACAATCGACAATCGTACCGTCACAGGAACAGTTTGATGGACATGGGACATCCGAGAAACAATCGGTAGTTTTAGATTTCATGTCATCTAGACCTGTCAACGAAATCAGAGTAAATATTTGTGTGGAAATTTGACAGAACAAATGTATAACAACAATAATAATATTCGAAAACAATAGATTTATTCATGTTTTGTAATTGGTATAATATTTAAATATTTTAAATTTGTTTTATATTTTTAAAAATCAAATTAATATAATAGTATACTACCTACATTATATTGTAATAAAGATTTTAATATATTAATTTAAATTCGTTTTATAACTTAATTAAAATAACACAGGCGTTTTATAATATTAATTCCATGACCTCAATATTCAAAAAACAATTTATTAAACATTAACAAATATTATGCATTAGTTTTTATAATATTTTTAATATCTTATTTTCTTACCTGTCTTATACTTTTTAAATTATATTCTTTAGATTAAATTTACATTTTTATTTTCAATTATATAATTTTAAATTATGTTGGTTTTTTTTTTTAGTAATAAAATTACCTTTATATAACATTTAAGATAATTTTAGTAATTGATTATACAATAGGTGGTACTCGTTGTTTTACTATTATTCTATAAATATCACATAATTTTAATAGTAAAAAGTTAAGAGTGTTAAGACTTGAGAATTATTAATATCGAATAAAATGAAATTTATTGTACTGTAACATTTACAAGTTAGTATGTAGTTATGTACGTATAAGTATTACTATTTTGAAATATATTGTATGTATACACATTTAATATAAACATGGGTACATTTTCAAATATCTTATATTTATGCCCAATATACCTTCATTATTTTTGAACCGAAAATCGTTTTATACCCTTTTTATTTTCCTAGAACATTTTTATGATATTAGTAAGGCGTTTGCGTACAATAATTTTATTTTTACTTTATAAAAAATCGATTTTAATATCTGTAGGAAAAATAACAAATTCCAGATTATTATTATGGTTTAGACGACAATTCCGCGATAACAATTCTTTACTACTTATTATGAGGATGATAACTTACACTTGAATTTGTCATTGCTCAAGCCATCTATTCTTCGTTTTTGTAACTTCTTTGGTGATTCACACCGAGCGGCTGATGTTTCTATTGGATTTTTATGCAAATACTCTGATAACCAACGCAAGTTGCAGTCGCAGCTAAATGGATTTCTGCCCAAATGACTGAAATAAATAAATAATAAACAATCAAATCTCATATATTTTATTTTTCAGTTTATTTATTTGAAGGAATAATAATTCTAGTATATCCTTTTGGCTAATGGCCCCTTGAAGTATGATTGTTTTGATGGCTATTAAGACAAATAGTGCAAAGTAAACAATACTAAACAATGGCGATGGTGGGTTGTGTCTAGAAATAATAATGGAAGACACATCTGGTAGAATTCACGATGTTTTTATTTATAACTAAAGAAAAAGACATTTTTCAAGAAGTTTTCGTACAAAAAGTTTTTCAATGCTAATAATATACCACAACTATAATATGTATTCATTCCGACTGCATTTCGTTATGAACAGGAAACGGGCCGACGAAAAATAATATCCGGTAGAAAGAATAATCTCCTTTGGATATATACAATCAAGTCTTCAAATCTATTATACACTCTCTATAGTCTATATGAAATTTTGTCTAAAATTCATATTGAATATTGTGGACGGGGTTCGTCTTGCGAATATTACCACGAAGTATATGGAAATGCGGACCGGGCCATTTTTAAATTCATTTTGTTTTAAGCTAGTCTTTTCTTTTGAGTTTTCAAGCGAGAAAAGTCAAAATAAATTTGATCGCATAAATTTGGATCAAGGCCGCAAAGTGTCAACTGTTAATTTTTTCCACGGTGCCAAGACAGATTAGCATAAAACTGCCACATAAAAATAACAACCCGAGGTATTTTGATTGTTACTTTTTACTGTATTGGGTACGAGAGTCTTAGATGTCTTCACAGAGTGCGTCTGATTTATTTTTTTTATTCAGTAGGTTTAGAGTTTTAACATTAATTAATTTAATGAAAATCAAATTTATTCATGAAAGCTTTTCGTGTACGTACCTATAATGGCATTTTAAACCTTGGTACAAGAATAATATTTTTTGCGTCGTTTAGAATTCAGAAATATTTGATCATTTTATTTATTTTTTTTTAACGAAGATGAATGTTTTAACGTTTTAGTAGGATTATGAATATATCTTGGCAGTAGATATTAATATTTTCGAATAAAGGTGAATTTCATTTATTTTATATTAAATATGCTAGCATAATTACATTTCATATTACTGAGAATTAATTTTCTACATAGAGTGATATATTTTATATTAAAAATATCAGTATTACTTATTTATGTATATAATATTTTATAGGAAATATTGATCTTTAAAACGTTTGAAACGGTAGGAATGCATTTGACATAAAGTCATTAGAATTGAAAATGCGATTTTGGGTTTCACCTTTAAAACTTTATGTATACCTATTAATTATTATACTTTGAAGTTTATTTATTGTAAATAATATTATTGCGGTACAATGCATAGGTAGGTAAACCAATAATTTAATCGAAATAATAACAGTAATTAACTAAATATCAACAGTGTATAAATATATATTATACTTACAGAGTTTGGATACTCCTCATGTAATCGAACGTTCCATTTGCCAAGGACTTTATGTTGTTATCGTATAGTGAGCTGTAAACAATTTTCAATATTTCAATATTAAATATTTATGTTATTTATCTGAAAATTTGGAAATTAAAAAGGGTCGTTTGATTTTCAGTACGTCCGTGAAATTGACAATTCGCAATTATAATATTAATCTAAATTCATTATCATGGATCAACTAATCTTAGTAAACGAAGTAAAATAACGCAAAAAATAATCATTTAATTTTTTTTTTCTTAAACGTTAAAATTTTCAGAAAAATAATTCACTAAATAATCATTTTTCCACAAGCTACTTAAATGAAAAAAAAATTTGAGAATTTGAAAATATGGTCTTTGAGTATATTTAAAAATTTTGTAAATCAAATTTTTAATTATTGCATTATTAAAGAAAAGTGAGGTGAGCATCCTTGCCTAATTATTAAGTATATTATATCTTTTTAAAAAATACAGTAGGAATAGGTATAAATTATAGGATGACATCCGCGGGTTGATTTTAATTTAAAACAAGTATCGGATTTAAACGAGAGCCATATTGAATATCGAATGATGAGACGGATGGAAAGAAAGAGTGAGAACGGAAGGGAGTATTCATGAATATTCAAACTTAGCTCGGGAAATCCGAAAGCGATTGTTTTCACAGGTAATCCGAGCCCATATACGTACATACCGTATATACAGATATTTATATAACCCTGTGTGTATCTTTACATTTTAGTTTTATTCAATCTGGGTCCGCCGTATACCTGACTCGGTTTCTTTTTTTTTCATTACAGACAATGTCGTAAAAGGAGGAAAAAAATTAATAAACAAAACCGTCTACAGTTTTTACTCACAGCAAATTGACGTTGTGTAAATCTCTGAAAGCGTCTCTTCGTATACACGATATTTCGTTTGCGTTCAAAAGCCTTGAGAAAAACAGAATAACAATAACAACATGAACATATAGTAATATAGTTTTTGGATTATGTATTGTATCATTTTTTTCTTCTTATTTTTACACTTACAACAGTTGCAACGAAGTGAGGCCATGGAACACGCCACCGGGCAAGTCTTTTATTTTGTTGCCGTACAGCATTCTGAAAAAGAAGTAAAATACATAATAAATTCAATTTTTTCGAATTATTGGGTCGCTTCATCTTGATAAAATTACGCGTGTTTCTAGTTCGTACAAATTTTATGGCTAAAAATTCGATTTCAGGACAATAAAAATAATAATATATATATATAGGTACTGTAGTTCATAGAATATCGGTCGGAGTAGTGTAATATACAGCTTATATACTACCGAGAATAAAAATATAAAGGTTTAAAAAGTTATAGCTTGTAGGGAAGTTGTAAAGTATACGTTTTTCCTTTTATTTTTTATATGTCAAATTCGGTTAATACCTTTAATACAACTATACTTTATATAATATTATTAAAGCACACGTATATTGCTGTCACGTATTATGTATATCGGAATACCGGTATAATAGTAATAATAATGTGTAATACTCGCATATATTCAAATTTCAGACGTTATTATTTTCAATACACTTATCTATAGGTGGATTATACATTTATACTTGAAATGTAATAAGAACTTTCGTCGTGAATAGTGGAAAACGTTTGGAAAACATTGCAGTCGAACGGAAAACAGCATAATTATGATATTTTTAGTCATCTCTATGAGTGCTAGGTGTGATAAACGTTCACATTTTTTTTCGCTCACCAACGAGTTAATAAATAAGTCTGAAGATAAAAGCCTAAGGCAAACTTACACGCCGCCTGTTATTGTCATTGATAATGGCTTTTAGCGAATTTACGACTGCCTAAACAAGAGCGCACCGACCCTTTGCCGTACATAAAAAAGCTCGTGGCGTATTTGGAAACCATTCAAAATGGTTTTTTTAAACCCTATTTGCACCGGGAAAAATAACTTTAGGCGTGTATCGATACAGAACAAAAAATAAAAAGGCAATAAAACGGACAACGTTTTTTTTTTTTTTCAAAAAATTGTAGATGGTTATTTTTGCAACCAACAATTACGCGTGATAGGTTGAAAGCAAAACCAGTTATAGACCCACGTATACATTATATTTTATGCACGCTATACTTCCAGCACGAATGACTAATGTGTAACTGAAAAAAAACCTTTAACATCGCTAAAAGACATTTTCTTGGGAGCTAAATCGTAAAATCATTTTATGATCTACAGGAAGAAAAAAGTGTTTCACATAGTTAATCATATGCATAACAGTGTGTACTTACAGAGATGTTAACGACTTCAGACCCTGAAAGGCGTCTACTGATATTTTTGTTATCTGGTTTTTGCTGAGGTCACTGTAACATGTAAATACATTTTAATAAGTAAAGTAAATAGTTAAATGTTTTATTGAAAAGAAAAAAAAAACATTTCTTCCGTTGAAATATAGTAAATAATGGTTACAATATTTAATATAATTGGCGTACAAAGAATGAAGAAACGTACAGTTTAGAAAACATTAAATTTAGTGAAATGGAACACGCAGTTATGTCAAGACCAATTACACTTGTAATGAATAAATTATAGATGCAGTGAATTGATATATTAACGGGCTGAAAAATAATATACATCATCAACGACTAAATTTAAATTCATATTAACCGGTTGTTATCCAACAATCAGCAAATAGAAATGCTAAAATATAATATGTCAGTTGTACATTATATATCATTTTATTAAAAACAATTTTATTATTAGAGTTAACGAGTACATGGCAAAACTATCATTATTCGATTATATCGTGTGTGTTTTAAAATTATGGTACACGTGTATATTATATACTATTTTTTTTTTATTTGTATTATTGCGTTAGACAATTATTACAGTTGTATTTGTACTTACATTCTTCGCAGACGCTTGTATTTAACGAATGCTTTGGGGAGGATTTCGGTGATTTGATTTTGTTCTAGTCTCCTGTGAAAAATAATAAATCATGGTAAATAAACACGATAATTTTTAATATCATTTAGGTACCGCATATATATTATATACGTATATGATGTATGTTTGGTGCGTGAGTAAAGTTGACAGGTTAGTTTGTCAATTAATTGTTTAGTACGCTATATATTAGGAATAAAATATGTTTTGCGTAGTATTAATTATCATATTATTTTATTTTTGTATTTTTACTTAGGTATCTTTATTTATCCGTGATGAATGAAAAGGTCATTTAACTGTTAAAACCGAAACGAGACGTTTTATTCGTTTCCTGAAAAGTAAGCATTGTGGCTTATTCTTTTTTACCCACGCACCGTTTATACTTATGTATAATACATATTTAAATAAGAGCACTGGTTTGGTGGGGTGGGCTATTATTATAGTTGTGCTTACAGTTCTACGATGTCCTCCGGCAATTTAGTTGGCACCTTGGTCAACGACTTCTCCCTGCAATTCACGATACCCCCCTCTTCACATGAACATGGATGTGGACACGAGGACTTTTGGTCTTCGACGCCAGGACCACATTCCACCGTCTCCCCGTCGAAATCACCGTCTGTAAGAAGTTAAAATATAATCGTAAATTACACTGTATTAGCAAAAGTGTCACAATAGCCTTATAAGTCTAATGAGACCCTGTAGACTAGATACCTACTATTATATAATTATTGTTAGTCTCAGAGTTTATTTATATGTACAATATATATATATTAGCTTTTATAAAGGTACACTTAATCAACTACTGCATATGTAAAATGATATGTTTATGAGCTTGACTGCATTACTTTATATGGCGCGGTGCATAATAAAACTTAAATCATTACGGTGGTCCTAATGTGTATTATAGATCTAATGAATACGATAAATTATTTGGGATTTAAAAATATATATTTAAAATATCAGGTTTTGATGTGAATAATTAATTATTAATTAAAAATATAATATATAAAAAGCGGTCAAAAATTTATCAAATTTACACATTTAATTGTACTTTAATTTCAAATTTAAAAGTTTTTTTTTTTAAAAGAAGTAGGCAGTACGAATAAATTTTATGTACCGTGTTTAAAAGCTATTTTTTATTTGTTCGAACAATCATGAAAAAATATTTGTACTTAATTATAATAAAGAATTATGAATATAATATATTACAAACTATAATATAATTTATGTTATAATAATTAATTTTCATTTTGTTTGAAAACTGTAGTCATAATTATAATTGTCAAGTATTTAATTGACTTCAATCATATATACATAAAAAAATAATTATTTCTATAATAAATTTTTAATATAGTTTTTTAATTAAAAATATTTATATTATAACTGGTAAAATTAATTTAATAAAGTTTAAATATTATTCATACCACTTTCTTGTTGCATCTGGGAGATAAAATATCCAAGTTTTATAATATCAAAGGCGGAAATTACATAAAATATCTAATATCCAGCGAATAAAATAAATAAATATTCTAAATGAAAAATTATTTTAAAATATTTATTTCGTATGACTTAATCGGAATCAAACAATATTATCAGTATTAAATGTGTAGATTTAAAAAAAATATATATATATCCATAATTGCATAGACTAAAATTGATTATCGACAAAATATTTTTAAATTATGTCTATACGGTGCAGTATATGACTTCATGACGTTATAACTGACTTTAAAGATTTTATTTGCATATCTATAATAAATCAGCGGTTCTTAACCTGTGGTCCATGGTCCCCGGGGGTCCGTGATACTATTGTTGGGGGTCCACGGCAGCCTTAACATAATATAACATATGTCAATACGTGACAAGAGTGCATTATTAAAATATTGTTGGATTCTTATTGTTTTTTTTCATTCATAATATATCTTATTATATAAGAAATAGACCTATTTTATCTTTATTATACCGATGACGACATAATATAATGGATTTCGATACAATTAAGTATCTATGGTGTTAGATACTAAGTGTAGATTCTACACCCAATAATTTTATTATTAATATTTATTTATTAGTTTTTCTTGTTCATATGAAAAGTACAGGTGTACAGCACTTTAGTTTATAATCGTTTATATTCTACCACTTAAATGCAACACCAACCATAGTATTAAGCAAATAAAAATTAAATTTTAAGAATATTAAAAAAATAATAATTTATATGACTTTTTTATGAAAAATTAAGTGTAATAAAAATAATTATAAATGTGCATGTTTTGTTATGTCTATTTATGTAGCTTTTAATATAAAATAATAATTATAACTTTGGCTATGATAACATGAGATGTTCTGTAAAAAGAAGGTATTCGAAAAAAAATTGGTAAAGGGGTCCGCGATTTCTAAAAATCTTTGATCAGGAGTCCGTGATCTACAAAAGGTTAAGAACCGCTGTGATAAATCGTAAAAAAAATGTCTAATCATCTAGATTGTTTTATATTATAATTAAAATGTTCGTCATGTTGTATACTTTAATAAAACTTATTATTATTATGTATAATTACCGCACTGCATGTGATGTTTATGCATATCAGACAGTGGCAGACCAGCCATGTTTGATGGCCCGTGGCACTGAGTTGATGATCCTAGTCTAGGAATCCTAGGTAACCATTGCTGGTACAGCCATTCGAGCTTACAGTCACAGAGGAATTTGTTTTCAGATAATCGAATGTTTCGTAAGCGGTAAAGGTCGGAAAACAGTCCCGACGGGAGTGTAGTTAGGTTGTTGTTGTTTAAAGTTCTGTGGAAATTAAAGTGTATATTCACACACAAACATAAAAATAATTGTTAAATATATATATATTTTTTTTTCTTCTAATTTTGTAGTGAGCGTTTTAATACTTACAGTATTTCCAGGTCTTTGAGTCCTTTGATGGAATGCTCGTCAATGCACAAGAGACGGTTGTTGTCCATTAGCCTGTGTACGAACGAATGGGTGATATTATATAATGCATATTTTTCTTTTTCTTTCACAATTAATCGTCAACCGTGAAAAATAATAGCGTTATTCGCAAAGTTATTGAAACCGAACAGTGCGAACGAGACAGGGTGTGGCGGGTAGGAAATAATGAAGAATAATGTATCGGAAAGTTTTGTCCCTTCGTCGCGACGATATAGTGAGATGGGTCGGCGGTGGGATATTTAAATTTTCTTTTTATTCTTTGCAGACATTTTCATTGTGGTCGATTAAAAAATATGAAAGAAGTACACAATTCCGATTAAGGAAAACGATTTCACAACGTGAAAGAATGAAGTCGTCCACGGAAAGTTTTTTTTAAAAGGGGAAAAAATCAGCTCATAAATTGAAATTAAACCCCCGCGTTAAGTCAATAAGTTTCAATATTATACCTGTTGGAGATTATTGCAAATTTTTTTTTTCTTATTTAATTTTTTGTTTGTTTTGTATAAATACTTACAAAGTTCTTAAAGCTTGAGCACCCTTCAACATACTCTTCCCAACGAACAGCAAACGATTATGACTCAGATCACTGTAAATATAAAAACACCGTCATAAGTATTATATGAAACAATATATACGGCTTATTATACGGTTTATTGTATGCGAGTCATTTAAAAGTATTAATACATAAACGCCGCAATTAAAGGATAAGGTAGGTATCTCGTTTTTTCATAAAGATACGAGTAATGGAATGAAATGTAGACATTATATTGTACATATTCGTGCAAAAAACGTTTGTTCATTATTTTTTTTTCGAAGTTTCAGCATTTTTTTTTTTTTTTTTTTAATACACTATGGAAACAGTCGTATTTATATTGGCAGTGTCGCTTGTTTTAGCGTCTAATGGATTTTGATGTTTATTTCAAATAGAATAAAAGAGCGGTGTAAAAATTGACTATCATGTTTTTTTATTTTTATTCACTGTGAATTGTATTTTTACTTGTGTCTCGGGTTCGAACGGGAAAAAAAGGAAAAAGTCTCCATTTTCCCGTTAAATTGATTAGGTTTTTCGTTCGTTCCATTAGTTGTCGCCGAAGGGCATCTCCGGGGACGTTCCCGCTCTGCTCCGCTCCCGAGGTTTACCGGTAATTAACTTTACATCACTAAAGTCTCAGGATTTTCGAAGAGCTGGGTATATATATATATTTTTTTTTCGTTTTACAGGAGTAATAAAATGAACATTATTCAAACCTGGATGAAAGCGGTTCCGGAGGGTGTAAAATTATGAAAAATGAAAACCCATAATGTAACCGCACAATGAGAGTGGTATACAGCACGACGTAACAATACATACAAATAAATTTGTTTTATTAATTAAATTTAATATTTATGGTTTATGTTACCGCAATTGTTCCGAATGTCTTTACATCAAAACCGTTATGCAAGACTGAAATATAACTAAATAATTGAATTCCAACAATATTCGTGAATTTGATTTATTCCGGTTGAAATATTAATAATACCCTATCCCCTCACCCCACAAACAGCGATATACTTTAAATGAAAATCCGTACTTCAGCGAATACGCATATATAATATGAACCGTCATTAAAACGGTGTCGACCGTGACGATAAATACTAAAGCGTGCACGTCAACGGTTCTTATGAAAAAACGTCACACATTCATATACGAGCTGAGAAAATCAGATCTTGGAAATATTGCCTTGTAGTGCAGATGTCTGTTAAATCTCTACAATACATTTTATGGGTGACGTAAATGTATATACTTTTCAGTTTTCGTAAAAACTATAAACGAACCGTTGATACTATTGCAAATTCTGAATTCAATACAATAAAATATATCATAAAAGAATAAGTTTTTTTCAAACCGTATAATATATATGTATTCACATCGTAGCGGTGACTTATTGTAACCGCTGAAACTAGATTATAATATTATATTATATCTACTTACACAACACACTAGTGCTTTTAAAGTATTACACTTCTGGGTATCAAAAAGAGAGTGAAAATAAAAGAGATGTTTTAAAAATCGTAGATATCATTAGGACTAAACGTATATAAGACGTAAGGAGTTTCGCAAAGCCGGAAATTTTAATTGCTTCGTGGCGAGCGGGCGCTTGTCGACTGTATTATTCGACGGTACCGGATTATTAATTACATTTCAACTGAGGTACACACCCACCCACGCACACAAAACTCACTACGGAAATGCTACGGAGGCGGATATTATGAGTATGGAAAAAAAAAAATTAGTAATTTAAAAATCATTGACGCGAAATATGTACTTATCGATTTGTATAATATATAACTATAATGTATAACTATATTATAAGTACGACGTGCTGACCCACGCGGATCGTCTTCGGATTGCGATACGAGTAAAAGAAAATACATCAGTACACTATATACGTATATAAATGATATTATTACAGCGTACGTCCACAATATTATATTCCACTCCGTCTTTTTTATTTTATTTTATTTTTTTTTTTGATATCATATCGAAAAAAAAAGCGAAATATAAATCTCCGTCGCCGATCCTCTCGGGACACCAATATGCCGAACCCATACATACACACATACACGAAATATACTATTATAATATAGAGATGTAATCTATATGATAATATACACGGGATTCCGGTGGTAATATCGGCGTTAGAATATTATTATGAAACTTTCAGACGGCCTTCGTCACTGCTGCCACCGCCGCCAGTCCCCGTCGCGTTTGTAATCTCCATTTCGCGACAACCCTACGCGAGAGCGGAGCACACCGCGCCGGCACCCTACAATATTCTTTTGTAGTCGTCGCCGTCGTCGTCGTCCTCAGCGTCGTCGTCACCGTCATCGCACAGTACAGCAACAGCAACGATGACTGATCGAACTAGGTGATTCATGCACCTTCGTATTATTATTAATCGAAGAATATTACGAGGGAGAGAGAGAAAATACGCGACGCACTCATACAGGGATAGAGATGGAGTGTGTATGGAGAGAGAGAGAGAGTGAGATTGCCGCCGACGGTGACAGCTTTGCGGGCAATAATAATCATTTTCGGCGGGGGAAAAAAAAAGGGGACGTCGGCCAACAATCGAGTAGTACCGTTTTCTTTTCGCGAGTCCAAAGGGGCGAAAAACGATGCGTATACTATATTATGAAGAAATGACGATATTAATTTATGTGTATGTGTGTGTGGGTGTACGCGGTGTGTGTGCGGTCGCATATGCGATTATGGGAAAACTTTTATTATTATTATTATTATATTATTACGCGGTGAATCATTCGAAACTGTCAGGGTAATGGTCAATTCTTGGCACAATCAACGTTATGTTTTATAATTTGACATGTACATACGTACTGTTTTTGTTTTTGTTTTTTTATTTTTATTTTAAGCAACGTTTTATTCAAGTCTTATGAAACACGTTATAGCCTAACGTTTGTACAATCTAATATGTGGTAAGTATCATCGTTAGTTGAGTAATATTTTATAGGTAAGAATAAATTAAAAAAATAATTGGAGATATTTATCATTCATCGAAAAAGCATAACCTTTTTATCAAAATATTTGCAACATGCATAGTTTACACCATTTTATTTCAACGAAATCACATATTTTGTTTTGTAGAATGTAAATATATAACGTTAAAGTTGATATTTTTATACTTAGTGTGTTAAATATCATTTTAATAACATTGAAAACCAAACAACGTACGAAAAAATCATACTTTATTATGTGATATTTTTTATATATTTTTCGTTTTAAAATAACACTTTATAATAATGACGAAAATACGAAATTTAAAGCTATTGCTAATATTATGTTATATTTCATAACGGCGGTTACATCATACATAATATTATACGATTTAAATCTCCAGTGCGTTTAATGTATGTGACATGGGAAAAGAACTTTTATAGGTATTCACAAAAAATAATAGTTTTAAGAAGTAGGTACATACGCAGCTGTCTCTCTATTGGGAATACTTACATAACGTATATTATTTATTTATAGTCGGGCATAGGCTTTTCCCGCCAAAAAATAGGTTTCCTGATTTAAGCATAGCCCTTTTCTGCTAGAATAGAAGAGTTTTGGTGATAAGTCAAATGTTGATTAATATAATTATAGTTTAAAAAAAGTCTCAAATCTATTTTATTTAACATATTCTATTTATTATTTTTTAATGGTATAACATCAAACTATGAACAATTCCATTTTAACAGTTAATATTTGTTGTTAGACGAATAAATGAATACACTTACTGAATAAATAAAAGTAACTTCCAATTTACTTAGACAATTTTATTAAGATATAACTATATAAATGACTAAGTAAATTACCCAAAAATTAAAACCATTGCTTTCCAACTTTTTTCTGGTAAAAACGTCTTTTAGCGGATTGCTTTTGGCAAAAATGGTTAATATTATTTTTAATAAAAATTTAATAGTAAATTCCGCTTAATATGGATCCATTGGAACCAAATCTATTCGCTCAATAAGCGGTTGCCCATAAAATCCAAAATAACAAAAAAGTATTTGATTTGATTTGAAAGAGTTTAATTTTAAAGTTTAATTATTTTTAAAATACATATATACATAAATCGTTAAAAGATTTTTATTATCAGGATGTTTTCCTTCAGAAAAAATAATACTTGCCGTTTATTGTCGCCACATTTATTGCTCCCGATAGCTGATAACATTATATTCATTAAAGTTTAATGATTTTTATAAACTAATGTTGATGTAAGATACCTCCTAATCTTATTATGTACACACACATAAATTTCGAAAACAAAGCTCTATGCCGTCTTTAAAAATTTAATACGCCATATTAAAGATAAATAATAATGAAAAAAAGAAACTATTCACATTAACTGAATCGAGTGCTCACATATGGTGGTTTTTTTTAATCTCGTTTACATACACTGGAATTGGTATACTAGACCATTTTGACCATATTAGCGGCTAGCCACATTAAGCCACAGTGCTCACATTAAGCGGAATTTACTGTAGTTTAGCACTTAACCTAAATACGAAGTTCGATGTTTAATGATATAATATTTCGAGTGTTCACGTTTTATTGTAAGCCTGCAATTTGTACATTTAATATAGAATCAGCCGGACGTTTTTGTGTAAAACGGTGTATAATCGTGTGCCGGGTACCGATGATCATTAGATTGCCGTTTATATTACGTATAGAGTGGCGGCTTCCAGTGCACTGTACATAGTGTATAGAGCATAGGCGTTGTTCATAAATCAAACGGAACATGATTTATACGTATTATAATACATAACGTTACGTATTATTATTATATTGTATATAACTGGACTGTTTATAGTGTTATTATAATATTATACGATTTTAATCGGATCTGTCGCGAGATATTTAATACGAATCACTAAATTACGCACCGTTTTCGTACGTAATACACACCACTACTGCAGCATGTCGAAAACTATATAATATATTATAAATGACGACAATTACTATGCATTGGACATGCTAAAACGCTGTATTCTATGTACATAATATACGAGTGGATCGAATGATATTTTAATAGTTTTAGTAAATGGTTTGTATTGATGACGGAAGAAGTGGCTCCGCAGTGCACTAGTTATTAATTACCTAGTTATTATAGTAATACATAATATTATATATAGTATAATATTACACCATTTACACCATGAGCGAATCGACAACTACCGCATAACCATCACCGTGTGTGTGGCATTCGCCACCGTTTTCAGACGCACAAGTGTAGATTATAATATAATATTAATTGTACTTATAAAATGCAGGTAGTACGACGTATTTTCCTCCAGACGTATACGGAAACCCTTTCAAGTGAAATCGAAAATCCGTTCTGAGCTGAAATCCCGGACGTTCGAGAATTAAACGCGCAGGTATATAAATATAAATGTAAACGCGTACGAGGGTAAATCTTCTTAACAACCGCGTACACGGCGGTTGTCGTGTTTTTAGAAAAACCATTGGGGTATTTGTAATACATATTTTATGTAAAGGTGTCTGTATAAAATTACGCGGCAACAGCTCAACGGATTTGAATTCGTTTTCTATGAGTGCAGCACGGGACTTCGTACACACAGCACAGGTACATTGGGACCACGCAATATGTGTATACTCTCATGCATATTATATATTTATGAAGCCTTTATTCTCAGCAGTGATTCGTTTGACTTATGTCGATTTTCCGAAATATTTTGGCAATAACACTTTTTTTTCTGTGTTAACTATGCGTATTTAATTACTTTTTATTTTTTCGTTAAATTGTATTAAAATGTTAAAAATAATTAAAAATTGATAACGACTTATACCTATAGTTCTTTTTATTTTCGTCAAATCATCACCGCAAATAAAATATTTATAATAGAAGTCTATTTTATATAGGTGAGTGAAAAATTTAACTTTGAAAAATGATATAATGAGGTTACTAAAAATTATATAAAACATTAAAATGTGTAGTTGTATTGATTCAGTGGCGAACCTAGGCGGGTCAACCTCGGATTCGGACCCCCGGCTTATGTCATAGTATTTATTTTTACATTTTAAAGTTACCCTGAAATTTTCATCAAAGTTTATAGATTAGATTGATTATTAGATTTTGTATTTTGTTAATAACACGTCGAATTTAATGTATAGATATAATCAATATTAAGACTAATGTCTAATTACTATACCATAATTTAAATGGCATAATAATAATAATTAATTTACATGCATTGTGAATAAAAATGTAAAAATGTAAAAAATATGTATATTAAACAATATACTTTTGTTTATTAAGCAATGAAATGTATGTATTATTTAAGGTAGAGAACAGAAAAATAGTAGATTAATAAAATTTTTTGGACCTCTCCCCTTGAATAAATCCTAGTTGTACTACTATATTGATCTAGTATAATAATAGATTGAATATTTTTAAGTCATTTTAGAGAGATCATTGTTTTAAATTATTTTTGAAAAATAAAATAAAACTTCATACTTTACATTATAGCATATAATACACTAATTAACATAGGTCTACTCATAGCACAAAGAAGAATATATTTTTTTTAAACAAATTTTATTTTTTTGAAATTGCAGAAAAACAAATAGAGTAATTTTATAGTAATGAGAAGAAAGTATATAGATAGTTGTTAGTTTATTCAAGTCAGAAGCAAGAACAAACTAATTATTGTTTTTAAAGAACTTTCGAAACAGGCAGTTTATTGGTATACTGCGTACATTAAAACTGAATGTACATAATATGTGTTCATGTATAGGTTGGTACATGGATGTATAAAATAATATATTTTTATTATTCGTCTATAAAACTGATAGAACGCGTCTGAATAAAAAAAATGGTTCGATACTGTACTACACGGGTTAACATATTATATTTTATAATAATATGTAATATTATACACGATATATTATAGTATACATATCCTATACAAATTCGTTTCAATGTACTTAGCGGCGCAATTTAAGACATATACGTATATTATGATATAATAATATTCGAAATAAATGCACGTTGCGTTGTTCTCTCTTTAGCTTGTTTACCTAAGACACGTACACACAAGCTCGCGTGACGTATAAAAAAACTGAAAAATTCGTCAGAACGGCTTATAAAACTAGTTTAATATGTATGTATAAATAATAAAATATATACCAACGTACGATTGTGTGAGTAAATCTCGTGTGTTGAGCGGTCTCTAGCCGGAGTAAAAAGGGGAAAAAACGTACGTTTCCTCCACCTGCGTTTATCCTTAGGCCTAAACTCACCATTATAATCATATCAATAATACACATACACACAATACCTGCAGCATATATACGTACGCACACTCGCATGCGGACGCGACTGGTCCCGCGATTATTATGTTGTCAGCTCGTTTGGAAATGATAATAACAATGGTGTCTGTCTATCTATTCGACGAGTACACACTACATAATAATATTATCCACTTCAGACGAAGAGGGCTGATGCTACGGCTCGCACATATTACGCGCCCAAGTAATTTTTCATAATTCCGTTCTACCCGCTTGCAACTACCCCCATGTTATACCGGCGCACGTCCTGACCGTTATTATATTTTTATTATCTTATTGTTTATTTTTTATTTTCAAACAATTTCTTTATTTCTCCTCTCTCTCTCTCACTCTGTCTTACACATACTCTCGTTGGTTTTTTTTTTTAACCAGACATTGTATAACCCGTTGACCAATTTGTAGCACCGAACGTGCGCGCTCCTCGCAGTACATATTATATTATGTACGCGTAAAACGTTGTTCGTGCGCAACACGTGATTCACTCATTGTGTGACGCTAATGGATCTACATAAGAATTAATGCACGAGAAGTCGCTTCAAGGGTCACGCTCGTGATACCACCGCCGCTGCCGCCACCGACTTTTCCATCGTCGTCGTACACCCTTTCCAAAGTCATCGTGTTCGTTTTTAACTACATAATTTTTCATGCACGTGTATGCGGGTAAGAGTATAGGGTACCTTCATAGCAGCGTTGCGGTAATAGTGGTTTTTAATAAAAGCGATTTTCACGCTAAGGGATGTCATCATGTTTGTCCAATTTGATACATGGTTTTATCACTTCTAGAGAGAACACGAATTTCTATGCTCGTTACACGATAAAAATCGTAATTGCATAATAATTACTGCTATATATAATTATAACAAAAAATTCTTTTATACAACTCATAATACAATATACATGGTTATACAGCTTGAATCCGTTATTATTAGTCACTACATCGCCTATTTGTTTTACTCAGAAAAATTATATTACATTTAGTTTATAAGTGCGTAAACATTCAATGTCACAATATTTATTTAAAGTATGAATATAGATTCAGTTAAAAAATATTTGTGTGGAAATAGTAAAATAAATTTGTTGAAACATTATTTACATTTTAAACAAATTTAAATAATAATTGTTCTTAAAGATTAGGTATTAGTTGATTAAATTAAATTCATACTATAATCATTACTTATTTATTTCGGAATTTCGGATTATACTATTTATATACGTATATAATTTATATTAAGCTATCAAAGTAACCAGAATTTTTTCAAATGGAATTCTTCATTGATGTGTCGAATTTTACAAAATGTTCTTCATAGTTGTGCTTAACATTTTATTAATACAATGCAAAATTGTAAACTGCTAAAATATATTAATAGTCGATAACTTTTCCATATTAAATTTTAGATAAAATAAATAAATTTAATAAGTTATTTTATTCGATTCAAGAGGTAGGAAGAGAGTCTAGACTCAGAGATTCCACTGGTTACGCTTATGTATTAACTATAGTACCTATTATCTTCTCAGTATTTTCAAATTCAATAAAGTTTCAAAAGTTAAAATTATTTATTACAACAGATTTTTTGTAAGTTATTATAAATATTTTAAAACATAAATGTTTAAAGTTTCATTATATTATAATTAATGCAATGTAACTTTAAATTGTTTAATAATAAACATTAAATAGTGAAATTAATTATTATTTAGAGAACTAACTAAAAATTTATAATTATTTATATTAAACAAATTGTATAAGTTTAAGTTTCAGTTAAAAATTAAATTAAATTACATAGTTTCACAAATCTACCGTATTTATACACAAACATTTTTAGGTTATTCCATCCGAATCAAATGCAATTTAAATTTAAATTCATTACTTATTTATTCACTAAATTTTATATTACCTATTTAATTAATTTGTTATTTTTTTAAATTTTATTTTAAGAATCTAAATAAATACATTTATATATTATATTATAACGTTACATGTTTAATCTGATGAAAAACGAATAACTTACGTACATACAAGTGTACTTACTCGTATGCACTCATGGTGCACGTGTGTTGGTCAAGATGATTCAACGAATTCGATTTAAAATGGTTCATTGTACACGAGTAGTAGTTTTTGCACATCATGTCCTAAATGTAATTTAGGTAATTTTTTCTTTTTTCTCGTATATTTTCCCTAACTTACAATGATAGATTTCCCAAAACGACACTTAAAGTATTTTTTTTTCTTCCCGTTCTCCCTCTCCCCAAAAACCATATGCGTAACTACTGCACGTACATAAAAATGACGTCACCCCGAGCTTCGGGCACGCTCCCCCGTAGTAGCAATAATTGTAAAGCCAGACTATAAATTAAATCCGGGTGATCCGTGTAATCATAGTCGCCTGCGCTGGCCGCCCTCGTACTTACAGTATGCATCATGTCGCGCGGCGATGCATACCGTCGGTATCTGCGTTTTGTTTTTGGGGTGAGGAGATGTTTTTTTACCATCCACCCCCGCCAACGACCGATCGGTAGAAGGGTTTACCACTGAGTCACTACTCCATGTACATTATACTATTAAACTCGCATGCCGACGCCACCGTATATATTGTAATATTGTTTGTGTATTGTACAGGGTGGGCTGTTATGTTTTTCTGCACTGTGAGCTGTGTAAAATGTGTACATAGTTAAGCGTGAAACTTGAACAACTGAACGCATTATTTTATTTTGCCTCACTCTATGTCGGATAATATGTAGGTGAGGACTTCTACCTATATATATTTTGGGATTATTATACACCGTTCGTTCAATCATTACAATCAAGTTTTCTTTGTATCAATGGACATCACGTATGAATACTGCTACTATAATACTATTGGTAAATAAATGTATCAATAAATAAAAAATGCTTGCTACATAACGATTTACGAATAAAAAATAATAGCTAATTGGCAAATATGCGTCTGCCAAAAAATCTATTTATTGCATTCAAATTCTCTAAATTGGTATTCGTGGATATCTCTATTAATATTAACTTCTATTGATATTAAAGCAATCTGATAAATGAAACAATCAGACAATATGAAACTGTAAAAACAAATATCGTTTTGGTAGAATTCTTATAAAATAATTTTTATATTAAGTATATATAGGACAATTTTTTTTTCATATTTCTTACTTCACTATTGTTTGTAAGTATTATTAAGTATCTATATTGACATTTTGTTTGTTTGTATTGAACAGTTAGCAATAAGATTGTAAGAATATTTTATATAGAAAAAAAAAACATTACAAGTTACCCGGAAAACGCTCCTGGCGGACGGCGACTCACCCTGTATTTAATAATAATATGTTTATTTAAAGAACCCAGAAGAACAATGCGCCACAAAAGTCTCCACTACCCTCTTAACCGTAGGCAATCCCCTTACAACGTCACAAAACTGCAATATTAAATACACAGACCTTGGCTCACCCTTTCTCGTCTGGTAGTAGTAGCGGTGAACGGCGCACACGTTAAGTTTGACCTATTGTCAATATCGTTACAATGTTAATTTTTGTTTCATAATTTATCATCAGCTGAATACGTGTGTGCGTTGCTTGGTAACCTATAGCAAACGCCCCCAATCATATACTGTTTCCGACAACCAGGTAAATCGTTATTAATATTTTAAAATAATAATCTTAAAGAAGGATACTTGAAATTCCCATTTATTTGCATTGTGTGCTGGTATTGTATTCTTACGATTTAATTTTGAATTTTGGCTAAATAAAAACGAATTTTTCGAATTATTGCGATTCACAAAACTTTCGTTCAGCATAAATATCTCAGAAATATTTTGTAATACGTGCGAAATCTTTAGTAACTACAAATATTATCGTATGATATATAATAGTATTCACGTTTAAGTACTTGAATGCGTGCTTTCACAAAAACACAAATTGCATTTTAATACATATAATTATAAAAATGAACATTTTTTTTTTTTTTTTTGGAGCTATCATATAACCTCGTAGATGATCATAGTGAGTTTGTATTTCAGAGTTTTTAAAGGTTATGTTTATATTCATAATTAAATAATGATAAAATTACACTACAATTATCATATTATACAACTTAACTTAATTGTACTCGTACGTTCGAGCACAAATTACAGTTAATAATTAAAATAATAGCGTAGGTTTATTATAGACTAGTTTACAGTAGCGGTGATTGTAGATAGAGAAACAAATAACTAAAAAATTGGTGCTTTAAACGAAACCACAAATGTATTCTTTATGAGTATACGTATAACATTGAATAGTTTCAAACTGTCGAAGTAGGTCAACATTTTTATTATGTCCAATAGAGGAATAAAATAATAATATTATTATATGATGTACTATGTTGATTGAATTCAAAATTCACGGATTATTCGCTTGTTAGGTGAACCATGTGTAATCAACAGTCTGACGAATACAACTTGTCCATCAAAACGTAGCGTGTGTAAATAAAAGGCACATTAAAAAAAAAAAAGAAGCAAGAAAACGAACAGACACATACAAACGAAATAATAGAACGTGCTCAGGCACCCATAAATATACACACATAATATTATATACATTTGTGTGCATGTGTGTGTGTTTTATCTGCGCATGTATCGCATTACGTCCGTCACTTGTGGCACATTGGGTCCCTGGGACAATTTTGGCGTAGGAGAACGGGGAGGAGAGTGTGAAAAGAAATATAATAATCTATATGACGAGAAGGGTCTTGCGTGTTTCTGCACGTCTGTTGTGTGTGTGTGTGTGTGTGTATTTGCGTGTGTAGCGATTCTACGTTTAGATTTTGTTGGTGATATAAAACACGTGTAAAGAGAAAAAAAAATAAAGGCGCCGCACAAAAGGAAAATATTATTATTCGTCCGCGTTGGGATTCCATTATGCAGGCGCCAAGGGTCGCCACAATGCTCACTACGTACAATATTTCTACCCCTCTAATGGGTTGCCTCTGCGGTTACGTCTTTTTGATATAGCAAAACACAACGGTGGTCGAGACCGAGAAGCAACGAGAGAAAGAGATAGAGATAAGATATACAAGGCTGTGAGATATAATCGTATAATATGTATTTTTTCGTTTTGTATTACAGCGATTTACTAATTGTGGAATAAAAAAAATAAATAGGACCGTACACTAAAACGGCTCTGTGTGCGGTATGTTTTGGGCGCTCGGACGACAAAAAATCCAACGTTCGAAACAAAGACGATGCGTAATAACTACGATATCGGTATTGTCGTAAATCCGAGTATACAACTCGCCGCTAATGGAGTCGTCATTAGCTTAGGTCGCGGGGACGATCAGGAAAATAAAATAATATTATTGTAACATAAATCGTAATGTGGCAATGGAACGTTGAACATATACAGAGTGATTCACCAAGTATGCTCATCTTTCTTAAGAAAAATAATTCTTAAAAATAGTTCTACAAAAATATGAAATATTCGTAGTTTTCATATCTCCCAAACCCATTATTATGGACATATTATTGTTAGTATACCAGTAAAACAACTACTTGTATTGAATTTTGATATGTCAACAATATCAGAGTTATTCACTAAATAATTTATGATTGAAAAGCGGGGATAAGTATTTTTCCAAGCACACTCCGTAAGTATTGTAAAAATATCTTAAGAATTTGACAAAGCAATCTTCGCGCACATTTAAAAATTCCAAAAATCAGAATACCGCGGATAACTGCATAATTGGATAATAAAGGGGTTGAGCGTTTTTAGTGAATCACTCTGTATATTACATTACAACGTATCCGGCCGGGCCACACACACATCACACCTTACTCTTATCCGCCCCATGAATAATATAATCATGTGTAGAAACGTAAGTACGCCGTTTGCCGTCCGACGACGAACGACTTTTTTTCGACATCCGTGCACTCCCTTATTCTTATAATACGTATAGCCTGCACATCGCGACTGCGTGTTGGTACACTACATTATAACGTCATGAAATAACATATACCTACGATAATATGCGTGTTTATTATGAACCGACCGCCGATGTAGGTGCCAATTAAATGAGTATACGTTTTTCGAATTCCTCGACCAATTTAAAAACGCGATGTTTTATATAGCCAATCAACGGGTCAGACATTAATCATTATCGACAATGTCCTCGATTAGAACGTATATTGATATAATAGTTTATATTATAAATGATAAAAAATACTCGTCAACAAAATACCTGCACAATGTTTAAATGCATCGCGTCACCACGATGGAATATTACAATATTCCAAATCTAAAAATGCGGTTGAATTGTTTAATGCGTTTTGTTTGTTTTTATACTGAGCATGTATATTATATTTTTATTCGTTATGTTAATACTTACATTTTTTATATTTTGTGCGGATATTATGAGTGATTTTTATATGTATAATATCTCTTTATTATATGAATAAGTTTTGTATATTTATATATTTCACATATTATAAACAATTGATAATAATAACGATAACCATCCATACATTTGTTTTCAAATATTTTTATACATAGATCATACAGAAATTATATTATGGGTTGAGGTTAATTTAGGTTATTTGACGAGGAAAGAAGCTAAAAGAAAAAATGTTAACATCTCGAAAAGATAATAATTTAAAAGAGAGATGGATAAATATATTTTATTTTTAAAATATTTTCATTGTAGATGTTAAATTTCAATATTTCAGGGTGTTCGTTACATTTAGTATATTATAATTTATTTATTTATTTTATACAGAACAGGCTAGAGCCTATTTTATGATTATATTAAACATTGAATACAAAAATAGCAAGATTGTGTATGATATATATATAAACATAATTTTTAATTTTTTTTTTTTTAAATTAATACATAATACACAAAAACTATAAAAATACGATATAAGTGTGATGGGTCGTTATTAGTATATTATCCATCATTCTAAGAATAGGTTGATTACCCCCATAGTTTGTGGTATACCTAGGCACAAAAAAGGGTATGTATGGCGGGCATTAAATACGAGAATTTTAAAATTAATCAGGGAAAGAATCTCAGGACCATCAAATAAAACCATTTATTAATTATAATAAATTATTAAAAACATTTTTAACTGTTTAATATGTGCGAAATATATACATATTTATATTATGTATGTGTTTCGTCGAACTTGTCGTCGCATTTTATTTGCAACATAAATTATCAAAATACCTTTTTATCAGATGAACAGAACTGTTTAAGCTCCCTAGCATTCGGGGTGGTTCCCGGTGTTACATACACGGTGCAGATGACGACAATCCTATCCGTCACACCCCGACGAAATGTATATACATATTATAGTACTTTGGTATGGAAATTCCGGACCATTGCCCAGCATTATTATTATTGGTTCTGTATCCCCACCCGTGCAACACTACACAAGGTCCCTCTCCTTCTCACCCTCCAGGCGCCGTTGGGGTTCGCGTGTGTATCAATTTTCCGGAAACACTTTCGCCCGTATGACTCATTGGGAAATTGGAAAGCACCCGACGAGCATAATCAAGACGAGAGTACATTATACATATCTGATCCCCTGGAGGGGCTTGACACTGGAATCAACAGTTTCTTGATTGTGTGTACTCGGAGGCAATCATTCACACCCCAAAAGAACGACGTGGAGATGTGGAGGATAGGGTTCTCGGGTAATATAAATCGGCAACGGAAACGGTAGAGGTGCGGGCTTCGAACCCGGTGCTCTGATGAGGTACGCAATAAAAATAAACAAAACCAAAAAAGTGATACAACTGCAATACATAAAAACGTATACAACTTAGGGGTGATAGACGTTAATCGTTCATAGTGCATTGGGTTATGGAACGGTAATTCCACGTGATGCGCATCATTAGAAGACATTATATTATTTCGTGTTTCATTTATTTATACTGGATGAGTAATACATAATTATTATATGAAAATTGAAACAAAATCAATACTTCCATTGAGGCGGCAGTAAAATAATAACTTACTTATATTGTATACTTAAATATGTCTATTTTTTCCTAACAGTAATCGTTGTTTGTGTATTAAACAACAAGCTATTATAGAATGGTGTTAGTATATTATATAGTTTATAGAATCTTAGAGAAGGCGAGGAAGCGATTATTTTCACACTAAGGCGTTGTGTTAAATACATTTTCGGGTAAAATATGTGATACGTGCGAATGTTTCTCAAGTTTACTTTACAGTTATTTCATATAAATTGGATATGATACGTAAATTCGTCGTATTTCAATTTTTAAAGCAGTTTCTTGAAAATATTTTCAACAAAAATTTTGAAAACCTATTTTAATATAAAGTTACAAAGTATATTTAGACCGTATATATTATATTTATTTTAACATTTTTTTTTTTTTTTTACATGAAAATGTCACCTAAAAGTTTCAACGTTTATTGTATTAAAATATACAACTATAAAAATAAATAGTATAATATTTATAGTATATTTGCTATTTATTAATTGATGATTAAAAATAATAAGTAATGTGTAAGAATAATATATATTTTTAAATTTTTAGAATGAATCGCTGATTTACGGTTAGTCATTATGTTTTTTATACATATTTTAATCGATATGATTACTAGTTTTTATAATGGAATCTATATTATTTTATAACCATGGATATCGATAATAATTTTAGAATTTGATCATATCGTTTGGTTGTTATGATATTATTAAAAAAAAAAGCAATATCAATTTTTAGTAAATTATAAAAAGTTTTTTTCACAATTATTAAACTTCTATTACATGAAATACTTTATTTTATTCTATGTATTCAATACTCTAGGTATATTGTTGAGTAAGAAACAATTTTCCCCTATACACATTGGTCGTGTGCTGCAGGAACAAAAAGCTTTCGATCCATTAATGTTTTATGTTACTATTTTTTATTCGCACATCCCAAAATTCCCCTCGTGCACCACCTGGTAACCCGTTTAACGTTTTCCCACGCACATCCCCAAAAATATTTCATGATTCCAATACCATCTCATTAAAACCCCTCACTATTTTGAATCGATAATACACAATAGAGTGAATTTGTATGTTCCAACAAAAAAATATATTCTTAACTTAATTTGTATTTACTACTATAAATTATGAAGTTGGTATATAATTGTGAAATTGTTTGGTTGATGAATTTTTTCAACATCATATTTTTACGTGCAGACCTTTGGCTTTTAATGGTTTTGATAAGACGGTGAATAGACTGGATTTCGTGTCGACTTGCAGTATTGCCGATGACAGACTTGACAGTGACTTCTCTCCCCTTTCGTTGACAACATCTCTAATGGAATGGTCTTTCTTTGTAAGAATTTTGTTTAATTCAAAACATTAATTAACCCTTACACCACATAGCTCGTTTGAATAATGAAAAATGAACCCTTTATCAAACTTATGAACTGGTTATCTGCTAATTAACAGCTTCCAATGAATTTCTTCCATAATCGGTCTTTATTATTATTCGTGCACGGAAATCTGCAGTATTCAAAAATTTAATTAATTGAACACAGCCCACTTGGGTAGAGTTTGTACTTTATACGGTGTTTAAGTGATTTATACAATTGTTTTATTTTGCACTTTTGGCTTGACACGACTTTTTATTTATTTTGTTAAGAAAGGTTGAAAAACTGGATAAGTTTAATTAAAATCAATGTAAAATACTCAAACACATTATATTTATGTAAATTTTAAATATTTTAGAGGATAAAATGAGAAATTTTAATTATTAAAAAAGAAACATATCTCTAAAGCCTAGTATTTTTCACGTTTCTTCACTGTAAAAAATATGTTTTATAGTTTTGATAAAAATAATAATGTATGCGTATTAAAATAATATATATATAATATATATAAATACAATAATTTAAACGTATTCATTTGTTTAAGTAGTAATAACTTAAATTCAATTTAATATTATATATTTTTAAACACTTGTATATGTCTTTGGTATTATGTATGATTTTCTTCGTACCTATGTTAAAGCTTTTAATTGTTTGGTATAATGTATTTGCAACTAAAAATTAATTAGAAAAAATGTTTCACTAATGTTTTTAGTGTTGAACAGACTGAACATAGCGATTTGAAGAGCAGCTTAAGCTTCAAACACATAATATGTCGTGTATGTAATATAATACACATACACACACACACATATTCACGCATACATATATATATGTCTATTAAGCTGAAAACTCCTTTACTCAACGAAATTATTTCCCCAGACACACTGCGGTTTTCGTAGGAAATTAATCCGTCTGTGGGTCCATTTAAGACGCCATTTACAAAAGGCGTTACGTGATAAGAATGACGGGCCATTGTCCACGCAAATAGGTTTTAATCCGGTCACGTAAAATAAAAACCCTTTTTTTCTCGTCCTTATCGTCGTCGTCGGGCGGCAGACGAAAATTTCGTTTTGATTGCACTGTGCGTATTTCGCATTCACAGCTTCTCTCGCTTTAGGGTCTAGACGCACACGGTTACGACCTTTAAATTCTCCTCTATTTTTTCCCCTCAATTGAATATTTTGCGCATTCTGTCCAGCTGCCTGTTACCATATGCATACGCCAACGTATGATATATATTATTTATAAAGCCACGTGTCTTGTTCGTAATTTGTAAGCCACACTGAATAATATCAGAGTACATATATGTATGTATAATACATGAGTATAACTATAACCAATCGGTTGACGAATTAGTATTTTAACACCACATAGTCGTCAATTTAAAACGTATTAAATTCTTTATGAGATGATAAACGAACAGCACAAAAATACGGTCCCTTTCGTAGATTATATTATATTATATGCAGGATGGAAATAAATATATCATTTTATATTATTAACCAATAACGATTCGTTTCGTTGTACTAATCCACGACACTTAAATAAATATTCTTGTTACATAATACTAAAATTTATGAGAAATACATTACTCTTGTTGGTTATCATTATATATATAAAAAAAAAAAAATTGTAATTTAATAAAGAATTTATATTATTATGAATATGTGTGTCATGTTTTTGTTTTACAAATTACTAACAATACGTACAATTTATTGACATACATTTTTTTTTCAATTGTACGTACGGGTAATTAAAATTTAATTCATATTAATTATTTGATGATAAATAAATCATTTGAAAAATATTTATATTTTATAAGCAAAAAACTGATATATTAATATTAAGTGAGTTAGACCTTAATTTTTTGTTATTTTAAAATGAAATTGGAATAATTGTTAAAATCTTATCTATATACACACTAACGGAAAAATGTATGTTATTTTTTTGTTTTTATTTAAATAAAAAAAAAAGTGTCAAGTAATTTTAAGTGCGTGTTAAAACAACAATACTTAAAAAAAATAATATATATATATATATATATATCAAACATCAGGTGTATAAACTATGTACTATCTTTTTTTCGAGAATATTTGATTAAGTTTAGAAGACAGAAATAAATATCAAAATATAGAAATGTATCAGTATTTATTATATTATTGTGAACATTTTTAAGAAAACAAATGTATTATTGAATTTATTATTCACTAAAGAATAAAGAATAAATTATGTTATACTAAATCGAATAGAGTACTACTATGTTAAAACTCGAAAAATGATAATATGATTTGGCCAACGAATACAATAAAATTATCATAAAATGAATGTTTAGTAAACACTGAGAATGATTTAAATTACTTCAACAAACTGGTAAACCAATGTCCATTGTGTATACCTGTTTCACTCAAAAAGGGCTATACTGTATACTAATAATATAATCCTATTGTGCGAGCACAATCCACGGATTTTTATCCTCAGATTCATTTAGTAAGTCCCAGTCAATATTATAATGGCCCCAAAATAGCTTCCAATGGCATAGACCCGACATTGTTATTGTTAATATCCGCTTAATTTTGAGCAAGTATAGTAGCGTGTAATTATTACGATTCTGTATTTGTTTGTAATACAATTTAATATAATATATTATAGTTCTATGCACAATTATATATTATAATAACATAATAAAAATATTTTTAGTTTGTTTGGAAATTCGGAAGGTGTTCGCACGCTGCGTTTTCAATGATCATTAAATTAAATTCTACAGACATAAGCAGGGTTTTTCCCTGTTGTAGTGCCCTCATTGTCACATTACCATAATGTACGCGTAATTAGTTTAGGTATATGGAGATGTATAATATGCTAGTCGCGGAATTCGAAACGGGCGATTTGTGAGATTCAGTAGAAAATTGGGTTTATTCGGGGCTTGCCCGGGGTGTTCCCAAAGTTGCCAAGTACTTTGTACCAAATCGAGGGGAGAATAAGTTAATGTCAACACTTCTTTTTATGTGCTGCCACCGTTTGAACGCCGCGAGGGGGGAAGCGGACACGTTCTTAGACGCTCTTCTCGATCGAATTCATCCCGAGAGAGTGAACGAGAAATAAAGAGACATATATACACATGCACGCACACACAAATAATACAATGTTCGTTTATAGTTGTTGATAACTGCGAAATTTGAACGCAGAATTGCAAGAGCAAACTTTTGCGTTTCGAAATAACCTGTGGCGCTTTTGACATGACAGGCGTTGTGTTAGTGATAAAGTTTTCTTATTTTGGCGCTCCAGTATAATTATGAGCATGTATTATGTCGATTGTTTACCGTTCGATTAAATTAACATGTCATCTACATTCAAAATCAAAACCATAATAAACAAAACAAACCAGAGTAAATAATAAATTAAGTTGTTATTTCAGATGGATTTTATCCGCCATAAATTTTCCTACAAATCCTGGTGCTTATTTTTGATTTATTATAAAATAATAATAATAAAAAAATAATAAAACGTAGGCATCAAGTTTAATCTGACGTGTTTAATTAATAGGGGGTCCTATAAAGTATCTAAAACAGTTTCATAAATTCGCTTGTTGTTTATCCAAATTATTATTTCATAAAGTTAGAACGTGGAAATCAGTTTACAAACTATGTGTCAAAAAGTATCGATACAATACATAAAACGAGTAAAAAAAAAACATAAAAGTGCTCATGACCAACTAAAAGTGTGTGTATATGTAGAAGCCTATGTTGTTTTTACTTGTCGTTTTTAGTGTGTATATAAAAAAAAAAACTCATCGTACAAGTTATTTATATTGAAATTGTTTAATAAAACAGAACATTAAACAATTTGTTTTTATATGTTATGTGTGTTTTAACGAGTTTCATCCGATGAATGTTTTAAATTTTTTTTTTTTATTTGAACTACATACTTTTGATGTGAATCAGTCATATTTAATACTGTCGGATAAAAAGAGCATTTTGTTCCTATGCATCAAAAGAACCCGATTGCATTTAAATCGACAGATTATGATCTTTACACATTGAGCGCAGGGTTGGAGGATAGTGTATCGACGGACTGCGTTGGTATCAAGCGTAAACCAAAAAAGAGCAGGAGGGACAGGAGAAGGATGAAGATGAGCATGATTACAAGGATGAATGCTGGTGGAGGGGGGTTGAAGAAGATGAATCCCTGCCCGCGGGTAATTAATCAGCGAACAGTGATCGGCGGGGAGGAAACACGCATAATCCAATTTCACGGATGGAATATCAATAACGGAGTCCGGGGTCCGTGAATAATCAGCGGTCGCCGAGGAATTTCCCGTACGTCAATATCGACCCCTTTTGTGAATAATTTGACATCGGTGCCACTGAGACTGAACATTTCGAAGACTAAAGCCATCGCAAGCTTGTTTGTATATGTATATATATATATATATATACAAACAGAAAAACTTTTCAGAGCCGGACGTCCCAAAAATTCAAAAATGTTAAGTAGTTATTTATTTTTATAGATATGTGGTCCGCATGTGACTGAATTATATTGGACTATGACGTTATTTCTTATCGATTTCTTTGTTATGTATACCAGTCAACAACTAAGTCAAAATATACTTTGTACGCATGTAGAATGCATAATAATAATATAATATTATACTTATTCATTCGGTTCATATAAGGAAATATAGTGCGTATATATTATTATATATTTTATTATGCGAATGCGTGAAGCCGCCGTGAACTTAAAATTATATGTTTGCCGACGTCGAAATATACATGTTAGATTTAAAAAATGTATACGGTCGTACTTGGTTGATTTTATTTTATGAACCCTGTAGCTCCACTCATTATTTATATATACACGTACATAGGTATGGTTGTTTACGCTGTAACTTCATAAAAATGACGAAATACTTACAGTCTAGAAAGCTGTGGGTTGTTGTAGAACACCAAATCGGGCACTTCGCTGAGCTCGTTGCCGTTTAATCGTCTGAAAACAAAAAATCAACAACACGTTATTATTATAATATGCGTACTTGCATATATATTATAGCATGTATACCTACGGCGCGAGTGAAATAATAATAACACGACATTTTCTTTTCTGATTATAATCTCGCGTCACTAGCGCGCATGAATAATGTACCCGCCCTGGTAGGTAAAAGAATCTATCACCATCTGTAGTTTTATCATATTGAGGCCTCGAGTCTTTTACGTTTACATTATTATTATTATTATTATTATTATTATTACGATATTTCTTATCCCGATAATGATAATGCACCAGTACAGAGACATATAGAGTGAGATAGAGTAAAATGGAGGAGAAACACTAAAGTAAGTGTAAATCATCAGTGCAACAATAACAATTTTGTGGCTCCGGCGTAAAAATATTTTGTAGGCCATACTATTATGTTCTGTAGGTATAAGCATAAATAGGTTGTGGCTTAGATTCTATTTGAAATATAGCTTCTTCCCCCTCAAAAAAAAAAATAAAATTAAGTCAACATCAATGCCTTTCAATTTTTTATTTGCGACTTTGTAGCCCATACAAGATTACAAACAAATAAAAATATTAATGAAATTTCAAGTTATTTTAAATAGAAAAGTACAGAGTTAATATTAGTATAACTTATAGTTACAAGCGCTTATAACTTTAATAACTTTTTTATTTAGACTAAGTTGTTAAACGAACGATATACGAAAGTAAATTTTGTGGACGACAAAGTGAAAACGGTTTTTAAAATCAAAAGCTACGTCGGACGTGATAAAGAAAGTCGGTGACGACTTAGATTTTCTCAGACTGACAGATTGTGGTACTCCGGTCGCGAGTGATTTGAATATTATAAAATGTGGATCGCGATCGTCGAATTTAAATTGCAGTCGAGGTGGCCTTTTTATGCCATACATTATTCGCGAGTGAATAAATGCGTTACTATATATTGGTCAGTTTTAACATAAAAATTAGTGCAAAAGGAGGACGTGTTTTTATGTGTCTGTTGTGCATTATTTGAGAAAATCGTTTACGTGTCGTCGTTAAACATTGGAGTGCAACAGAATTTACGGAATTTCGTCGAAACCAGTCTTGTACACATTAATTTGTGAATCCCATCATTTCCAGTTAAGGTCTGATTAAGGCATATGTACAATCACACCTATCAGTATAAAGGCGACGAATCTAATTTATCTTTGGCAGTGGTGTGTTTTAGGGGCACGCTCCCCCCACCATCATCTTGAGACTTAGTTAATTATTTTTAATAATATGTAAATATTAAAAATTAATAATAATTATTAATATTTAACTAACTATTAATTATTAACAGTAAATCTTATAAAAGTTTTAAAACCTATACCTAACAATAGAAAAAAGTTAAGTACTTATATATACGCTTGGATAGTTAATGGTTGATAAGGAAAAAAAAACTTTTTGCTTATTTTTAAGTCACGGTACAATGCTGTCAAAACCACTATTGATTCGAGACAAATATCATGGATTGTGTTATAGATGCCTATTATTATTATTATTTATTTATTTTTTTTTTTTTTTGGGAGGGGTTGGGATGACAGTTTTTTTTTTATAAAAGTATTGGGACTATTGGGAGTCAATTGATATCAACTGTCATAGTAGATTTTAAATCTAGTAGATCTCGAAAAATGGTTTCGTCGCTATTGTAATCTATGTAAATTATTTATAGATAGTTTGTACAAGGATTAAACCTTCATTTTTATTTTTATTTATAGTATTAAATAGTTGCGTGTCATTGAGGCGTGCCTTATGCACATACAGAGTGATTAATCAAGTATGTTTATCCACCTTTTTTCGTCTAATAATATGAATCTATTTAAATTTTGATTTTTAAAATATTTTAATATATTTAATGAGCATGTTTTCAAATTCGTTGGACTTTTTGTACTACTAAAAGAGTGTTTTGTGGTGATATGAACTTTTATTTTTCAAATAACAATCCTTCTTATGTAATGTTGATCATTTAGTGAATATTTTTTTTGTAAATGTTGATGTTTCAAAATCAAAAATAGAACAAATAGTTTTCAAATTATTTAAATTTGTGTATTTTAAAGATAATAGGTTTGAAATGTGGGGGCTATAGTAATATGAACATTTATATTAGTATCTATAAATATTTTATATTTATAATTATACCTATTTTTTTTTTTTTTTTTTGTATAAAACTATTTTTAAGGACTAGTGCAAACAGTCTGGTATTTAACCGAGAAACTATTCGTTCGAATTTTGTATTAAACACATCAACATTATACAAAAATATTCGTTCCAAACAGTCAATAGTAGTAAAAGAAGAGTTTTTGCTTGAAAACCAGAAGTTTGTATCTTTACTGAAAACTTATCGAGCAGTACAAAGAACTTTGAGAATTCGAGAATATGGTCTCATAAAGTATATCTATTTGATGAAAATACTGACAGTTAGATTTTGAACAACTGCAGCATCGAGGGAAGAAGGGGGGTTAACGTTTTTGGTGAATCACTATGTATACACGGGTCTGTGAAATCCAGGCTGACGGTTGTCAAAGTTGATTGGGCGGGGTCATGCGAAGTGTAAACAGATAAAACACGCGCGCAGTATGATTTGCGGACATGCGGTTCGTGTTTGAGATTTTTGGATTTCGTTGAAACGCGCACATAATCGATCTGAGGCGGCTGCGGAGGGCCACGACTCGCACCACTAGCCAACCAATTTTAAAATCGCTACTTGAAATAATATTAACCGTGTCGATGCTTACCGTTACTGACCAACGGATAGTATCAAACGGCATTGCCACTCGGGAGAAGCGGTTCTGTAAGAATACGTTTGAAATTTGAATTTTATCCGACTAGTCTTCAAATACGGCAATAGTGTCTATGGTGCGGTTTACCCGCTGCTATAAGCCCTTAAATTGTAATTATATCACATACGAATAATATTATTTAACGGTTGTGGTGCGTGTAAGTCGGGTAAGAAGAAGTCGACATATCAACGGAAATATGGATTTGGAGAAGAACGATGAAGGTTAGCCGGACATAAACGAAAACCGACTCATACGCCATTGAATAGTAGGTACATGTGTGCGAATACATCTATTTAAGCGTATACTCGAACGAGAATATTGTATAATTTACCAAAATCGCGGCACTTTTATCGAAATTATGGTTTGCGAGCGGAAAAAAAATTCGTCGCATGGGTGACGCGCTCGTCCGATCTCCAAACACAATAATAATAATAATAATAATATTACGGTGGTGTCACGCGTGCACTCGTATCCGGATTTTATTATAGTCTACCGTACACGATAATTTATCATCACCACGTGCGTACGGAAAACGATTTCGCCGCTGGTCAATGCACATGCACAAATACTATACGGTACGTCGGCTGCACGCGGTTTTGACGTTGACCAAAATTGCCAAAGTCATATCATTATACGTACATTATAATATTATTATTATTATTATCATTATCATACACTGTATTTTGTGTGCGGTGTGACGCAGTATTGCGTGTGGCGATCGTATTATAACGCTGCAGCGATGACCGACGACATAAAACGTATACTATGCAAACTCATCCACAGCAGGGCGCTAGCGGGTCGTGGGTTTCGTGGTGTGGTGGGTGGCGGGGCGTCCGGCGGTCCGGCACTTTTGCAAAAACAACGGTCGACGGCGGCAGCGGCGGCGGTACGTATATAATATATATATACACCTCTCTATTAATCACCGGCCCGTCAGATTTTAGTGGTTATTTTCCCCTCCCCACGCAGAATACTAATAAAACATCATTGACCCCGACGAGTTTATTATTATACTGTGCACGGCCACGCGGGCAATCTAATTTTTTTTTTCCACCGAAAATTTGAACACGCGTCTGCCGGTCGTCAGCTCTCCGCTCCTGATTATGTAACGCGCTTAGAGCGGTTCACCGACTGTGCCCTACTCGTATTTCCCCTTCTCAATGAATTTATTGAAATTTTGATTTTTTGGAACTACTAAATATAAAGGTTAGAGGTTGTTAAAGACCATTTATTATTTTAAAACTTTTGAGATATGTTGTACTACCTATAAGAAGTGTTCTGTGACGATTGTGACGATACGAGCTATTATTTTTCAAGAACCTATTCTTTTTACTTGAAGTTATTTAGCGGATCATTTTTTTGAAAATATCGTTATACTTAATTTAAAAATTCAAACAAATAGAGATATAATTGTTTTTTTAAAATATAAACTTCATATATAAAATGATGAGATCGAATAATTGTTGTCTTGATAGGTTAAATAAACTTAATTAAGTTTATTATTTCTTTAAAAATATTAAAAATAGAAGCAAATTAAAAAAAAAAAAAAACTTAACTGACACGCGTTGTTAGAAATCCTGGTATGAGTGCATCATACTTTGATATAATCAAATATTCAATTATCTTTATCTAAACTGATTTTAATTAAATATTAGCATAGATTTTTGTAATATACGGATAAAGCTAACTAAGTAATAAACATTGTAGTTTTTAACATTGCTTACTTACCAAACACCTCAGAGCGATGGGTACATAATTTTCTATGATTGAAAAGGCTTTTAATATAAATGGTTATTACTCGTTGCTCATTAGAATCTATTTTATATAGTGTCCAAGTTCCTTGATTAACTTAAACTATAGTTGTGAGCCCCTCTCTTGTAAATTATAAGTTGTAAGTTTCAATTGTAAAAGCTTTAAACTTTACTACTTAACTATACTTAACTACTGAAATTTATACCAGCTATTGTATAGTATATTGACATTTTTTTTGTAAAAATCATATTTTGTATAACTTTTTGAAAATTCATTTAGTTTAGGTATTTTATTTTAATATAAATGAAAATGACAAAATCGTACTAAATGTTTTGATATAGTATAATATGCCATTTTATTTTTATAAGAAACTATTCATAAATTATTAAGAATATATAAATAAATAAATAAGTTTAAATGTTTATTATTTCATGTCACAATCTAATAACTTTTACAGATAATTATTTTTAATGTTTTAATTTTATTAATCGCCGATGTCACTAAATTTAATCATTAAAAAATATAAATAATTATAGGAAATTATACGATTGAGTAAATAACAATTTGTACATTAAAATATTGATAACTTCTTATATTTTATCGTTTTCTGGAACTTTTATAGGCTATATAGTAATAAAAATTTATAAATTTATGTATACATTCATAAACACGTTTAATGAACCAACTATTATTATCTAAATAAAAATAAAAATAGTTTAATAATATTTAAATTAAATAAAAAACAGAAAAAATTATTTATCATAAAATATTGGTATTGGTTTCGGCTTATTTTTCTAAGAAAATAAAAAGGAGTTCCTGTTAAAAAAAACCGGATTTAATTTAGATTCCAAATTCTGTTTTCAAAAGTATAAAATTCGTGTAATATTGGATTTAGTAATTACTATACTTTGATCATTTTTACAAACTTAAAAAGTTGATGAGTATTAATATTAAGTACTAACATTTTTAAATCAGCGCATAGCCC
Organism: Melanaphis sacchari; assembly: GCF_002803265.2. NCBI lineage: Eukaryota > Metazoa > Arthropoda > Insecta > Hemiptera > Aphididae > Melanaphis > Melanaphis sacchari. The sequence continues at coordinate 2,877,757 of NW_020271173.1, forward strand.
CCATATCTTCTATATCTATTATATTCAAAGTCTGGATTGTGATGGATATACGACGACGACAACTAGTATGACTTTTCGATCAGTGACTTATTATCACGACTGAGGAGTGCACTTGAATTTTTATGTAAGTTGTTCAGATACGATCTCAAGGTCTACAATGCGAATTCAGCGAGTCGGTGTAACTCGAAACGAATAAAATAATATATTATGTCCGTTGTCGAGAGTCGTATATGAAACCGCGGCGGACTGGTCGCATAAATTGTGTACCGCCGACGCCGCCGCCGCCGTCGCTTTTAGTCGGCGTCGGTACTCGCCGACCAAGACAACTATGTGTAATGTGCCTCCCTCTTTGTTGTTCCGTAAAGTTATGCACGCGTGTTTTAACACGCCTTTTTTATGATTATTATTATTTTTAATTTTTTTTTTCATTATATTATTTGACTTTCCTGTAATTATAAAAAAAAAAAAAAAAATACTTCGCTCACGCGTTCACATAGTAGTTAAATTGGTTTAGTTTTATTTTTGCGACTGCTCAACAGGGTCGGACTAAGGTATAATTTATATCCATTAGTGTAGGTATACATATAAATGTATTTTGGATATAGGTAGAGGTACTTGCGTGCTATTTTTTTTTTTTTTTTTAACTTGACAACTTAACTTGTTTCAAGATTGTTCAAACAAAAACGCACCAAAGGACTTTATGAATTATGCATTTCGTTCGGTTGGAAAGTTATTTTTAATAAATTGAAAATACTTTTTCGTCAAAGTCATTTAAATGTAAGCAATTGAATAGGATCGAGAGAGTATTTAAACATTAATTGAAATGGCTTAATTGCGTTTTTAATACTTTTTAATGTGTATAGTATAATAATTTTTTTTTTTTATTTGGTTAATACATACAGTAAATAGTATATTAATATATATATATATATATATATAATGTATAGGTATTTACTTAATAATTTATTGCAAGAGAATAAATGACTATTGAATTAGAAAAAAAATAATATAACATACAATTAATCATTTCAATTTGATGTAAAAAGTGTAAAATTATAAATTGCATAAGAATGGAGTTTAATTTAAATAAAAATTTACATAATATATCGGTTTATTTTAGTATTTTATAGAATAATATCGAGTAGATTTTGTGTCTTTTAAAACTGTAACACTTAGAACTTAGAAGTTTAAAAATTATCATAACGGCATACTGTATGAATATTGAAATATTTTATGTTGATGAATTATTATGATTCAATTAGATTTAGTTATATTATATATATTATACTAATATTAATTTTAATAAAATCGACAAATATTAATTAAACTTATTCATTGATTGTACACTATAGATAAAAATAAAATGATTTTATTACATTTTCAATGGCACGAAAAAAATGTTTGTTAACAAATCATAGCTTTCAAAGTTGAAAAATAGAATATTAACTAATCCACGATGAGTCATCGTTCAAAGACGAATTCGGTTGACGATAGTCGACGTCCTTAAGGACATGGTACATTAAACTTATTTTAATCCAATTGAAAGCGTTTCTTTGTTTTTGTATATGTATCCGGGGGAAGTACGTTTATAGAGAAGTGATTACCCGTGTTCGCGATGTAATCAAATCGGTCTTTGGGTTAAGGGTTCCCAGATAATATACAGGGGTATTACTTAAGCACCGAGTTCGGAATTATTCACGACTATATAACCGTTTCTTTACAGATTATAGGAGCAATACTTTCTATCCGATGGCAACGCTAACTGAATAGGTTCTTTTTACAGCGTGTTTCTAGAGTGGGGTCGGATCCTTTCATCGCAGACAGTTACTTGCAGAGTAAAACAAATGGTCTTTTGTTTTTTTGTTTATCGACTAAAGCATCTCAACAAATATAATATATTTTATTTGCCATTATTATTATTATTTCTATTTTTTATTTTTTTTTAGTGTCTACATTTATCAACTTAGATTTATATTTATTTTGTTTAGAATAGTATAATTATACTAAAAAAAAATATATTACTAAGTGCATTGGTTATAAAAGTTATGAGTTTATGACACATTAAAATGTATCGTTATTTACGATCAGATTTTACCCAAGCAGCAAGTATTAAATAGTTAACTAAAATATAATATTATTTTACATAATAAATCAATTTTAATTCACCTATAATTTAGAATAAAAATAGAATATTTTTTGCATTTGTTGAAATCATTAATAATTAATTGTCTGTAATAGCAGAACGTTATTGAATTTGATGTCAAAATTATATCGAACTATTCATCGCAATAAAATACTATATTATTCAATATATTTTTCTCGAACTAAATTTATATTTTCACATAAATTATTAATAATTGGATATACTTGGTCATTTTTATTTGATGAAACCTTTCATGAATTTTAGGATATGAGTTTCAAACCGTATCCATTTCATTACACACACACATATATATATATATAAAATAAACATAGATAGAAAACCAAAAGCGTATAGTGATTTAAGATTTTATTAAGTTTGGCATGTACATACTGGGAGTGAAATCATTAATCTTGCATTAGTTAAGTGTATATATTGTGACAACAGTTCGGGTAAATTTTTTTGATCGAGTAAAGCGTCCTAAATGGTATCAACAATAAATGATTATTCATGTCAGGGTATTGCGCAGATTTCCAATATCTGTTTGGTAACACACCAAGTGTCGTGTAAACAACAAGTGTCGTAACTGTTTTTGACTCTATCCATTCTATGAAACGCAATTCAGACTCGTAAAGCGTATTGGATATAATCAACAGCAGAACATCTGCGGTCAAACAGCCAATTACCCGCGGTTTTTACGGCTTCTTCATCCATAAAACTTTAGAGAGGGTGGCAATAATAAGAGACACTAAGAGGATTATCTGTGGTGGCACAGCTCTATATATTATTGTGCTAACCCGCATTGCGACAACACCTGGCTAAACATTCAATTTGCTTGAGGTCAATAAAAACGAACGACTAAAACAGTTCATATAAAATCTTTTACAATTAATTATACCGACAGATATAGGACGTTATTGTTGTAGCTTTTGTTCTTATTAAAAAAGATTCTTTTGGATTTATGAAGTGTCTTAGGACCACCATGGTTGATTAACAATTAGTGCACATCTTTGAGGGGTCAGTTGCTGGAGGAGGGATTAAGTTAGGATATTGTACACTTCGACGGATCCTTTAAGTTGGCCTCAAAATGAGAAATAATAAGCTTTTCCGAAAACTGTTTGCAAACCAGAAACCTTGGCAGGAAACTTCGATACCAGTAAAACTTTGAAACAGACGTTATCAGTAAAGTTTTTGGTCTAACATAACTACATCAACGTAAATCCGACAGATCTCCTTAGTCGGGGTATGCAATATTGAAAGCGACTATAGTTCTGAACAGAAATTTATCGCTCTTGCGTAAAATAAAAATAACAAAATAAAAGTAGGAAAGAGAAGAAAGATAGAAAAGAAAATGTGGAATTAGTTTAAATTTCCCTCGACATTTCACGCTGAAAAATCATCGGTTCTTAAGACAAATGGACCCGATGTCTCGTGAAAATGATTTATAGCATAGAGCAGGTTTATCATATACTCGATTTCAAATACCATTCTCTTATACTTTGTGTATTCATTTAAAAAAAAAAAAAAATAAATAAATAAATAAACAAACTAAACGATATATACATATAAACACGCTTAATTTCATATGGTATGCATTATAGGTAAATGTATATAAAATACAATCTTCATTGCAAATGATATCAGTTTTAATATATTTTGTACTATTTTCTTAAAATTCAATTGTGACTTTTAATTTCACATAAAATATTTTGTTTTTTTTTTCAATATTATTCTATGTGGTTTTCAACATTTTTAGATGTAATTAGTATACATTTAAAATTAGAAGGATCGTTAGAATAACGTATGATAACATTATCTGAAAGAATTTATATATGTAATAAATAAATTAATGGATTTCATTAGTTGCTAATGGATATTATCATATATTGTAGCGATGGAGTGCAGTTGTTTATAAAAAATCGAACAAAATACTAAGCGTCGACAATTTCTATTTAATCAAATTATCGTAGTACCGATAAAAGTAAGATATTTCATTAATCATATAATATGTATATAGTTAAAAAATATAGTAAAAAATATTTTATTTATCTGTACATGTGTTCGTCATACGTCTTTTCAATCGATTTTAATGAACACGTGGGAATTGATTATATTAAAATTGTACGAAACATAAGATTCGTGTAATATAATGAAAAAATGGGTGTATATAGTATTATATTTTACTTTGATCATAAAATATATAATAATAATAGTAATAATAATAATAATAATAATAATATTATATCGATTTACCATGGTTTTATACACCATATCGTATTTCTTTGAAGTAGATATATATATATATATAGAGTAGAAGCAATGTAAATATTATGTTATTTTTTATTTAATTATTGCATTATTTTGCATTGAATCTATTAGTGATACCTCTGTACGAGCTAAATTTAACTACCTCGTCCGGTTACAAAACAGTTAGAAAAGCTATTAAAATATAAAAGTTTTTCCGAACTGATTAAAAATTAATTACCTGGTGGAAAATCGTTTTTCTTTTCTCTGGGCGTTTTAATTAAAACTAATTCCTTTCTCCCCCTTCTCCACATTTGCTTCGTGTTCAAAGTGAACTTTTGCACTTAAAATAGCTCTCGAAAGACGATTTTTTACAAGAGCATATATTTTACCGTTATCTGGTGGACGGCCCTGTCATGGATCCAGCAGAAAAAATAACGTATTTTTTTTTTATTTTTTTTTGTATTATTAATTGCGGTCCAGAGAGAGAGAGAGAGAGAAATATATCGCGATATGCGTTACAATAGCCACCGAAAAAAAATAGCATGCACATTAACAATGATATCAGATCGAAATTGTTTAATTGCACAAACACACAAAAAAAAAAAAAAAAACGCTACAATATAGAATATCATCAGATTTTTTTATTTTAATATAAATAATTTAATATTTCTTTTTAGGAAGTCTACCGACATTCCATAGATGTCGAGTAGATAAAATTTATCACATCAAGGAAATGTTTGTGTTGATGTAACCAAAAGAAGTTTGGGTCTAAAATAACCAATCACAGACAACCCATTAAATGTAACGTTTGTTTCTTTCTGTTTTATTAAAAAAAAAAGCTAGATATTCTAAATGACAGATATTTTTTTTTAAAACGTTTTACCATACGTTAGCCGGGTGTTTTGTTTCTCGTTTATTTTGGCAGTCGCTCAACACCCTCTTAAATATCGTATTTTTCTTTTTAGTATTTTTGTAAATCTTCTATGTAATAATATGTGACCTTAGTTTTAGAATATTTTTTATAAACATTTGGCTGTTTTCGTATTTAGTGCTACTTTTAATTTAACTAAATTGATATTTTCTTCGTAATAGATAGGTATTAATTATACATTAGAACTGAGACATTCGATTAAAATTCTATGAAAAAAGTCGAATTAATAATAATGAGATTAGATTGAAATTCGTACAAAATTCAATCCACTCCAACGGTTTAATACGTTTTGAAGTATTTATAAGTATAAATACGATGATTCTTATATTTTCGAAAATACCTTTATAGGTTTCTATTTAAAACGAATACCTCTAATAGTATTAAAAGAAATACAACAATATTATGTTAGTTATTACTTATTATACAATATGCAGTATTATCTTATTATTTTATAGTTATGAAATATTAAAGGTTAATATTATAGGTAGGTACTGCACGTAAAAATGATTATGATTTACGATATTTTATGCATAATGATTCTGGTGTTGTGGTGAACAAATAAAAAATACTAGGACCTAAATATAATAATGGACATTTTGTTTCCATAAACGCATAACGGCCGCCTCGGAATTTCCGATAAGAACGACAGTAACTCACAGTGTAAAATAGTGCGTATATTATATTATAGCCGGATAACGATATATTATTATTATTATTGCTACAGCACGATCACATCCCTTCATGGACTGTAATTCAAATATAATAATAATATTATTTTTGCGAACGCTTCGTGACAAACGTTGCGTCGAACACAATTTACATAACAGCATTACATTTGTCACTAATTAATTGTCAGCATATTTAGGTACAGACATTAGTTTTGTACGCAACACATAATTAGTTATACGTATAATTTATTGTCTTGACTACTTATTAAGGACTACTCTATGTCACTGCTGTAGAAGCCTGCACGTGGTTTAAATTTGTCCGTAGAAAAACGCGTACCGTTGTCCCGGGATAAGAACAACCTGTCGAATAACCGATATAGAGATGCGGCTAACAACCCATATTTCTAGTTGATAGTGAGGAGGTATTTCAACCTGTACCATAGGTAACGTATCCGTGTCTGGTGAACATGACGGAAGTTATATTTAAAAGCCTGCTGTGGGAATAGGATTTATAAAAAATTGGTAACGCTTTATGGTTTTGAATCTAGTGGTGTTAATTTTGAATAAAATATAATATTGTCCTGTGTATTACACTTAATTTTTTTCTCTATGTGCTACTTCGTAATAATTGTTTTAAATACCTAGATAGGTATTTAGAATTGCAGGTATTTTTATATTTTTTTAAAATACGCATTGTGAGGGGGAACTTTTTTTGAAAAAAATTGAGTGGATCTAACTCCCTAACTCCTTTTTTATAGGTACTGCTTACGATAATGACAAATAAACAATATAAAATAATAACTAACGAATTCTTTATCTAATATTCTAGTATTAAAATTTGTTGAGTCTAAAAAGGAAAAAAATAAAATTACCCATTTACCTTTAACGCATACGCTCCATAAATTTTCCACTTTCTCCAACCTTAATTGACGAGTTTTTGCGAATAAAGTGCTATACACATACACACTTATTACACAGCAGTGACGGCGCTGTCGATTATCGGCCAGGGTCTAAGACCCTATAAACACCTCTTTCTCACTCTCTGCCACGCTGCGACTCCGAATTTTCCTTCTTCGCATAATAATAATATAAAATTATTGAACGTTATACTCATACACGCGGCAGTAAGTATTATATTAGCTTTTTCACCGTGGTGGCGGGACTGGCATGGCGTCTGTGGTACATGCTTTACGCCCGTTGATAATCCGTCAACCAACAATAAAGTTTACGCCCGCGTTCGCTGCACAAAAGACTTTTGCAAACGACAGCTACGTTATATTATCGCTTAAACTTTAAATGTCAACGGCGCGGCGGGCAACGTTCGTGTAAAATGCCGAAATCTTATATTATTATAATATTACATCATTATATTAAATCGACTTGATAACATTCAATGGTGTATAGGTGTATATGATGTACTGCAGCACCTAATGTTGTTTTAAAAAATTATATTATTTCAGAGATTCATGTCATTTTTATACGGTCGAGAAAAAAAAAATTAATTTCAATTGTATACCAAAAAACCACGAGAATTTCGACAAGTGTTATTGAATGAAAATTAATAGTGTGTACGCACGCAGTATATACGCAGGATTTGTGATAAATCCTAAAAAAATAGCGTTCATTTGTTTTAATTTAAACTTTGCATTTATTTTAATTTTTTTTATTCGGCAGAGGGTAGTTCCGGTTGTTTTCGGTTCGCCGGTAACTGGTGGGCGATTTTGGGTCTAAAGCCTCTGGAAATTAATTCGGGAAAAAAACAAAAAGGGGAAGCGTTTTGTTGGTGATAAAAATCCTGATTTACTATATTATACTCCCTCACACTTAATGTGACTATATAAATAAATATATATATATATATATTATAGTATATAAAATGGCGCGATGATCGCAGTCTGAGTATATTATATATATACTCATATAAGTACCTATATAGTGGTTGAGAAATATTTCCAATAACTATTATATTATCTTACAGGCATTGGGGTCGGGTCTATTCGTTGACTATCTTTTTCATTAAACGGGAATTTCGGAGTATATTAATAATAATTTGCCCGTGGGTGGTAAAAGTGTCTTGGCCACGATAGGCTTCACATAATGGACGGCCGTGACGGGACTTTAATGAAAGCTCGTATGGCATGGCTGGGTGAAAGGGCTCAAAACGCAATTATCCCCAGCCTTTGGTGACCTTTGGCAATCTCACCTGCGATATTAATGTGCCTTTGGGTCGTACATAAATTAGCCAACGGCTTACAGTGTGAAAACATCTTTCACGGCAGCATCAGCAGGCACCGGCTAACTTCGCCGGAAGTAAAATTTATATTATTATCAGATATACGGATTATGAGATATATTGAGCATAAAATATTTTTCGCCATAATGTTTTTAATATTTGATCTACTGATTTATCTACAGCAGTAAAATTTAATAATAATATTTAACTAATTTTTTTTGTACCTTTCACTATTTATTTATATAACAAGTCAATAGTATTTTTAATAATTGATAATTTTTTTAATATATATATAATAACAAATATAACTAATTAAAAGTAAAAAAAAAAAATACAAAAGCTTTTAAGTACACTTAGATGTCACATTATTCTCCGTTTTTACGATAAAAGATTGTTTCTGATAACAATATCCGTGTAAAACTTAATTGAAAAACTGGACCATAAATTTAACTTTCAGAGCAGAGCATTAATACGTCCTTTTTACTAGGCAGTGCCAAATTTTTTGTTTCAGTTCATTTTTTAAATTTTTAACAAAAAATATTTATTTTTTGAAAAAAACGTCACCTTGAGAGTTTATATATTAAAAACTTATTGTTTATTCATACATTAAATTATATATTTGACGTTATTAGTATGAAATGTTCTTCAACGTTTTTTTGGCATGGTTTTCAATTTTTGTGAAGCTTTATATTTTTTAAGAGATGCTAAATAAATTGGTGGATTTATGAAATGTAATAAACAAACAGTCTGGAAGTATATTATTGCACTTAAAATGCCAATGAAACATTTACTTTAAATGTGATTTAGTCGGCTAAATTATAAATTATTATCAAAATGAACATACATTATTTTTTATTTATTAAATTAATTAATAATATACTTCTAGAATCTCGTATAAGAAACAATTATTTTTAGAAATTTTCATTACTTATATGCTAATATATGTAAGAAAGCTTTGAGAACAATTTTCAGTTTATATGTTGTCGATAAAACGCCAAGATGATAGCAAGACTTTGAATAAGTTTATATAAATAATACATTTTTATTCTTGACTTAAACATGGAAAAGAGTTAACTATACATACATAGTTATAGTTGATATTATTTTTAGATGTAAGTAATAATGTTTAACTTATTGACCTTGAACTATTTTAAGTTAATTTAAACTAAGATTATTTGAAAAAACAAATGAGTCAAAAAAAAAAAAAAATATATATAAATCAAAAAACCTAGGACGTTGCTTGACTGTATAGTAGATTTCGAGTGTTCCAACTTTTTAATAACACGAAAGTCAGTTTGATTCAATAGTAAACAAAAATGATTTATGAGAAAAAAAATGTAACATTTGAATAATAATAATAGAATGTTTGTAAGATTGTGATTTTAAATGATAAATGAAAAACTTAGTTAAATGTTTTGTTTAAATAAAAGTGATGGACATATTAAATCGTCAAAAATATAAAATTATGATACAGAAGTATGATGGTTTTAAATTATAATATAAAAGTTGCTAAAAACTATACAAATAAAAGTAAAAAGATTGTTTTAATTTATCATCTAAATTGTAATATAAAATGTAAAACGGCTAAATTGTGTAATATACGTGAAATATACCTAATTATACTTTTATCATACCTACGAATACAAAGGAGATATAATGGTTAATTCCAGAGTAATATGTATTTACGTCTAAAAGTAGTATTTAAATGGTTAAACGTATTTTTAGGTTCAGTACCTACATATAGATTCGTGGAACACATTGATGTTTAACTCATTACCACGTGGCAACCATAATGTTTACAGAAATCGAGGGGCTGTATAATATAATATATTATGTATACTTGTATACATAATACCTGTACACATATTAAAATTGTTTGACGTATATAGTATATTATTATACAGTATACACACAGTGATTCGCTGGATATTCCTATCCACTTCACTTGTCTTATATCTACACGCTCTTTAATATTTATATTATTAAAAACTATATTATTAATATATCTATATGATTTGTATGTATAACAATTTCTATGAAAATGAATTTCGTTTCAGATTATTAAACTTAAAATAAAGGTCATAAGCAGTATCTGAGATAGAAAAAAAAATCATTTTACTAAAATACTTTTCCTCGAAAATGGAGTATTATAATTAAAGCACGGCTTTAAAAAATAAATATTGAAAAAATGTGAAATTGTGCAATAAATATGTGAAGAATAATTTAAAAATAAGTGTTAAAAATAACCGTAGACAATTTATTTTTATTTTTTTTTTTTATTAGCTTTGATAAATAATACTATTATAGCTCAACATTCATTGCAATATAAATTAGAATAGATCATAGATCATAGAATTAAAATTTACAAACTAAAAGAGGAAACCAGCATAACATATAATATAATTTAAAATTTTAAGACTGGATAAAAATAATATTATACAATAGATAATAGTGTTATTATAATATAATAATCGGAAAAATAAATTAACTGATATTCGGAACAAAATTTGATATTAAAAATGGTGTCCTTACAATATAAAAATATATATACAAAAATTTTAGGGAGTAAGTGAGGATGAAGACATTTATCTAGCTAGAACAGACGTTAGTAGTTTAATTAGTGGATTAAAACCGTACATAATTAAATGGCATATTTGATGATTTTTAATTTATTAGATATAAAAATAATTTAAGATAAACATCTTAATCAGGTACTTGACACAAAATAAATAGTTTTAAAACAAGAAAGTTATTTTCCTATTGAAAAATTATAAATTGATATTAGTTTATCAAATAGATAAATTAACCTACTTAAGTTAGAGGTCGACAAAAAAAAATTATTATTTTAAACATTTATTAGATTTTGAAAACTATATAATATATAGTTGATCTTAACTTGATATGCAATTAATATCAAACTATCAAAATATATAAATGCATAAAATAAACATAAAATATGTAGAACTATGAAAAAAAGTTTGAAACTATTATGATTCGTAGAAATTACTGACAAAAATTTAAAAGTATTAATAGAAAAATAAAACAGTAAAATTGCATTAAAGTTCATTTTTTAGTTTTAAACGTTTTAATAGTACATACACTGACTAGCTAGTCGTTAACTACGAGTATAATAGGTAAATATACCTTATATGAAAATTGTTAAGTTAATATTTAAGTAAACAAAGTAATTTACTAAGCTGTAAATCTCATTTTTCTTCTTCAATAAAGCATTTATTCAAAATCTGATTTTAAGAATTTTAAAGGTAAGACCATGTATTAAAATTCTTGAGATTTTTTCCACTAATTAAGGAGTGTCTCGAAGAGATATAAACTTTTAAGTTTAAAATAACTTAGCGAATAATTGTTCTGAAAGTTTTGGTATATTAAAATAAAAATTCGAACTAATAGTTTTTTAGTTAATCAACTTTATGTATTAAAAATAATATGAGGACTCATGATAATGCGAGTTTGTTTGATGGTGAATTGAAAATGTTATTAATTTTTAGTTATTTACAGATATTTATTATTAATTTAAAAAAAATGATCTAATAAATATTAGATCTGACATTGAATTTGTTTTAAATAATTAAAAAAAAAAGATTTTATAGGAATAATAATATTTTTGTACAAAAATGCTTATAACTGAAAACTACTTGTTTGAATTTTGAGTTAAGTACATAAATATTTCTAAAAGTTTATTCAACAAATGATTTACAGTCAAAAGAGGTTCTCGTTTTAAAAACAAAATTTTGTACCACCATAGAACACTCTTTAAATAGTAAAATAATAATAATAATAATAATAATTTAAATAATTTAAAAATATGGTCTTTAAGTATATTTAAAAATTCTTAAAATTAAAATTAAATTAAACTCATCATTGAATGTACAAAAATAGGGGCGCAAACGCTCAGTAAATCACTCCGTATATTGTGTATTTTGTGTATATTATGTATTATTCGTGGGCACGTTTGGCCTGCATGCACTGTATACACACGTCGTTGTTTGGAATACTGATGTGTATATTTTGGACGATAGTATACGTATATTATATTTGTGTGGCATTATAAGTTAATTAGCCGTTGGTTGTTTTAGTATGCGGTATAAGCGAGTATAAGGGCTTGCCGGGCGGATGATACGTATAATATTATATACTGGCCGCGTGTGTGTGGTATCATTGGTAGTCGGTAGATACCAGAAAATCCCGGGAATCTCGTCGGTGAATAGGACTCGGAAATTGCGACGTAAATAATCAACGGGGTCCATTCATGACAAATTGCACAGCAGTTGTTGAAACCGTCCGCACCCCTTTGCGACAGCGGTGTCGATATTATATAAAATTATAGCAGAAATCGTTTTTAATGATGTTCAATAGGGACCAGGAAAAGTATATCATAATAACTGATAGTGATAACAACAAATATTCAAAAAAAAAAAAAATAATAATGCAAAACAATATATTTTATTATTTAAATCACAAAATATGTCCTTTTAACTATGCAGTATACCTATTATTAAAAATTATAGGTATTAATAAAATATTAAAAAATCTGTTGTTTTTGTTAGTGATGGGTTTTTTTTTTCAATAAAATTTATGTAATATTTTTGTTTTTATTTTTTCAACGTTTCTTTTTAATAGCAATATAATGAAATATGGGTTGTTCAATATTTTGCATTATTTTTAAATTTATCATTACTATAAATCATCAGTAATGTAAACTGTATATTAGGTACGTGCTTATTATAGGCGTAAGGTTTGTTTAAATTCAACAAAATTAAACTTCATTATACAGTATAGTTATCATAAAAATGTAACAATCAACAAAATTTAGCATTTACAGCAAACGAATTTTATTGAGACCGTCAATTTTAAACCATTAAGCCTGGTATGTTATTATAATTAGTGTCATTATAAATGGTTTCTTTTGTATGTTATATATATATATATATACACTATACATTATACATTAACACAATTATGATCGGTTGGTCCTAGGCTGACGTAACTAGTAACTACGTAGGTGTAAAGTGAAGACACTGTTGCAGTACACCTCCAACACACATTGTATTACATCAACCGCGTGACACCGAGCAGTTGGTAAATAATTTTTTATTCAAATTTCAATTTTTGTTTTGATTTATTTATTTTATTTTTATTGTTAAACAACCTCACGTCCTCACTGATAGCTATACATCAGCGTCACAACGATGGCAGCGCACCACAACAGTGATGGAATCAATTGTGTTTTACCCGAGACTTATGATATATTTTTTACAACCCCAGCACAATGTTAGAATACTACGTATACAGCAGTTTTTAATAATACTAATAATACTATTGTTTATGTATAGTTAATTTGAAATGAATAATATCGTGTATTTTAAAGCTTTGTTCACGCATTTATGTATTTCACAAATAATAAACTTTTTACGTCATGGAAATGTTGCCAAAACTATTTACAAACTCTATAAACGAGTACTATATTATGAAAATTATTTTTAATGTTTTATAATCGCACGGGTAGTTGACTCGATAAGCATGTGTTATTTTTTTTTTTATTACGTTCTTCATTTGTCAAAACGTCGAGATGTCTACCACACATTTCTAGTCATGCGTTGGATTACGTATGCATAAACATTTAACACGAGCGGTAGCTTTTGACATTTTAATTTCAGTCTTACTCAACTCGACGACATAATAATAATAATAATAATAACGATAATAATAATAATAACATATAATTTATACATTAAGCATTTTAATATTCTTAAAAATATACCTATATCTATAGGTCATTCTGTTTAATTAACGGCCATTGTATAATGTGTTTGCAAAGACTGTTATTATTTTCAGACATGATTAATGACGATAAAAACTATAAATGTATAAAATATATGTTTATATTTATATGTGGTGGTAATACACTTACAATCGTTCCAATCGACCGAGGTGCTTGAAAGATCCTTTCTCAATCGTATGAATTTGATTGTCCGACAATTGCCTTGAAAAAAAATAAGAAAAAAACAATTAAAGAGAAACATTTTTCAATTACAAAGTTTCTTATAAAACGGGTCTTTTGAGGGGTGTATATATATTGAAAGAGAAAAAATACGAATGATTTGATTGCGTTTTTAAGAATAAAGTAAACAATATATAGAAAACAAATTTAATTGGTTACAAATCCCACTGTATGAAAGAATGATTCTCAACTTGCTGTTTAACAGCAGCATCGAAGAAATATTGCCATTTATTAAAATTACTTTTTGTCCGACTTGCAGTTCAAAAACTTACACCCTTATATTCCAGATAAAAACACGCTTCGAATACACAACAATATAAGTTTCGATGGTTCAAAAGATACTTTGTTCACGTTATTACAGTATCTCTTTTAAAGGTATAATATAATTCAAAAGAAAAAAAAATGAAACGAAAGGTATCGGAGTAGCAATGCAGTCACAGTGGTAATTATTATTGTACCCAATAAAATTAATTAGGTTCGAGCATAATTAATAAAATTTTATTTATTTTTCAATCATAAATAAATGTAACACTTTATTAATCAGTCACATAGATGTATAACTAATAACTATATAATAGATAATGCATTTATGATTTATGAATCTAGAATCAGTTACTTGCCTTTATCGAGTACCTATATTATTTTACCACTGATTGTGTTGGATATTTTACATTTGAATGGGTGTTAAACCTTCAAAGCTATTTATCTTATTACGTGGATATTTTTTGATAATTATGAATTTTAATAATAATAAATAATCTACGAAGGAGAGTCGAAATAAAATAAGAATATATCAAATAATTAAATTGCACTATAATTTAGCTGGATCGGGTCACTACCGAGTTATTTACATCGAAAATATTCGTCTACTTGATATAGAAAACGACGGCGTTAAATTCAAAACTTAATGAAATAAATTTCGAACATAATATAATCTCTTTAATCTTATCGTCCAGTAGTGAAATCGTCTATTATGACGTGAATTGCTTGGGGTGGTAAAGGAAAAGCCTTGGAGGGAATGTTTGTGTAGTATATAGCTGTGCCGAAAATAAAATAATACACATAATATGCTATATTTATGTGAAACTTGATATTATATTTTATTTACAATTAGATAATTGTATAAAAATTAATGATAATAATAACAATAATATAGGCATGAAGTGAAGGGTTTGTTTGGTGACTGATGAGGCCCATTACCCAAAAGAGATTATCTCATCTTAAATTCTTTTTTTTTAATCTGATAATAATTGTACAATGAAATTTAATATAATATAAATTGGGGGACAGATACACCCCTTGGTTTTTTAAAAATAAATACATTTTATTTTTTAGAAAAAGTTCAAAAATATAACATTGTTATTAATAAACAAATTCATAAACACATTTATTTATTATTTATTATTTGACTATAATACATAGTGACGAAATAAAAATTTAACTTAGTAAAACTAGGAGTATATTATACTCTAAAGTCGGATTCATTTGATGATAGTAAAATGCAATAGATGATAGTGGCGATTATGACAGCTATAATATGAATTCCTTATTATTATGATAGTTAAAATATAGTAAACACTGACACCGTTAGAATAATATGATTTAATTGTTGTTACAGTGTCATATACATATTGTGTTTATTAAATATACTCGTATATGTGTTATATTATTTATTTCTATAGTGTATTTGTTATTTTAACTCTAATTGCATAAACATATACGTAGGTATAACGTCGACTTTGAATTGGAAGGATTAGGAGTCTCATCTAAAATTATTTTATTTTTTTATACATATATATATATATATATATAATATTATTATTTTTATTAGGACATTTACTTTAAAATGACTATTGTTTATACATATACCTATGTAAGAGTTTTTTATTAATCTTTCCATATCATTTTAAAGTTATGTATAAGCTACTAGACACATGTACTTTTATTGACTATTTATTTAATATCTGCACGCACTTAATATTGCTTTTTTTTTAATTTGAAATTTTAAGTCAAATTTTTTAATTTTTTAGATAAAACGAAATTCTGTTTGCAATTTGATAGCGCTCGTACAATAATAGAGTGTACCATAATTTAATATTAAAAAAGTAGTAATGAATTTGGATTTTTTAACAAGATACCTACCGAGCAACCAGTAGATTATGTTTACAAGATGCTACGAGGCGCACTTGCAATGATGTATATTTTTTACTTAGAATAAATAATAAAAGTCTAAAGATGAATTAGTTCATGGAAGTGGAAAAAAAAGTTTCCGTCCTTATTAACAGGAGTAATAAGAAACCGAATTTATTTCTCAATTTCTACTGTTTGTTTTTTTGTCCCTTTCCACTACAAATATCGATGAATAATTTCAAGTGACTCAAATACTAAGTTACTGTCAAAAATCACTTGAAGTTATGATTTTAAAAACAATTTTTATTTTTATTTATTCACTCTTTTTTTATCCCCTGTCCACTCAAATAATAAAACATATAATATATTTAAAAAGTCCCGGAAAACCATCCTTTATTTATATACTCAACCCACTACATATACACAGTGGGAGCTCTATTAAATTTTCACAGGTCGCCAGACAAAACCAACAAACTGGACGTAAGAGGGGAAAAAAAAAACATAAATCAAGTTGACTTCTAAAGATATATATTTATATAAACACAAGGTAAAAACAAAAGTACTTACAAGACTCGTAAATTAGTAAGGTTAGCAAAGTCGGTAGATGATATGACCGTAATATTGTTTCCCTGCAGGTCTCTGTAAATAAAAATAAATATATTTATTAGTTTATTATTTAAAATTATACTAACAATAAGGAAACTTCACCCATCCCATTATTCACAGTGAACATTGAAGTATAATATTAATATCCATTATGCTAACATAAAAACTATTAAAATGTTTTAGAAAGTATATAATATAGTTGTTGGAGTGTGAAAATCGTATACGCATCGCTATAACATATTTTAACAGACTAATTAATTCGTACTTTTTACACGTCATATAACACTGTAACCTTAATATACGACGTCATATTTTTCGAGTCTGTAAAACGGGTGACAACTGACAAGCGAAATGCTTAGATTTCCTCTTGAACCGCAGTCATTATGATTACAGTCAACATTAGATCATAATATATATTATTATATTGTATAATATTGTTATGTACACATAGTCTGCGGTGGCGGTGCCATACAATGTGACTATAATAAAATCCGAAGCGTTTATTGTCCATAAATCAGAGACGGATGGTAGAACGCCGAAAAACGAAATCATTACAGCGGGAATGCCTGCGATAAAAACCGCGGGGTTGGTTGTAAACGTTATTAATTTTACGCGTTAAAACACGGATCCCGCTGAGATCGCGAGACCCGTGTCCTGAGATAAAATCAGTGCACAATCGGTGCGTTCCGCGCGCACATACGCATACACTGCACACCTGCATTAATGTGCAGTTTTCTGAAACCATCTGAATAGCCTTAAAAATATGGTTAGATTAGTTGATTGTCGGTGTGTATGTGACACACGCAAAAGCCGGAAACAAAAAAAAGAAAGAAAAAAAATGAAGTTTCCCGGTAGCGTGAACATGGAAATTGATTTTTATATTTTTTGTTCCGTCTTCTATTAAACGATACATATAGGTTTGATTTAGGCTCTTTTTTGAACACAGAAACGAGCACAAAATGTCGACAACGACTACTTTGCTTTTTCTTCGTCGATCGTAATCTCTTCGACAAAAAGTGCTCCAACAAAGCGGCTTAACTTGTTTGCTGGATTTCCACTCGAATAGTTACCGTTTGACGAGAGCTATCCAACGGTAAAATGCATGTAAAATATACCATTTCATATACTCTTTATCGTAAATCATTTTATTTTTTTTTTTGCTCCATACTTTTTTTATCCATGTCCGTTCTACCATTTATATAAGGCTGCCATATTATAACTAAAAATGATTTCGAAAATGGCTAAGTGGAAAACTTATCGGCTTAAAAATTATAAAATATTAAAATGTTGGTAGGTACTCGACTGTAGTTTCAAAAAAAAATAATATGTGTCTATATTTAGGTATAGTATAAAACTATACTACACTTTTATACTAAAACATTTTTAACAATATATGGATATAAAATAAATGAATTTTTGTGTAGCTAAATATGTGTACATTATCTGGATGAAGTTTAACTAATATTTTTAAATTAATTTTCAATAGAGTGATTTCTTTACAGTATTCAAACTCGGTTGAATTATAATACATAGTATATTTCACTCAAATAAAACATATTTATCACGAATTCAATTAACTGCATAACATAAGGAACATTTATATTTTCACCTTACAAAAATTTAAATAAAAAATACATTTTATATGAACATCAATGAATTACTTCAAACAAATATTGTACAAAAAATAAAAATAAATTGTTAAATCATGCCAATATAATTTGAGAATTTCAATCATTCATGTTATAGAGTAGTTGGGTCGACTATAACCGGGACAGTTATATTTATATTTAAGCCAAATAAATTATGTTATTCCGCAAACGATTTAAAGAGTAGTTTCAATTAGACAAAAATGATCAAGATTTTGTCATAGTTAGACGTTTGGTAATATTTATTCATTTGTAAAAAATAAATATCTTTTTTAAATAAATATTTACTTTTCCCAAGTTAAAATTCAAATTGTATCAAAACAGTTTAATAACAGTGATTAGTGAACGAGTAAAAAAAACAAATTAAGTTAATATTAAAATACCCATAAAAAAAAAAAATACGTGCAGTTAGGTGAAATTGTATTCACTTAATGGTTCTTTAACCACAATTAGTAACATAAATTTAAAATCCATTCAAAAGTTAAATTAATTTATTGCTTATAGTAAAAGAAATATCGAGTGTGTTACTCATTTATTTCATAAAGAAGTCATTGTAAATCGTATGATAATGTTTGAACTATATTGGTTAAACACCTCAGTGTAGTCGGTTATACTCGAAAAGGCGATGTAATTGCATTTAGGAAACGATGTCTTTTTTTTTGTTTTAAAGTTAAGTTTGAAAAAAAATACAAATACCACGTACGTTGTACATGGAGGAAATAAAAAAAAAAAAAACAAAAAACAAAGAAAGGGTAATTTGTTAGTCTCAAGTCTGCGACGAACAATATAGTGTTGTATATTGTTTTCCATTCTTGTCCGCCGGTTAAACGAAAAGAATTACCAATCGATTTGTCTGTTTTCGACGTAAAAAAAAATTGCAAAACATAAAGAAAACCGTCAGCACCAATACTGACTTCTAATAATTCGTGTAGGCATTTTTACCAAACACATAATATTCAGGTAAATAGTGTAAAACGTTGAGAAAATAATAATTGATCAATCACTTGTTAATTTATTATTGATTTACGCCTATTTTACGTATATAATAATCATAGTCATAATATAGTAATATACCATTTTACGAATAAAAAATATTAATAATAAGTAATAACTAACAAATGTTTTAATTAATTATTATGATAACCAAATAACCGTCATTTACATTTTGCAAACAACACTAACTATTGGAGCTTTCTATAAACTAAAACAATGAAGATTGAACAATTCTGACAAGTCCAATCCATGCGGATAATTTAAATACTTATATACAATAAAGGTTTAAATTACATTTACTTGAAAAATAATTTATTTTTAAAACTTATAGAATTTGTGTAATATTATTATATATATATTTTTTTTTTAGAAAGGTATTAAAAAATGACCAAATTGAAATTGAAAATAAAAAGTTTCATTTTTATTTACTTTTTTCTTTTATTTCATGATGATAAAAACACTTGTTATAATTTATTAGATAACTGTATATATTTTAATATAATAAAATTTTAAAAACAAAACTGAAATGGAAAACAAAATACTAATTTTTATCATATCATGTAAGTATTTTTATAAATTAATTGAAATAGTTTTAGAATATTTAAAACAATTTATATGAAAGAGTGTTATGATATTTATTTTATTGTATTAGAGATTTATAATATTATCCAGTGTTGACTGAATAAATAATTTTTCAATCGAGTGATTCGATGTCAGTTAAGATATTTCCCAAATATAACCACACACAGGGTGTCGTTTATCAATCAGACACGATGTAATACATCATTTTAGGGTGTTTCAAGAACACGCAGACTTTAGTTTAGTTAAGGATCTAAAATTTTATACCCCGAGTGTTTATTGGGGTCGTCCAATACTTGTATAAAAACCGCATATTAATGGAAGACAACCAAATAAAACACATACCATAATCAATTGACAAGATAAAGTGAAAACCCAACTGACTGGTCATGATTAATTTTTAAAGGAGAACTATAGATAAATTGGGAAATAATAAAATATTCATTGTCAAGCCACTAGTGTTAGACGACGACAGCCGCCGTCTACGGTCAGTCGGCTTATAAATCTTAAGTGACAAGAGACTTAACTTTTCAAGGTATCTGTGTATAATATTACATACATACATCTCCCACCTACGGAATGTCAGAGAGAAGACAATTGTTTAAATTATCGTCTGTCAAATACGGTAATTAGGCGTTCCTTAGCAAGGACAAATTCAAATTGTCGCCCATTCATGTGCTGCAGTGGAGATTACAAATATAATTGTCTCAGTATATACTGGAATCTTAGTGAAAAGATTTAGAATTTCCAAGCTAAGTTATTTAGTTGGTCTTGGTTTATTAAATTAAATTAAATGTTTTTTTAAGTACAGTAAGCTATAAATATACTACAATAATAGTGAACGTTCCAATTTTTAGTAAAAAGAAAAATCCAAGTTCACATAATAAATGTTGATTAATTAACGGAAAATTTAATTGTGCTAAACTAAGTTTTGCACTCAGTTAAATCTAATTTTTAGTTTTATCGCAAAAACTTTAAATTAATATAAATTACGCGACTTACAATGGATATACATTTTGAAAATAAAATAATAAAACTTTTAGTGTAATGTTGAAAATGT
Organism: Melanaphis sacchari; assembly: GCF_002803265.2. Taxonomy (NCBI): domain Eukaryota; kingdom Metazoa; phylum Arthropoda; class Insecta; order Hemiptera; family Aphididae; genus Melanaphis; species Melanaphis sacchari. Next base: position 2,899,009 of record NW_020271173.1, read on the forward strand.
ACAATGCAAATTAATAGAACAATATATTATAATATGTAATATTTATTATAATACATAGACACATAGTTGTCTTCTACCGCGAATAAAAATTAGAATACACCAAGGAAACTAATGTCAACATATTACATATATATATATATATTATATTAAATAATTTTGTTTCATGTGTCCGTTTTTATGATTTTATTATTTTTTTATTCAAACCGATATGGTGGATTATAATTATTGTAGGACAAGTCGTTTAAAAGCAATATGAAAACAAATACTTGGGGTGTCGTGATCATAATGTTATGACCCGGTATGTATATATAATCATTTGAAACAAGGGTATGTGTGGTATACTCACCAAAAGGCTTTTGTATACACATCAGGCACATCATGGGGTTAGCCGAATGAGGGGTAGTGAGGTAGGCAGGAGCGATTGAAAAATGTTTTGGAAATTAGGGCTGCCGGATAATTAAATTTCCGTCGATTATTTTGCCGTGTGGAAAGGTGCAGGGAAACGGTAGCCGACAAAGGAAGAGGCTTGTTAGCGTGCTGTCAAAAATAGTTGCCAGTCAAAAAAGGGTCCGCGCGTGCCCGGACAGATGTTCACCGCTGCCGCCGCCGCTTCTGCCGCAACGGCGCGCGTTTGAATTTATGTAATAATATTTCGGAGACGGCGATATTATAATGTCTGTGTGTTTCCGTGTACGTATATAATATTATATCGTATATTATATATGCGCACCAAAAGTTTGTGTCATCGGCTGAGCACGGAAAGGGCCAATTAATAAACGAACGCGCAGCCGGTCTCCGTTTTCATTAGCATTTAGCCCTCTCGTGGATCATGTAAAAGTTTTCTGCGGAATTTTACATTTGGTCTCAGCGCGGTGCTTAAAAACGAGCCAATGTTTCCCGATAACCCTTTAGAGGAAAATGCTGGAGATTTATAGATCATATTATTATTGTATGGTGGCGACGGCGTTAAGTTATTTTAAAATCGAGTTTGCGGGATTTTCAGTAAACCATCAAAAATATCTACACGAACACATTTAAGAAATTTAATAACGAGCTCTGCTGATTGTTTGTTTTTTGATGTCCGCTTAAAAGCCAACACGTTTATTTACTATAAACGATAATAAGATAAGAAAAAATAAATACTTTTATACATTTTTATTATAATAATGAAGTTTTTATCACTGCTGTACATTTATATTACTGTACTAGCTTCTTTGTTCTAAATCAGCTGATTTTAAAATTGAAATCAACGTAGCGTACAAATTAAGTATGTATACAAATATTATATTTTGATATGCAATTAGTATAACATTTATAATAATGACTTACGAGTAAAAAAAATGCTTGAACGATTCCAATTAAGGTATTCATTCTAGTACCGTCTATTTACAGAATGCAAGCTATTATAATTCATAATAAAATTGTGTTCAATTTTAGATTAATTGTGATTTGATTGTTTTGGCTATTGAAAAATAAAAAACAAATAAATGCATTATCAATTACAAAAGTTTAATAAAAATACACAGGAGACCTTCAAGAGTATTGTACATTTACGCTTAAAAGAGTTAGGGGGAAGTAATTTGAGAATATAAACTGATACCATATACGAGGGTTTGGAGATTTCGAACATTATATTTAATGTCGATCTTGTATAAAAACTAAAACAAATACTATGTACCACTATATACAATTTATAAACATATATGATAAAAAAAATTCGATCATAAGCAATTACAAAAATAAATATCAAATATTATATGATAGGGACACGCAAGCAAACAATATGCAACTGCTGTTTAACTAAATTTGTTTCACCGTCTGTTGTAATAAATTATTAATAATAATAGAAAAAACGATTCAATTTTATCATCTGTTTGAAGTGTGTTAATATTTATTAAACTTCTCTGTCAGGACTTAATCGTTGTTTTTGTATAGAATAAAGCACATTACATATATTATACATAAAGTTTCGTTGAAATTTGGTAATATTCCAAAAGTATCTAACGTTTGAAATGTTTTTAAGTTTTAAATAGTTTTCGGCAATACATAAGTTGCAAATGGACCGACGTTTTTAATAGATGAACTCGATTGATAATAACTCTCAATTTCATTCATCGATAATTTAATGTTTCCAGATCGTAAAAAAAGAATTACTAAAATAGAACGAAATACTATATTTTTAGACTAAAATTATTTAGATTTTCGAGCGGGTTGTGTATCATTATGTTGTCTTTATTAATTAAAAAAAAATTTAAGTTCTTGATAAATGCATAGTTCTAAGAAAGAAAAATGTTTTTTTTATTATCATTAAAAAGATTAGACTAAAAAGAAAAGATTTGGCTGGATCCATGCCAAGTTGTACACTATATAGGTACATTACGCAGATAAATATATTCAGTTTATTATGATTAGAGTTTGGATAAACAGTTCGAAATATTTTAATACTATTATCAGTTCTGAATATTCTGGTATTAGTTTTTTCTAATTAAATTTTGAAATAAATATATACACACGTATTATGGTGTGTTATAATGATTGACTTATCAAATATTAATCATAATTTACAATGTTCTATAGGAACAATAAAGGCATGATTTTAGACAATTGACCGGACTCACGCGTATATGGTTAGGACTTAATTAACGATTCCTATAGCGTTTAATGTACACCGATCGATATAAATTTAAAGTGACCAATCACTGACATGATTTATTATTGTTGCTGGAAGTGCACATAATATAAACGCTTTTACTGGAAAACGCCCAGTAAATTAGTAGATTATTTAGGATTTGATTGTAATTATTGTGGCATAATATTATATTGTAATATAACTATTACAATGCATATTGATTTTCGAATAATTATGATATAATTTATACAAAACAAAAATATTATTTATTTTTTATGTTACATTTAAAATAATAATGTAATTTATTTAATTTAAATTATGTTATTGTCATATTAATTGCGAGAGATAGAAGCATACCATTAAATACATTGAAAATAAACTTTCTATAGACTATAGTGCATACAATGTAATCCTTAATCGTCAAGTGCACAACATAAATATTAAGATAAGCTTTCCGAACAAATCAATAGCCGGTGATAATTGTATTGCAAAGACGAGCTTTTATACGTACAGTTAAAACCGATTACACATACCGAAGCCTTCGCCGCTTCCTTTTGGCGACTTCCCTCCGTTTGGTCGGGATCTTTTATTGTTTTTGGCGTGCGCCGCCGAAGTGATTTACCTTGTAAGATAACGAGCCCCAGAGTCTACAACATCTACCCTTAAAACAACATTAAGGGTTTGTATTTCACATTCCCCGCCACCGCCGCCGTAGTTAGACCGTTGGTTTTTGTTACGTAATTTGTTTTACTCGGATGGCGCAAAAGGAAATGGTGCTTTTGTGTTTGTTTCCTCGGCGAAATTTAGCTAGCCTTCTAGTAAACGGAACCCTTAATAAACGCTCATACACGCACACACACACACACACACCGAGCGCGTGAGTATATACGAGACATTATATTATTGTTTTCTTCTTGTACTGCACAGGGACGGGGTACCGGTGAGCTACCCACCACTACTAAGAAGTTAATAAGGAGAGGATTCGCACACAGTTATTTGCGTATTCTCATTAATGCTGAGACTCGAGGACTTGTGGCCTGGAAAATGAGATTTTCTTTCCTTTTAAGTTCACGAAACTCAATTAGTTCTGTACCAGAAGTGTAAAGAAAAAACTATACAATTGCAAACACTGAAATGGAAATTATATTATTGTTGTTTTATACGAATTGGAATTTTTTAAGCCTGTACATTTGTGCATTGTTTAATGAATTAATACATTAACAAAATGATCGCTACAACAGTTCCATGTCATTTGAAATCAAAGAACTTCATAATTTTACCATAAGACGCTTATGTAAATTTATCGTAAATTATTTTATCAACAAATCGTAGCAAGCTTACAATGCAGTGTGTTAGACGACGGTAATATTATAATACAGCATAGTAACTTTGAATTTATTAACTTTATCTAAGTTAATAATTTCAAGATAAATCCAATGGAGGTCATAAATTAAATTGAAAACAAAAATTAATCATTTATAAAAACTCGCATAAAATGACAACTTATTTTATTATCGGAACTTACATTTCATTTGTATACAGAAATAATAAATTATTATTTATCTTACATTTAACAACTGTCAAAAACTTTTCTCAGCTCGACACATTTGTTTATATAAAAAAATAAAGTAGATTTGCAAGTAACTTGCTAATATAATTGTTTTGTCTTTATTTTATCACAAAACTTCTGTTATTTTAAATTAGATTATTTAAGAATCGGAAGGTACCTATTATTATAAGTCTATTAGTTATGCATATAAAAAAAAAACTAATATTGTTCAATATTATTTTATTTGTTAACCATCATGACTCGTATTATAAAAAAGTTTGAAAAAGTAAGTTATGAACACGTTAGCTCATATATAGATTATTTTAAAAACTGATATTATTACTCATAAATTATAGTCGTAGGTGGGTATTTACTGTATAATATATAATTGTAAATTAACTATGAATAATGACAAATTAAAAGTCTTTCAAATCAACGATATTTTTTAGCTGTATTTCATGTATATAACACGGGACCATATCGATATTAAATTAATAAATATCAGCCTTAATGAATACAATTAAAATGTATTTTATGATTTAAAAATTATACTAAAATTTATATGAAGTTTTTTTCTACCACCTTATAACACAAAACATAAATGAATTTATGTAGAAAATGAATACCTCGGTAATTCGTAATGGTTATTTCCAATGAATACGTTTACTTCTTAGGAGTTATATTACAGGAGGCGGACTGGTTTATAGCAATGTAATAAAACATATGTAGCACGGATATAAGTATACAAAACACAATACTAACGGTATATATACAAAAGATACGGGTCGGAAGAGCTTTCCCCCAGCCGGAATTGCTTCTTCCAAAGGAATTGAACGGAAATGGGATTCGAACTTGACATCAAAGGCGTACTATAGGGTTCGTCTACGTACAGCAGAGAAACGTAAGAATTCGTGTTTCTTGATGGAAAAAAAATACTTGTTTTACTTTCCTTTTTCTTTAAGAATTTCTGCTTTGATCGGTCAATTTTAAGTCGTTACATTTATTTAATACTGAACAAGTGAGATAATAATATTTTCAACACTTCAATTTCAATGATATATTTTGCTTTTTATTTCAGTCATTATTCATTATTAAATATGATATTGTTTTGAGAGAAATTTTCCATGAACTGTGATAATTTTACAATTATAAATAACACAGAAAATATTTTATCAATTAAATTTGATATTTTTAACTATTGATTTACTTAAGTGTAAAACGATAAGATAAATAATATATTATTTGAATATTATTTTATTGAAGTTAAATATGTAGTGCATAATGTATTCAATTAGGTATATACCTAATGGATTATTAAAAAATGACAACGTTATTAGTTTCCGAGTAATAACTAACAATACTATAATAATGATAAATTAATATATTATCAATAATTTATAATATTTGTGAATGTCGAGATATGAGTTTCTTCAGATGTTTAAGGTAATTGATGGCGTGTAATAGTTATACCTGATATAATTTTTAACTGCAGATTTGTAGCAGGTTAAATTCTATTTTAAGCATATTAATAAAGTTCTATATATCAAATGAAAACTTGATAGATTTTCACTGATACATAGCGTTCATAAATTATATTTCCAATACAAATAGAAAACGACAACAGTATCTTGAAATAATGATGTTATCTTGTATCTTTGCTTAACAAATTACAGTTGTTTTTAGGAAACCGGTAACTCCGAATATTCATTAAAAAATTTTGTCAGCTCTGCCCACGACTATTGGCTTCTCGTTGTTTAGTGGGTCGAAACGCAATATATATTTACTTACATTCAATAATCTGGTAACTCATTATCCTCTCGAAACCAGTTAACGAGTTAATGAAAAATTATTTATGACCGGCGTACAACGGATATGAAACAATATTAGAAAATGTGTTAATTTTCACAATATTCTATCAATGTTACTCTGTGTCTGATTAGTCGGTATAAAATAGATCTGTAAGAACGAGATACCATGTCTCAAACTCTCAAAACTCTAAAATGTAAATTAGGACACCATTGTTTTTATCCCGTACATTCCTTACGTCTGGGTTGAAGTCATTTACATTCATAATAATAATAATAATAATAATAATAAAAACCAGTTGGACAATGTCTGGTGAACGTGACAGAACTATAGATTCTAGGTTTACATAATTTACATCGTTTAGGAAGAAAGTTCGTCATTCAGCCCCTGTTGACATGTCCATAACGACCTGCCAACCACCAGCAGCGTGCGCATTTTGACAAGTGAACTTTAGGGGCCATTTTTCGGCCGGACGACGTTGTCACTACCCTTCCTTGGTGGACGCATGGTCTCCAATTACTTACTTTTAACAAGCACCCACTAAATCGTTCAACACAATCACTATGACCCGGATTTCTGACTAGTTTAGTGACAAATTTAAGTGGACATTTATTGGGTTCGTACTTTTCGAAGAGGGTCGCGACACTAGTCACGTTCATATACTTGGTGATACAATTTTAACAGCTTCTTTATTGATATATTTTTAACGAATAGTGTGCCATTATTTGCTTTTAAGTATTTTAATAATCCTTTAAAACACTCTAATAAAAATTAAAAAAAACTATTGAAATGATTTTAAACAAAAATTGTAGATATCGTATGATTGAACTTTAATTATGACTTTAATAATAATACATTGAACGTCTGTGGATAATTATTCCTTGTTTAAATTACATGTATTATATGAAATTAAATTAGTTTGTAGATAAATTTCAGTAATTTCATAACAAAATTATTAGAAGAACTATATAGTATTTAAGAGAAAATAATTTATAATTTTATGGCCACACCAGAGTTTTGCTTAGGCCTTAAAATGTAGTTTAATACCATACAATATAATTAAAAACAATACAATTAAAACCAACGAACCCATAGGGTGGTAAAAACATTAGTAATAATAATATTTTCCCTTCTTTATATATTATTATTTCGTATTCACTAGAAAAGCCCTTTTTTTATTTTTACTATAATCATTTGTGTCCAAGCTGTAGACTGATAAAAAAAAAATAAAAATAAAAAAAAGGTAAAAACATAAATTGCACGGACCATAATTAAAAGGATTATTTCGTGCGGTTGGAACAGACGCGTCAACCTGTCACACAGACCTGTGAATTTATGCAAACCGCCACCTGACCTGAACACATGTCGCTCGGCGACACTGACGCAACCGAACACCAAAAACGGTCATTACAAGTACCTCTACCTACTGCAACACCAATATGCATTTGCATTTACAGTGTTCATAACACTAATGCTCACGAAAAGTTTTCGTCACATTTCACACACCCGGTAAATAATTAGATTTTATTTTCGTCTATTAAAGTGCTATCATATAAGATACATTTCTTTTATATCAAATAAAAAATACATATAAATATGTGTGTTTTTTTTTTTTATTAATTTTTCATAAACAGTATAAATGGATAAAACTTGTTATAACCAACACATGTATTTACACATTTAAATATTAATTGAGAATAACTCATCATCTTTAAACGTGCGCAAATATTTATTACTGAATTATTTATCATTAGTTTAACTACATGTATATGTATATTCTGCTACATAAGAATTATTGTCTTTTTACTATACATCACAATATTATGAATGTGAATAATTATTTTATTATTATTTTATTTTATGTAATATAATGTTTGTTGTTCGGATTTTAACGAAAAAAGAATGTCGGAATCATAAACTCTATACAATAGTTTTATTAACAAAGTTGTTCATACGATTTTAATTGTTTATTTTGAACCCAATTACTGTTTGTCAAACAAATAAAATGGCTGACATTATAGTTTAAACACTAACGTTTGCAGTATATCACAGGTTAAACTTTATAAAAGTGGTAATACTTAGTTCATAAAAGCTAAAATAAACACTAAGACAGACTATATAATAAATATTATATTTTTTTATTTTTTACTTATCTAAAGAAGTTTAATGTGATATGTTAGCATTTTTTTTCTTTTAAAGGTCACGAGTCATTAGGCGTTTAAAGGCCAACTATACAATGAAGAACTCGTTTATTTAGCTAAAACATTTTTTTTTTATCTTAAAAGAAATTATAAACGGTACTTTCACTCGTCCTTATGGGACCTGAGTGGTATAATTATTTGAAACGTAACAAAGGGGTTTTTAAATTCACATTCAAACACTTTCAATGCTCTTTTTTATTTAGATTTAGTAATACCTACTGTGATATTAAACCAATTTAATGATCTACAGTAATTTGCATTCACAAAATGATGTTTATAGTACATCAATTTCTTTGTGTTTACACATTATTTATAATATATCAGGAAATTATGAATTTATTTAAAACAACCGGTATTAACTGAGCCTATTTTTAAAATAGATATTAGTAATTAAATTGAACCATAATTTTTTATTATTATTATATCTGTTAATATTATTATCATAATATTTAAATCGATTTAAATAATTTTGTTGACAGCAAATACAATTTATTAATTCTGCTGAATTTAAGTTCCTATTTTTATTTTATTTTTTTATTTTTTTTATTGTATACATTAATATACTATAATCATGTTATAAACAGTAATGTGTGTACTAATCGAACAAAAGTTGAATGTCACATGTCATAAAATTAAATTCGTAGTCGAAACTTAATAGCAAAATAAACCATAACAACAGAATTTTAGATGTGATAATTTTTCAGTTATGAAATGTTTTTTTTTTCGAAAAAACATTTAAAATATTACTATAAATTACAATGGTATGTTCAATAAAAATAATGTACAATAACGGCGATTGAAAATTGATTTGATAAATCAAAAAAATACAAAATTAAATATGATCAAGAGAAAAATAGAAAAACTGTTTTTCATTCGGATGGAGTAACATTTATTTATGCATAACTAGCATACTTGGAATTTTACATAAAAGCCATATTCATGATATTTGAAAAGTAAAGGGGTGGAAAATACCGCTTGGAGTGTATATACATTTATATATCTACGAGTAGGTATATATAACAGGTCGACACCTCTTTGGTTGTGAAGAGTAGTAGTCCCTCATTTGAAAGTCCAATGTGAAAGTTGTGTTTGCGCTTTCGTGTCACATCTGCAGTGAAATTTTCCGTATCAATTGTCAATGCCGTTTCTGCACTACTGCTAACTGCCACGGACCTATACGGCGATCTGTTGCCGGTGACATCTGCCGAGACACGGATATCCGACTGAAATTCACTCGTATCGGAAAGTTTATACTCTAAATCCATCCGGTAATAATACTGCGCTCGTGAGGTAAACCGAGTGAGATATTTTCGCTCGATTTCGACAAAAACAAGGCAAGTAAAGAATTTTGGAGAACGCGTTAAGTATACCCGAAGTTTAAATGTACCGCGAAGATAATCGTTGTTGAGCCAACCAAAGTGAAGATGAAAAAAAAAAAAAGAATAAGAAATGTTAAATGGTCCGGAACAAAAAACACGGAGTGAATCTTGGAGAATTCTTTCGATCACACATACACAAAAACACACATGCGTGGATAGGAGAACGAATTTATCACGTTAAAGAAATGGGATAAGAGGTGGGGTAGAATGTACTATCGATAGCTATACTGTCTTGACTATATATATATATATTATACAAAACTGTTTCCTATTCTCGTTGAGCCCGTCAGCCACCGATTATTAGTGGGCATATATCGATAAAATAACGGCGCCAATTGTTTCCACGATCGCATTGTTCTTAGGTGAGAGAGGGTGGCACACCCGAAATACAATAAAAGGGCTGTGGCAGCTGACGGGTAATTGTCATCCCGATAAAAGGTACAATGTGTAGGGCATTGACAGCCGTGTTTGAACAGGGTGTTAAAAACACTGGCATTGTCCCACAATCGTTCAGTTGTTTTTGTCTGTTTTAAATGCCCAAGTGAATATTACATCACGTGTATTGTGCATGCGCGTGTGGGTGGACAAATCGAGTGATTTGTTTTTTTTTCCCCCCGAACGTAAATTCTGTTTGAGATTGAAAACCCACGATTTATTATTAGGTGACTACCTAATACCACCGTGTTGATGATTGCACACACATATTATTGCGACTTTTCTTCACGATCTAAAACTACAACGTTTATTCCGTACGCACTTTCCGTATTCGAAATAACGCATTACTTTACTTCGAATACGAACAAAAACAAAAATATATATTGGTGTTTGTAGTATATAAATAAACGGACATGTATTAAACAGCTGGTACTATCTGAGTGATTAATTTAGCTGAACAATGTAAAATATCTTGTATAATGTAGTCGTTTAAATTTCAAAACGAAAACCATCGACCGGCAATACTCCTTGTAAAATACCCGTATTATATTATACCGGGTGTGACCAAAAAAAAATAACGAAATATGCGTTAAAGGTAAAAAAAAAAAAAAAAAAATCATAATAATGATAATTGATAAAATACATCATAACACGATAAACCACGCGTAGACGGAAAGACGGAAAGTATTATAATATTATTACGATCTTTGAGCATACATCAATCTTTGTAATATTTTAAAGGCCAATAAATCCGGTTTGACAGTCGGTAGAGAAAAAGAGAATCCGGTTTTTCAGAGGTACAAATCGTTCGATTTGCCACGGATTACGGAGCGTGGCCCGCCCTATGGATGTGTGCGCGCGCGTGTAACCCATTAGCGGGCTACCATTTTAACGTCCGTTACGGTCAATTACACGGGATATATGATAATAATAATGAAACGAATAATATCAAAAACGTATTGCTGTGACGTGCGCGCATTGTTGTCGCGATCATAAATCGGGGCTTAAGGCCTGTGATGGGCACGCGGTCCGACTGTGATACATGGGAAAGGTTTTCGGAAACGACTGCGGACCGTCTGAATAGTACACAATAATAATATTATAATAACATTTTTATTCGAATATCAATACCAGACTTGTACAATAATATAAAATATATTATGACGCTATAGAATATGCCGACGACGACGGCGTCGACGGACAGGAGTGGAGCGGAGCGACTACGATGGCGCGTTAATTCAATTATTTGACAGTGATTGTAAAGTGCTACTGCACGGACGTCGAGTATCAAACGTTTTTTCAGTAGCGATAAACAATATTTTACAGATACTCGATGTCATGAGAAGTACTTACGTTCTAGTTCAAAGTGACCGAGCTAATTGCAATTACAGAAATATAGAAAAACGTGCACGCTGTTTTGTTCGGCGTTAATGTGTGCATACCAACCGCTCTATAATAATATTAGTAGACATTTTTGTATTGTATTTTATGTTAACGTCGTGTTTTGTTACGAACTGAATTAAATTCTTTTAAGCACGCTGGCTTAGGGTTCTTGAATCTTAAAATAAAAATAAAATTTAGAAGTTCGTGTAAATTAATTTACCGGCTTGACCGAAACGCAGAGAAACATTATATTATTACGAAATACCTCTACATGCCTATATACTTCAAACACCCTGTTGTGTTTTTTTTTCACGATTTATTGTCACGCAGACTGCAGTCTGGAATACGAAAAATAAACTGACTGAAATCCATACATGGCATGTTGCCGGCTCATATTATATGATCAGAGGATGTGATGGGAAACAGTTGATTTACTGACCGAGCTCCATTCTAATCAGCCCTCCGGTTAGTTGTGACACATATGTCTCGATATTATTTATAGACGGGGCGATTATGTAAATCACATGGCTGTTATTGGCCAAGTCCTCCTAAAATGTGAGCGTGGAAATTGTTTTTGAAATAAATACCGTCGTAAATGTTTGGTTAAACGGTTCTTGCGATAAAATACACACTCATACACACACACAAATATATTCACACATTGTTTTGCTGAAATTGAATATTTAACGATCTCAAGTTGACGGTTCGATTACAACGGGACCGATATAGGTATGAAAATCGATACCCAGCGTTCCCTTTTCCAGCAAACAACGGTCGATTTACATTTTTTTTTTTTTTTTTTTGTTATTATTATTTGTATAACACGTTCTAGTGTATTACCACGAAACCAGTGGCATATATTTGAGGGGTGGATTACCTCCAGTGTTAGTCCCTAGTATTTTTTTATACTTTTATCAGATTGTATGTTTGTTATAATACAGTTGTCAAATTTGAATAAAATAAAATAAATATAATTCAAGAAGTCGATCGTGTGGGGCGTGAATGGAAGCCTTATTCTGTATTCAGAGCTGTATAAAAAAAATAGAAGGAATAGCCTTTCGGTCGAATATTAGATACGCCACTGTGTGAAATTTCATATATCTATAATATAAAGGATGATTCGCCAAGCATATTTACACCTATTGTTTACTACCCTAATGTTTAAATATACTTAAAGACCATATTTTTAAATTTTAGAAGCTGTATTAGGTACAGAAAGTATATAGTTAATAAGTAAATATAGTATATATAAGTTTATATACATAGTTATTAGAAAGTCCCAATTATTTAGTGAATATTTTTTTTTATATTAATCAAAATGCAAATGAGTAAATTATAAGTTATTAAAATGTTTATATTAAAGATAATAGTCCTTAAAAATATAAAATAAACGTCATGTTCGATTTGGTACACTTGGACAATCCTTACAAATTATAAATGTTGATAGGTAGATTAAAATTGATGTCTAAAATGTTCAAATAACCATTATAGCCCCAATATCTTCCTGACCTATTATCATAGGACCTTTACACACAAAATTGAATAACTAAAAACAATTATATAGTTCGACTTTTAATTTTGATATTTCAACATTTTCAGAAAAATTATCCGTTTAATAGTATATGGTATAAAAGAAGAATTGTAATTTAAAAACCAGAATCTTAAATCTCCATAGGAGATATTTCTTAAGTATTTTAAAAACATTTCAAGAATTTTAAAATATGGTTTATAAACTATAATTTACAGATTTAAGTTCCAAAAATCAGTTTTGGAATAACTGCATGACTGAAGACGAAAAAGAGGGTGAGTATGGTTGGCGAATGGCCTTGCATTTTACTTATATACTATTATATCATGCAATGAGTGAGTTTAATACTTAAGAACTATACATAACTGATGGTGATCATTAAGGAAAAACGTTGACGTGGAAATCACAGTATAGTTTTCTTCACGCTACCCTGTCTGCATCAGTATTTTAGCAAGTAACTACTGCGGATGTATACAAAAAGACACCGGAAAACAAGCTGAGGTGAAAGATAAAACACCGTTTAGTATTTGGACACGAGATATTTTCCCATAGACATGACAACATTAAACTTTTTTGAAAAATGTCTGAATAATTTACATAATATTTCGTTGTGTAGTATATACGCGCTTCAGGCAAAAACTTTTTAGTCCAGTACATTTAACGATCCGAATAGTATTTTTCTTTTCCCCTCTCATATAAGAGTAGACTTTCTGCATGGATGAACGAAATTTATGCGGTATTTTTTTTCGGTTTTGGCTCGCCAACAGACGGGTCTTCGCGTAAAATTTGAATCTTACACTTTCTAGTAGTAAAAAATCACGAGTGTTTTATTACGTTCAAATAATTCATAGAAAAAATATGACGTGTTTATGTGACTGGCAAAAACAATAGCTTTTCAACAAAAAGAAAAAAAAAGAAGAAAAATTACAATACCTTCCTTTTTTAGATTTTTTTTCTAGATTGTTTTTTACCCAAAAAAAATTCACTTTTAAATGTGTCTAGTTTTAAATATTATGAAAGTTACGTAATTAATGTCAAGTTATGCTGTTATTTTCTATTTAATAGTAATATAATATAGTCTGTCTAATATTTTTAATCTAAACTCCGAGAGATTATAAAATTATGTATGACTTGATGAACGTTAAAAAACACGATCTAACGTCTTATAAATTAGTTGTAAATGTTATGAAATTTCTGTCAGTTTGTATGTCTTTTATTTCACACAAATCCTATGCCGTATTCAAGAAAAAAAAAGATTTTTTTTTAAAATATTTATAGCATATTCAGTTCGGTTTTGTTGGCATTTATCCAGGTGTATGACAGTAATGGCCATAATAATGAGTTTATGAGGAATATATGGGGCCTCAGGGTGTTTTATAAAAATGCTTTGTCAGAAAAATGCTTTAATATAAAACCTCTACACGTAAAATTATTTTGTCATTCTTAAACGATCATAAAATTAATATTATACTCAAAAATTGCTGTACTTATTTGCAAATTTGAATAAATCAAAGCTATTTTATACAGTACCTATAAGGCGTTCCCACAATTCAATCTAATATAACAATTGACCTATTGTTCGAGTCGACATTTTAGTTATCTAATGTAGTAAAAAAATAATCTTTTGTTTCCTATAATTGATTTGAAACAATTAATACTTTTGAAAATATATATATATATACATATTTCGTGTACCTAACTACAAATTATTATTATAATGTGTTTGAAATTAAAAAAAAAAAAAATAATGATTTTTATCAGTTCAATTAAATAAAACCTACGCTTTTTTCTATATTTTTTCATAAAAGTTATTTCATTCTTGTTTCGTTATCGTGTAATGCATTTCAATGCACTTATCATTTTTTTCTCGATCATTTAACCTTCCGTTAATAACCATGATTTTCCACGAATTTACGCGTAGGTATGATAGTTTCGATAAGCCGGATCATTATGACGGCCAATTAATTCATCCGTGATTACCATATAAACGACTATTTGTATCGTAGCATGCGTCGCGTAGAGCATGTTTACCATCTGGAACTTATATAAGTAGTTATATGCTTAAATATATAGTTCTCAAGTCTTTAGTGTTTATAATGTATAATGTGCTAACAGAATAGATCATTCGAAATCATTTATTAGCGCCGTAGTTCAGTTTATTTAAAATCTTATCTATTTTCGTATTTAATATATTTATAATTTACGGGTGTCGTTGTTTTTCAAGCGACTTTACGAGAATTTTTTAGAATCAAATACCAACTATACACAATATTATTATTTTAGGCTTAAACTCGTATTAAGTCCATAGTTCCTACTTCTAAAATAATTATTATTGTTGCAGTTCGACTACATTTAATTAAAAATATTATATTTTTAAATGAATTCGACGAGCAATATAAGTGAGATTTATTTTGTGTTCCGTACACTAAATACATGTACTGTTATAATGAACGCACTATATAATATTATATTTTATTATGTGTTAAAACGAATTGTAACATACAGTCATTAACAATATATTACCTAATTAAATGCGTTTGTGCATGTAAGAGCTGTGGTCTCATGAATGTTTCAGTTAGAGTTCAAAGGGAGAGTGAAAAATAACTCGCAATTGAGTCCTATGGCGGTAAAGAAAACAACTTGTCGTCGTTAATAAAAAAAAAAAAAAAAAAAAATAAGAAAAAGAAAGAGAGGCCGCGAACTGTTTACGTGTTGATTAATGGACAATCGGGACGAAGGGGAAATGGTGAAATTTTGATTTGTCTGTTTCGTCTGTTCCGTTGCCAAATGACCCGGCCTGCCGGGTGTATATTATTTATAAAAGACGTCCGAAAACGCGCGATATTTTAACACAGCTCGTCCTGTCCCGGCGGCGTCGAGTTTATTACGGCCCATTATATTGTTGTGTACTGCGGTGGCTCGGGACTCCTTGTCTTTAGGGTACTGTTATGTGTAAGGCACTCGTAGCTTCGTCGACCTCAATCAAAATAATTTATATCGTATTGTCATTGGCAGGACACATACATATTATACAATACAATACATATATATATATATATTAATAATGTATTGAAAAAAATATATAAAACCGTTTAGTGTATTATACGTAGTTCCCGTTTCTATTATGTTAATATCAATGTGTCGCCGTTGTTGCTGTTGTAGGTACGTGGATTGTTCAACTTTTTTATATAGGTATTAAAATTCATTTCTACATTGTTTGCATTCACATAATGAAAGAATGACTCAATTATGAAAGTTTAATAGATTATAAATTCAAATAAGTGGAAATCAGGTAGTATATACTACCTGATCGGTGGACTAAATACTTCAAATGCGAAAACAAAATCGCCGTTATTAAAACTTAATTATTATTGATAGATAATAACGTCACAAATTAATAAGATTTTTTTTGTTTTTATAAGTGTTTAAAATTTAAATTCAAACATTTATAAATTTTTTTTTTTTATACTTTATTATTCCATTTTCAACTTAAACACTTATGAATTGAAATTTATTGTGATGTTTCTTTCACAATGTTTTGGTAATTATGTGCTAATAGAAATTTAAAAAATGTGCACAATTTAAGCTTATATTTCCCATCTCTTTCATTCAAAAATATTTTATTGTGTTTATTTAACTGCAATGGTTCATTGAAATTATAGAAACTAATTAAATACACAGTAGAAGATAGCTCAATGATTCTTATAATTTATTTTTAAAATAATGATAGTCGATTTACGAAACATTTCGAGGAAAATAACGGGTTTTTTTTTTAATAAAATATTTATTTATATTATCAAGATAATTGTATGTATACCATAGCTATTTTTCATGAATAATTACAGAGGAAAATAATAATATGTTTATTTTTATTTGTTTTTAAGGGATCCTTAAAATCTTTAGCGGACGAGGCTCCTAAAGTCCCCTAATCGATTTTCATCAATCCAATACCTAGATTAGATTAGATTTAGGTTACAGTAGCTTAAATTTAACGCATGTGAGTTGTATCCCTCCGCAGTCACTTTAACGGCATCTGATAAAGAAATGTGTAAAAACATTTATTGTGTCGGAATCGATTGTCTCCGATCTTAACAAACGGTAGACACAGGGGTTCTTATAGAGTATAATATTATATTTCCCCTAAAAATATACTATAAAAAAAATATAACAATATCAATACCGCTGTTCTGGGCAAGTCCCTTTATTAAACAAATTATAACTAATTTAAAAAAAAGGTATATTTTTTTGCCTCGCACACATGCTATTTAATTTATACTCTCACCTCAGCGGGCGGCAGCTCGTTATTTATCAAATAACCGAAACATCCCCTCGTTTAATCATATTTTATAATAATCTTCAGGTTTAATAATATAACAACAAAAGCGACGACGCCCAGGTTTCGAATTTCCTACCGAAGAGGCGGGATTGTACTCAATACAAACTTGCGCTGTAGAGATAACGCGTTGAATTTCGGCCCAGCTCCTGTAATTCGCATGTTTTGTGACAAACTTATTACCACGACCAAGCCATATCGCTTTGGCTACATTGTGTGTATGCACAGCACGTCCTTTTTTAAAAGTAAATACTCACAATATATTATAATATTAAAATATATAGCTATGCGCCTATGTCTAAACAAATTGGTTTATGCCATAATAAACAACAATACATTGACAGTTCAATAATTTATGTGCGGTCATCGCATTCGTCGATGATGATCAAACACGACAATAATAATAATAATAATATTATACATCAAAAATAAAAACACATTAAAATACGAAATTTTATATTTCTAGTATTATTAAAATTATAGTTTTATAACCACCTTTAATCGTAAACCTAAACGACTGTTTTAATATTATCCTATTATATTTGATGATAATATCAAAATCGGATTTATACTTAAAAAAAGTTTTAAGGTAAATATAAAAACTGAAACTGTAAAAATGTCATATAAAAACTTTTTTTATAATTTCATGAATAAGAAGTTTCATTTGTAAATAATGCCATTGAATTATTTTGACTTGCCGTCTGTTTCTTATGATATTAATATGAGTAATAAATGTATTATGAATAAACAGTTTTATTAGACGTCGTAGGAATATTGAAAAATATTATAACATTAATATATTTTAATTATTTCCAAAGGTATGCAATATCAATATCCATTTTTTTTAAATAAAGCTTATGATTTTTTGAATAATCGATTAATATATTATAAAATATAATATATTTTAGGGATTTCAATTTAAAATACTTGCTAATAGCAATACCGCTACATTATACAAACGCATAATTCATTTTTAAACCGAAAAGATGAATTATAATGATGATTTTTACTTTTAATTTATTATAATATTATAAGTTATATAACATGATTCATATGTTTCGTGTACGACGCACCTATACGCGTGTTGCGGCGAAGGTTTATTGTGTAGGTAACCAATACGGTTTTAATTTTATAATAATCTCATAAATTCATCGCCGTTATTATAAAATATTTTATAGCATTTAAAAAAAAATATTTCAACACTTGTACTGTATCGATTTGTATATACACCTAGGTAATACGTTATTATGTACCAATACGTTATCACGTTTGGAGATAACATCGTTAATGTTTGAACTGCATTTCACTTATTAAAACAATAACAGATGTTTCGAACGACTATTGAAGATAGGTTAAAATTTTAGTTCACATCATTTCACTACCTTTTAAATACTTTTTTTTTTTTTTTGGCCGCAGCGCATTCTTCTCAGACGATTTAGGTATGTATCGCATTTGGGGATGTGTGCCAGTAAACAGCGTGACTACGGTCGATTATTATATAGCTGTAGAACGTATGTACCCTATAATAATATAGCCACGATATTTGGTCGATACAATCTTTGAGGGTGTTTTTATTTTTCGTACACAGAAATTAATTGGTATACAACTCGTCGTGACCAGCTCTTAAAGAACAAGCCGAAATGTTATAGCGATAACGTAACCTTTTAACAAGCCACGATAAATGTAAGGAGGTGTTAAATGGTCCACGCGTTGTATTGTATAATTAGTTGGGGTGTATTGGTGAACGCCTACAGTTGATCCAATGGCTTTTATTTTGTACACGATAATTATTATTATATATGATGATTAATATTTAATATAATATTAATATTTTGTACTTAGTTTTATTCATAGATACAAAATCAAAAACAAATACTTTCTACATTACAATGGAACAGACTATACACATTTGATAATATTTTGCTATAATTTCATGTTTTCAAACATTTTTTTTCATTATCGGTTTTATGAAAATAAATATACAAAATAGAAATGTTTAATATCTAATCTATGTTAAATTTAAAAAAAAATAATCTTTCCAATAATACTTGATTTTTGTTATTTAAATAAATGTAATACACTAATACGTCTTACAAAAATTCCCTTTTGTTTTATCTTATATCTTACATTACTTTTAAGCCATAATACCTATTGGTGTTTGTCAGTTATAATTTATGTTCCATAAAATGTGTTAATAATATCTTACTGTTAAACCGTGAAAAAGAAAAGAAATAAAATAGAAATCTATTCTGTCTGTCAAAGAGGGCGGTTGTAATATATGGATCACCGATATGACTAAGGATAATCGTTTGTATAATACCATAAGCAAGAATGTTTAATAGTAGATATACAAAAGATGGATTTGAATATAATGCCACGGCTTTAACAGTAATATAATGTATACATGTTTTTTACTCAATTATACAGTTTGAAACAATCGAAGTTGTAAATACCCATATAATCTGCAGCTGGAGTATGATGAAATATTGGTATTACTTTTTTGAAAATGCTTAGGATTTGGGAAAACTTTCAATTAAAATTCTTAGACTAATAGCTATAGATATTTATTATTTATTAAAATTTAAATATGTGAATCATTCACATTTTTAATGAATATATAAATCAAAAATTAATTTATGATCAAAATTAAAAACTAACATTTCGATTTTTTATTTTTTTTATTTTTTATATTTACGACTCAAAAGTTAAATTATTTTTATAAACTGAATTATTACTAGCGGTTCACAAAAATATGTGAAACTATATAACGGAATAACTTTAAAATCAATTTAAAAAGTTTACTGCATAAAAGTAATCCTGCAGTAGTTCTAACCTTTAATCATAAAGAAAACAAAAGTGCATGTAAATAGTTAATTTTTGAACGCTTCCGGTTTTCGTTTTAGTTATGAACAAAAATAAAATAAAATTGTCATAGGTAAATTGGTAATGGTATCGAGTTCACGACCGGACGTCATTTACGTACAGTCACGTTTCATTTGACGGGTCGCGTTGGACGGCAAACGGTAAACCTTGTCGGATCGATCACTGACAGTCTGTTCTTCATCGGCAGGACGTCTTCGGCTGCAACCGTTGACGCATGAAACGAATTCGCTTTATATCATGCAAGCTATATATTTATATATATACACACGTATTTATATTATTATTATTATTATTTACGGCGGACCAAAAGCGCGCAGAGTCGACTCGGTGATATCGTCTAGCTTGAAAACCGAAAATCCGTGCACATAATCATTCTGGTTCAATAGGCCGGAACGATTACCACGTTGCTCGGGTGTTTACAGTGGCCAATCGGCCTTTTAATTAAATGCCATCGCTCCCTTTTGCACAAATATATAATATTATGATATTTATCGTGTGCGCATCCAACCCCTACCCCCGTCCAAACTAACCAGTTACCACACCGCTTCATCTCCAATATAGCACGTGTATATACAAACGGTAAGTAATCACCGATGCAGCTTTTTGTCGATAAAACGAATATTTCTGTATTGTGGTTAGTATACGTAACTGTATATACCTACATTATACATAGCAAAAAGTGTTGAGGTTGAGCATACAAATATTCCGTGATATTACATATCTACAGGAATCGTGAATGTTTCAGTAAATACTATAGCTCATCATAATATTATTAAAACCGTAAATTACCCGAATAGCATTTTTTTTCTACGGTCAATGAAATTGTTAATTCAGCTTAAACGAAATTAATCGATTAATTAATATAAATATTAATTACATTTCTGATTTGTTCAATAAAAAATGTAAAAAAAAAAAAACGTGGATAAATTAATATTCTAAATTAAATGTATATTTAATCAGAACTAATTTTAAATATAAATTAATAGCTGGTAAACATACACCTACCAACTTACCTACTTGCATTGTGCCACACAAGGTTAGGTTAGACGCATTGTTAGACACAAAAGAAAAATAATAATTAAATGTAGATAGTTAAAGAGTTGCATCAAATATATAAATTGAAACTTCATTTTATTTCCATATGCTTAAACATTCAAATATGTAGTAGCAATATAGATTTGATTAAATATTTATTTTGTAGTGTAATATTTTTATGATAAAAATATGAAATTTACTAATTTTGTTCATCAATTTAGTAATTTAGTATTTGATAATATGTTTAATATTAATGCATAGGCAATATACAATTTAACATATATATTTGAATATAAAAGTAGTATAGATATTCTGATATTCGTCAAGATGTAAACAATTAAAAACATTTAAAAATTTTATTAACTTTTAAAGAGTGATTATTTTTATTCATGTAAATATAGCTGTTACTATTATTTGAGTACTTAACATAAAGTTATTAAATAATTAGCTATTTAGTATATAATTGTAAATAATTGTAGAATATTATTATTTTCTCAGTTTATCTAATTTTCTTTTAAAGTTATTATACAAACTCGTTTAATTATACCTATTATGATGATATTATAATGAATTGTTTGAAAAATTCGTTTTTTTAACTATGAAAAATGAAGTTTAAATAAAAACTAATGAAAAATATACTCAAAATATTTTAGCTATTAATAATTAACGAACGATTTAATTTTTTACGGAGATTTCCGTCTATTGAGCAAGTACTTACTTTAACTATAATACTATAAACTATAACTTTAACTATTTATACTATAATACTATAACACCACGTGAAAATTAAACAATAGTTTATTATTTAGAAAAATATATACCGGCCAGAGGCTAAAGTAGCGGTAGTGGTGGGAAGTTACAGAAGCATTTGTGCACCACCACGCCGCATTTCGTTGAGTAAAGTGTCCTCCTAGCGTTAATTGTATATAAATTGCTCCTGGGACTCTTGTGGCTTTCGAACAATACAAATCGGGAATGGACCACTCCGTTGCTGACCCAGAGCTCATTCAGAGGTTTTATCATTATTATTATTATATTATGTATAGGTAGACATGCGCGAGGCCTCGAGGGTCGTCCACCGCGAACGATCGGACCATTTATGTTTTGTTTCTCGTTATTAATGCCGGACCAGCGGGCATTGGTTTAATTAGCATTAGACTTGTCTTCTTCTTTTTCTTTACCTTTTTGATGCAGTGTACCATCTACTCGAACGGAGTACACCGCACTACGGCCTACGCCATCACCACAGCTATTCAAGGACGAACCGTACGTTTAATTTGATTGTACACAATATATATGGTACATAGATACTGATACTTACATAAACTACATACGTATAATATACAATTGTCTTTATAGACGGATAATTGAATTCACCCGCGCTTTTTCAAAATTACACCGCCGTCGTCGATGTTGCTTCCGGACGTACACAGTAAATTAAAATCTCGGACCACCTTAGTAGAAAAATCACCCTATTTTGTGTAAGCACACCTACTAGAAACCAACATATATCAAATAGTCCACAAACTCAACATGACTTTTGTAACTATCTTTTATTTTGATTAACGCCCATAAAATTAAATATCAAATTGAATTTACGAGTACGAAGATACTCATGGCAATTTATCCTAATAATAATAATTATAATATCACTTATAAATTAAAAATAAAAAACAAAAACCATTATAGTTTAATTGTATTAAGTGCTCGTATACATAAATAATAATTGTATTAAAACAGATACACTGTTTAGAACGGTTATTATTAGTTAATACGAAAAGTGGATATATAGAAATTTTGGCTAGTATAAGAAAAATGTCTGAAAATTTAACAAACACAAAACAACTTTGTTAATTGAAATTAAATGTAAGTAGAAAATTATAATTTCGTGTAAATAGTTTTTAAATTAAGATAAAAAGTATAACAACATGGTATTATAGATTACTTTTATAATCTACGTAAATATTATTAAGTATATTAATCAATTAAGGTATACTTTTAAAGTTTGAACGCAATTATATAAGATTGTGTACTCGTGTAACCATTAACGTCTACCAAGTTGTCGGTTATAATCGTAATGCGAGAAAACTTTTTTTAATTTATTAAAACGTTGGAATTTTGTTAAGATATTCAATAATTTTTATTGTAAATGTACGTGACAATATACCAAATATTAATATATAATAATAAATATTATATTATGATATCCCGTTTTCATAATTTCTAAAGTATGAATGAATCGTTTTAATGTTGGATGAACAAGTTAATTTGCAAAGTAAAAATATAATTCCATGAAAACATCACAAAAAAGTAATTTATCTTTGATTTTGTTATATCCACACAATTTAAAATTATTTATTTATCATACAGTAATACCGACTTATAAGTTAAGACATATGCTACATGTACCTATTTTTATTTAAATTTGTTAAGATTTTATTGTTGATTAATTAAATTCATTATTGTTAATAATGTGGGTAATAAATAAAACCGGCATTACCAACGTGACGGTGGTCATCAGATAGGATTTTTCAAACGAACGTTTCTTTAAAACAAAAATTAGTAATACACTTAACGTCGTCCTTCTTCCGCGTTTCAAGGCGCAAATTGTTATAATCATTAGAACGGTCGTAAAATCATTATTACTGCATTATTATTAGTTCCCCTGGTGGTAGTGTGTATGTGAATGCGGCCTAAAAGCCTTATATACGTTTTCCTTATGGGAAAAAAAACCACTAGGTTTATCGACTAAAAACACGAAGGGCTCGATTGATGCGACACAAACACGCAACCTCGATCGAAACAATTATTGTTTCTTTCAAAGCGTCCTGTTGTTGGTAAAATCCTTTTTTAAAAAATTGATAATATATGTGTTTATACTATTCTCGTTTAACAAAAACATACATAGAAATAAATTGAAATAAAAATTAAATTATTAAATTATAACTGGAGTGACTGTGAATCACAATATTCTTTTTTATCTATTGTATTCATTCATTCAAAAAAAAAATAATATAATTTTACTATATTCATTTAAATTTAAGTAGAAAATTTAATGGTATAGCTATTTATTATATTAATATATTTATATATCAACAATTTCATTGAAATTCTAAAAATTTGTTACGGTAGCTTTTGATTTATGATTTATTATCTTGAATACCTCAAATCACATTACTATAAGTATAGATGTGCATAACTTTAACTTAAAAATAAGTACCAACCTATTGTAGTAGGTATTATACTTATAATTTTGAATTTAAAATGAATCGGGGAGTTTAAGAATCCTCGAGTTATGTGCACCAACGTTTATTGATGGCTCATTGTGAATATTGGCCAACTATATAATGGCAATCAATAGTTTCACGTTTAGATGAAGTGTAGAAAAAAAGAGATAAATACTAGTAAATATGCTCATTGCTCATACACAATAAGTAATGTAGGCCCAATTTTCTCGCCCAAGATTGCAATTGAATCGTGACTCCAGCACGATTACCGTGAATGTATAGTCTCGTCTCCCTCCTCCCCGCTAACACCATATTGAAAACGAAAGAAAGACTCTGCCACTTGATATTTATCTATCAGACTTATCTACAGACGGTTTTCGAGACTAGGTTTTGTGTAGAACGCTGCTCCTTTGGGCTTTTAGAATTGCTTGCGATGTTGATAACGCACGAGTCACACTCGACAAAAGTGGCGAACGAATGCAGTCAAAACTGCGGCGTCCGCAATTATCACACCAAAGCGCTATAGCTCAAATATCCAAAAGACCACATATACTGTGTAATCAACCCTATATATATACATATATATATTATATATACACTATATAAACTATAGTTCATTCGTCAAAAAATTCATTATTTTTATATTAATGTTGACATGTCCCAGATTTTCCCGACTGAGTAAACTTGAATTATTATATCACTCCAAGATAGCGTGACGTATTCTATGTGTCACAAAAAATAAAAATAAACTTATAAAATGCATATAATTATTTATTGATTATAATATAAAAATTAGATGAGTGTTGAAAATTTCAAAATTACAGAAAGTGTAAAATAATAAAAATTGTGTTTTGAATCACAGAACTTAATTGTAGGTACATGATTAGATATTTTGAAATAAATTCAACGTTATTTAAATAAGTACCTAGCTATTATTATGGATGATAAAGTATGTGTAATACACTCGGACACTCCATATCAAAATACGAGTAGTAACAAATTCACTTAAAGATACCTAATAATAATATATTATGAAAAACCAAAATATAAGAATTATATCTAATGCTGGGAGTTAAATTTAATGTTTTCAATATGTAATGTTTTCAATGAAGCTCAACTATTCAACTGATGAAACTTTCAATATTTAATATTCGAAAATGTTATTAAATAATTATTATTAAAATAAAAAATACTTGTGTTTTCTTTTTTACAAAATTAGGCGTCTGTATGGCGCCAAAACAAAGAACCAAATTAAATTATTTCGCACCCTAGTCCCATCATTTTTTCCCAATTACATGGAAAGTTTATAGTAATCAAACTTTTAATAACTTAATACACTTATTTTTCATTTGGAAACAATCAAATTTTTTTTCTTACACTGGAAAAACTATTCAGCCATAAATTCTCAAAATATTATTGTCATTTATTTTATAAATAATGTAATATTAACCGCTAACGATTTGAAGTATTATATTTTGTACAGTACTATAATTCACAATATGATAATATTCTACGAATAATGAATATGAAACTATTGTAACTACTATTATTATAATATGATGTATTAACACGTCCCTATACGTTAACCACAAGTGTTCTCGTTTTTTGTATGTGAATTTAAAATAATGTTTTTACACTGAAATAAAAGACAAATTTTTATGGAGATGAGACATAATTATTCAAGCGATATTTAGAACAGTAATGATTTAAATGATGTTAGATTGAAACAGTAAAAAACTGTATAAAATACTATTTATACTACACGCGATACGAAATTCATTAGATCAATAAATTTAAGTTGACGTGGAAATATGTAGTCAATTTTGATTGTTAAATTTAGAACACAAAATTATGTTTAATAAAATCGGTTGAAATTTAATTAAAAGTCACATTCCTTTAATTTAATATAATGAATTGACGGGTTTTTTATGGTTTGAAAATAATTTACAATTTAAATTATTATATTATACACCCTGCAATGTTTAAACATATACAACATAAGTTTTAATTATAAAACGTCATAGTAATGATGTAGTGTAATGTACGTGTAAATCTTTGAAATGTTGAAACGTCAAAAGGCTATAAAATAATAATTGTCTACTTAAGTTTGGAAACCACGTTTTGTTGGATTTTAACAGCCGGCCACAAATTTGCGGTGTCCTGTCTACACCACTCGTCTCCACACTCTCGCTTTATTACCTTGCGTAGTTTTTACTACCTCACCAGCTTGTCTTTATCCAAAGGTTTTTATTGAGCTTTTATTTTTGGACCGTCGTTTTAAATGTTGATAACAATGTTTGTTGTACAATATACGAGTTTTACGAATTTTCTATACACGAGGGTTGAAAAAATCACGAAAATAACTGCCAACAAAAATCCGAAGAAATGAGGTAGAGATTTTCAATTTCACTTTAAGACCATTCTAAAGAGACGTTAAATTTAATAACGTACGCAATTACCCAAACAACGAATTTCACTTGTACGTATGAGCTGATCAAACCACTTTATTCCGCAATAAAATTTATTTTTCAAGTCAATAAAATAAAATATTTTACACTAATACCAGCAAGTATGATCATATTTATCATAATTCGGAGACCTTTGTCAAACAATTTTATATATTTAACTATTTTATGTGTTTCTTCTTAAAACTTACAATTTGGATATATTTTTAGATGATTGTATAAATAAAATCATTCGTTTGTTCAATATATTATTATAATAGATACATATTATAATCCTGATATTTGGGTTAAAGGCTATTGAAACTTTTTATCGGTGTAATGACGACGGCAATGCGTGCCAAAGAAACGCATTTCGATGGTATGAAGCAAATTCCAATGTGGCAAAGATAGTGAATAAAGTTCTAGTGGGGGTGAAAAAAAATCACTTACTAACGGGTATCGATAAACGACGGCGCCACGGCGGGGCGGTTTTAATGATCCGTAACATTAGGGAATGGAAAAAAAGAAATATTGTGTTCCATCGTTTCGAGAGAAAAAAAACATCGTGTTTACACGCGGTAAAATGCTTTGTAAGCAATTACTGAAAAATATAGAGTTATCAAAAATGTAATATGTAAAAAAAATATAAATAAATGGTTTCTCATGGAGTCTTATTAAGAAATAATTCATATGTATCATGTATGATAACATGCATTATAATATATATATCATGTACATGTTTGGTTTACATAAATACATATATTATTTTATAAGAACAGTGTTCAAAACTAAATCAACATTCGACAAGCGTGGTGTGCTTTATAAAATCCCGTTCAAATATTGTAACATTCAACGTGATTTAAGTATATGACTAAAAGCGTATATATATATATATATATATTATATGAGTAATAAACAATATGCGTGTGATTTAAAATGATAATGTATATCGGTACAATGACAAATGACAGATTTATTGGGGGTCGACGCTCTTTTTAATATTAAGCAATTCTATCAGTTTAACGTACCTAATAATTGTGACCATTTATGATTAGAAAACAGAAATGGAAAGGAATGTTTTTTAAACATATTATGTATATAATATATGTACCTACAGTAGGTATGGTACGTAAAAAAGATTGGTACTTAGTTTTGAAAAAAATCATAACCTGTTTCAAGCGAAGATTCGAGGAGGGTATGCAATAAAATTTAAAAAAAAATTAAACAATACAATAACAATACATTTATTAAATATGGCTCTGATGTATAAAACTTTTATTAATCCTAAAAACTTGAACTAACCTAACGTTTATTAATATTTATTAATTATTAAAACGAGTGAAATGCATATATACTGTACTGATTGTTTTTGTAATTATAATTTAAATATAAAGTAACAATTAATATTATATTTTTAGTTTTATTATTTTCTTAATGATTGTTATAATACTTTATTAAATAAAGCATATACCTCACTAAGTAAAAATATGTGCTATTTAACTTGAATTATTTAAATAAAATGAACTATAATAGCATTAAAAACATTATATATATATATATATATATATATATAAATAATAAATCGGACATCCATTTTTATGTTTACATAACATATTATCATAAGCCATTAAAGATTTGTTTCGTTAATAATAGAAATGTTTAATTTTTATATCAGTCATCAAAATCGTTTTACTCAACATAGGTATTAATATATTTCCATGCAGTTGTGGTAATCAGTTTTATTATCAAAATATAAAACAAGACAATCAATAAATTCAACTTACTTACGTATATATCCAACAGTGAACATACATATTATAATTATAACATTAATAAATAGTAAATCGAAATGCATTTTAGTTTCAAACAAATCAGCAGGGGTGTATAAAGATCACGCATGGTTATGGTATACCCCTATTCAAATATTTAAATTTATAATATTTGTTTCATGTTATGTTTTAATAAAACGATTCAACAGGTTCGAGTTTGAACTATATGAAGGTAGAAAAACAAAAGAAATGCAGTCCGATCGTTAATAACTTCTTTTAACAGTGACTTTGGATCAGATAATACAGGAACCCTGTTAAGATATTTTTAACCGATAGGCGATAATATATAATAATAACATTGCCTTATTAGCATCCTGTAAGACGATTTGATTATCCCTTTGCCGTCACTATCACGAACGGCTGTCAGTTCAGTAACTGGTTTTCAAACATATTATATTACCACGACATTATAATCAATAAATTGTTTATGATATACGTAATTATAATCAAGATTTGAATTTTACATAATAGGTATGTACATAAATTCAACTATTTGTTAAAATAAAATCGAAGTACAATCATTCATAAAAACAATAAATAATTATTGTTTTATATTTCATAAAATTTTACATTAAAATATTTTTTTCTTTAGTCTGAATGCCACAAACCTGTTAAGAAATTTTAAATTAACACCTAATGTATATTTATTGGACATTTAAACATATATATATATATATATTTAATCGTGCTAACATATTGTTTTTTTATTCTTGTATAATCCCATCATCTTAGATGTCGAACACTATTTAATCCCACGCATGATACTAAATGCATTATTATAATGCCCACACGGTGACCCAAATTAATAAAAAAAAAACCTATGTAATTGTATGTTAGACATTTGAGATACATCTATATTGCGGGGGTAGCAAGAAATAATACATTTTTTTTTGTTTAATATATTTTTAGAAGTTTGGTCTGAATGGTTTAATAACAGTAACACAAACCATTATATGATTTCTTTTGCATTGTACACGCAGATTATATAAAGACAAATAATGATAAAACATAATATTTATTAATAAGCGATTTTGATTTATTATATTTCATAGAGTTTAAATTATGAAAGTAATGTTTATTGTTAATATATATATATATATATATTAATTAACATTTTACTTTTTAAAGTTTTGGAATTTTTAGAAAATATCTGATATGTGTTTAACTTATCAATAATTACTTACTAAATTTCTAGGTGTACGACTTGTTATTATATGTACAAATATGAAATAGTTTATAATATCTAAACAATTTTTTTCGACACATTTGATTTATAGTTTAATTTAGTTAAATATTTTATGTATAATTTCCATTGCTTTAAATATTCTATACTGTATAATATATAAAGTCAACATAACAATATACTTAATAAATAAAGGTACGCCTATTTATTACCATAATTTGGTGGCCTAAAGTAAAATTAAAATAGGAATACTATTAAATTATTCTCAATGTAGACATTGATGTTATCGTATTTATAAGAACTAAAAAGTTTATTAAATATTACTGAAGTTTATTATTTATACTATTAATTCTTGATATTAATCGAGCAAATGTCGATGACGAAATATTTTATTTATCTATCATATCACAATATGAAACATTAATATCAAAATATATAACATATGACCTAAGGGTGTATTATTAATAGGAAAATAGCTATTAGACGTGTTTCTGGTAAGGGTTAGTCGGAGTAACTTAAAAGTAAAACTGTGTTAACTCTCGTGTTCTAGTCAGCATTAAAAACGCGTAAAACCTGACAGAAGAGGAGGTGAGTAGCATTTGGGCGAATATACCCTCAGGTGTTTGCACGACATACAATGTTCTTTTATACGTTCAGTTTTATTTTTATTTCAAAGGTATTTTTTTTTAACGAGGAAAAAAGTTGTTTTTTAAAGTAAATTCGCATATACGTCAAAGAAAAGCTTTATTTTACTACCTCCGTCTGTCGAGTTTGATAAGCGAAGGGAGTTAAAGTTTTTCATCGCATACCTACTACACGATCGCTATTCGTCAGGGTGTCAAAATTGCACAAGATTTATGCTTACACAGAACACTTAGAAGTTAGTGACCGTTTGAAATTATGATACTATGTTTGGGACTTTCTGGACTTTAAACTTTAGAATCCTAATACTCAGTGGTTAAAAATTATGTGTTTTCGAGTAAACTATTACTTTTTAAAATAAAATAAAAGTTTATAAATTTCAAACATGTGATTTCCCTTGAGAATTCTAACTAAAAATAAACAATGTTTTCTTCTTACGAGTATATAATTTATACTTATCAATTTGGATATTTTAAATTTGTTTATGCTAAGTCACGTAATAATATGATGACGGCACGTTTTCTACACGCGAGAATAGACGATTTATTAACTATTTACACAACAACAGGTTTAACGCGGTATAAAAATCGTAAATATACTAATGCGTATTATGTATAATGTAAAACATATACATGTAGATTACACATTACACACGCGTTTATCTGAGTTATAAGTTACATTGCATATTTAAAAACTTTTTATTCGTGTACAGAATACAATCAAAACCGTAACCCATATGGTTATATGGTAATTAATAATTAAATGAAATTAATGTATTAAGCATATTTAATTATGGATTATATTGACAAAAATCGAATTTATAGAAGAAATTTAGAAAGTTTGTTTTATCGATTTTTATTTAAATAATACACTTAAAAATGCAATAAAATAGTTTTTTTTCCGTTTTTAATCATAACTATTTGTATTTAATTACTTAAATACAAATATAGCTCTAGAGAATAAGTTGGTATTAGGCGATGGCTTAAAAATTATTTATATTTTATATTATGCTCATTGGTCGATACACATATGAAAAAAGAAAAAATTTAAAACCTAATTGATTACCTATATAAAAAATCTAACTAGTAAGGTTTTTTTGAATGATTGATACGTCTCATTTTAATTCAATTAAAAAATACCATATTGTTTCAAAAGAATAAAAAAAAAAAAAAACATGTAAGTGGAAAAAAAAAATCAAGACAAGCTGTTGTAGTTGTATGGACAATGTAATATATTCGTTACTCTTGTAACTCCATTAGGAAACTGTTTCTTGTATATTAAAAGCCGAACATTATTTAGACTTAATGACATTGAGTTTTTTCTTCCTCCATCTTTTTCTATTTTAAAACGAACAACGAAAGATAGAATTATGACGAAATCTCATAGACGATAGACGCCTACGCGCTTAAGATACTGAAGTTAATTGTAGGCTTATCTAACGAGCTCCAGTGACATTCAAATAAATTCCATTTAAAGCAGAGTTTTTGAGAACAAATCGTGGATTTAATACAAATGACCCAAGTCTGTACTAAAAGCTTCTTACCAAATCGATTGAAAACTCGGAGACGAAAACAATAAATTTTATGTTCTTAATTAATGCATTTTTAATTTAATGAAATAAAATTTAAAATTTGAATTATGTATAAATTGTAGACACAGCTGCTGTGACAATTTGATGCTCTTAAATCATATACAAATAAATTTAAAAATATAGGTGCCTACTGCTTGTAATACTATTATTCAAATACGTTGATTTCAATAACAATTTAATTATAACGAACATTCTTATGGATTGTAATAAAACTCTGTCTAATATTAAAAATAATAGCCATTATTTATTAAATTACTAAAAACATTATGATATTTTTTATTATTCCTAGACGTTATTTTCTTTTGGAATGATACTTTAGAAAGTTTTTTTGAGATTACTGTGTAGTCATTAATAAATAAAACGTGTAAAACAATATAATATACCTAAGATAACTTCACAAACGCCGAAACCAATGCTTCAGGAATAATATTACACGTGTGCCACTAATGAGAAGGACACGTTGGCCACTGCGCACTAATGGTAATCTATGGACCCATATTAATTTTCCGAATTTACTAATGAAGTGTCCGGCGTTACGGCACAATCTAATTTAGACGTTCCTAAGAAACTCATTGATACCGTCTCCGGTGGCAGGATGATTTATACGCAAGCAGTGCCTTTATGTTTTGAACAAGAAGACTTGCGCAAGCACACTCTTTGAAACGTCGTTAATCAAACGCTTAAATTAGAGCCACATGTGTAAGTATTCGTAAGCAGTGGTGGTGATGGTGGCGAGATGTTAAACGGGCGCGTATCGAAATATGTACCTATACAAAAGAGCATTGTCGATTATTAGCACGAAAGAATGAAGTATCAACTGAAACTATTACTAAAAAAAAAAATGATTAATTAATATCGACAGACTCATTGGGTTTTGTTCAAGATTTAAAATACCGTAAAACGATGACGTATAACATATCTATCACCAATGTTCATTATACATTTATAATGAGTGTTAATCTAATAATTATTATTACCTTACACACTTTTGTTGGGATGATGTTTTCATCGTACGTAAAGATTATTATGTTACGATAAACGATCACTCTCAAAAACGTTATTTTTATTGAAATTAAATTAACAATTCATTCGGGACAGATTTCAGTAATATTCGTAGTAAACACGATGATTACACGTATACGAGTACATAATTATTAACCTAGAGGTATTTTTCAACTCAAGTAAAAAAATTCTGCTAATAGATACCTTTTAAGTCTTTATTCTTATCCTACTCAATTGTTTCCAACCTCGTTGATCTCGAGCATATCGAAAGTCAACAGATAACAATCATAATAACAGGCTTCTATAGGCAAAGCCCTGGAGCACTGTCGGTAGGTGATCCATCGACCTACACAATGTTTATCGTGCTTACAATATAATTTAAAATATTTGTACGTTATTTTTTGACATAATTGTTCTGGTGTTTACGAACAACGGTCATACCGGCATGTTATGGGGCGTTTTTATAACAGGTTACATCTTAATCGTAAGGGTAATTCGTTCTTCGATCGGTTTTGTACAGTGTATATATTTTAGTAAATAACTATTAGTATGCGTACACGAGTTGATTAAAGCAAATAAAGAAATAATAACAATAACATACATAATTTATTGGTGTCTAGTGTTTAGATTCAAAAATATGATGAATAATGTTATTATAATATACGACGTATAGAATAAATAGTGAGCGCTATAAAACGGTTAAACAAATAGTCAAATTATGTCTATTGAATGATTAATTTATAATAACCAATAATAATTGTGATGAATCAAAAAAATCTTTTATGATTAAAACACTTTCAATTATTTATAAATATACGTAGGTATTTAAAGAAGTCGTTAAACTGAAATTGGTATACACCAATTATTACATATAATGCATACGTATCTAAAGAAAAAGTCCGCTAACTTAAACGGGCCTTTTAACCTAAAAATGCACTATTTATATCATCTTGTTTTTTTTTTTTTTTATAAAATACGATACATTTAAATTGTATGATTCAATTTTAAACATAACTACAATAAATTAGGGTAAGTACCTAATAACGGGGAAATTTATTTTATAGTCATTGTACAATACATTTAATGTTTTCTTTACACTTTTCTACACAATACAGAATGTCACAACAAACGTTAAAAACTTAATTGTGTTATATTCGCTGTATTTCAATACTAGTAATTGTAAATGTGATTATATTATCTGTTTTTTCTAGTTATGTTTTATTTTTTTATTTGATCTGATAATGAAAAAAGTTTGGGAATTATCTTAAAATAAATTAAATGCATGAAATCAAATTAATTTTAAAAATAATTATTATTGGATTAAAAGATGCCAAATAGATAAGCATTATAAAATATAAATATAATAGATTAATTAATATTAATATTTTTAAATTCTAAAAGACAATTAATTAATAGAATTAATTTAAAAAATGACTAATTACAAATTAACTAACATATCGAAAAATATACCAATAATAACCGTTAGACACAAATACACGTTATAATATGTGCAATTTTTAAAATTAAGATCATTATTAAATTATATGCAAATTATATAAGTGCGTACAACATCGTGTTGATAATGATGTATATATCTAGTTAATGATTCATTTGCGTACTAAAAATTATGATTGAGTCATAATTTTCAAATATATGTTCGTCGAAAGATAATTACCTACTTACATGATGTTTTAAAATATCGTTTGGCAAAAAAAAAAAAAAAAACTCGTCTGGAATAAGAATAATATACTAACAAATGAAAAATACATAATAAAAACGTATTCGTCCGTAATTTCGTTTAATGTTGCATATGTAAATTCGTTTTTAGTAAATTTAAGTTTTACTCAGTTTACTCACGAATTTCCTTCACGTACGTTTAACCAGGAAAATGGAGAGTGGGAAAGCTGTTATTATTATTATATTATAACGGTGCATTAATGTATAATATGTTGCGTATCTATATTATATCACCCTCTTCGGGAAAATGGGTTCATTCTCACTGGAAAACCTGTATCTATCTACATCCGTATGCGTACACATAAATGTATCAGATATTTTCGATAAATCAGTACTCACCTGAAACAGAAAAAAAACATAATTGGTTGTTATTTCATAGTGAAATACATTCATAATATATTTGATGTTTATATACATACGTATATGGTGTATAAATATATTATATTATGTTTTAATCATCAGGCTGGTTTACAATGAATACAAATGTATCTTTCGAACACCCAAATCGTTTTATTTTCAGTTTTTATTCTTTTATTCTTTTTTTTCGCCGACTGGTCCTAAAATGTTTATTAGGGACGCTAATACAGGCATGATTTAAATGAAGTAGAACAAAGTCACCGGAGAAAAAACACGAGTCCTTCAGGCGGCCACCGTGTAATTATTCTGTCTTGTCTTTCAGAGGCAGTTGTATAATAATAATGGAAATTAAATCAAACACACACATACATATATAATATATATATATATTTAATATATACATATGCGTATTTCTTATACTTTTTCTTTTTCTTCGATCGTGTGTGGTCGTATGGCTTCCGATAATCAGCCACATTTTTACCCTTGTTTTTTTCTTCTATGTCAACGGTCGTGGATCTCTTTTAGTGAGACTCGTGACTATACCGTAGTGGTGAGTTTTAACCCATATGTTTATTTGGTTTTTTTTTTGTTTTTGTTTTTGTTTTTTTTTTTTTTTTAAGTGGTGTTGACAAACTAATTAATAGAAACGATTGGTAACATAATTATTGTAGCAATTGCTTTTTTTTATAAAATAACTAGGCAATTAAAATTACCTTTAAACAACCAATATGATACGATTGATTCGGCGTACTATAATAAATTACAATCATTAAATCTTGTTTAATATATAAAGTGGTTTCTACAGTTAATACATACAAATAATAATATAGTTTTAACAATGTTTTAAGTTTATAATTCATATTTAAAAATTGTATTTTATGTGATTTGTTGCACCGTTGTAATAATTACTGATTACGTAAAAATAAATATTCAATTAAAAAGTATGATGGTTGATTTTTGATCTCATTCTGTGCACTACTATGATAAACAAAATGAATAGGACGTTAAAAATATTTAAAAATAAACTTTACAGATTTTAATAATGTTAAAATATCGATTGAGTTAACTGAACAAACTTTAATTATTATTGTTTCATAATAACTCATAATTTATTAAGTGAATTTTTTATATTCTTAAAATAACAATACAAGTTTATAGGTACATTGTTTGTATTGTAAAACTCATTAAAACCTGCTATCGTATATTTATAAGTACTGATTTTTAACTGATTGTATAACGAGTGTATATAGGTACATATTAATGTGTTATTAATTATTTGATGAATAGTAAAAATTAAAATAACAACAAAAAGTTGTTACGCGTGTAATTGTACTAATAATGTTAACGTATTTAGTATTAATACTTTTAATTTTTTGAACACTGTATGTTATACTCCAGTGACTGTCGTTCTGTATAGATACCAACCATATTTAAATGAAAAAAACTATTTAAAAAATCGATAGGGGTTCTTAATTTAGTGTTTTCAAAGAAAAATATGCATAAATTATAATAAGTAGGCGACTATTATACCTACCTAACAATCATCATTGTTTTGAACATTTTATTTTCACGGTTTTTGATTTGGACATGTCTTCTATCGAACGTTTAATTTTATTATAATATTATGCACGTGAACATAATAAAGAATATTATACTATTCATGTTTAAAATAAAATATGCAAGAACAAATTTTTTTAAATATTTTACGTATTTATAATAACCGATTGGTTATAATAATTATCACAAAATTTACCATGGTATATCGTTAGATTCAAATGCAGCAGGTCAGTATAGACGTATTAAACCAACATCTGTGGACATCCCGTTATAATTAATGTACCGTTCTTTTTTTCTTTTTTTTTTTTAATTTTTTCCGACAGATTTATAATTTATTTATGTTGATCAATATAATATTATATTAGTAGAAACTACAATACTGACGACCGACGTTTATATGAAAAATATAAATTATACGATCACGTTTACCGGATATGTTCTTTTATGTACATAAACGAACACCTATGGTTAATTGATAATAATAACAAACTGCAGATAGTAATTTGGAGGGTGTTTAAAAAAAATATATAATATATACAATTGAATTCATAACATGGACGGATAATCCCGCGGTGGATGATAAATCATCAAACAGCGCACTGTGCACGTTATTAAAACATAGGTTGAACATAAAATCATGTTATTGACAATCAAAGAAAATATTGTGTATAATATTATGAACTACAACTATAGCCCCTATTGTCCCAGGAATGGTCGTGTAGTATAGAAAGTCGCCTGTTTTATAATAGGGCAACCAAACAATAAATTACAGTTATTATTGCAATATTAAACAGCAACATCGGTCTAGGAATGTATGTTTTCAATTTCATTAAATGCACCAGTGAAGAAATACTCTAGTTGGGAACTTCTTTTAATATTTTATATACAATTGGACTGAATAATTTTATTTC
Organism: Melanaphis sacchari; assembly: GCF_002803265.2. Classification (NCBI taxonomy): domain Eukaryota; kingdom Metazoa; phylum Arthropoda; class Insecta; order Hemiptera; family Aphididae; genus Melanaphis; species Melanaphis sacchari. Next base: position 2,936,650 of record NW_020271173.1, read on the forward strand.
ATATTTGTATTATTTTTTATTATTATTACACAGTATAATTCATTGGAAACTTTAAGACAGTTGAATTGATCATATTAAATCTAGGAAAAAAAATAAAAAATAATTCTTTAGTGCTTAATACTGATACAGTGGTAAACCTACGTTTTATATTTATATTGTTATATTAAAATGTAAAAAATGTATAATTAAATTGATAAAAAAAAAATTCTTTGAAAATTTATTTGCATTGTTTTCAAATTGCATGTAAAAAAAAAATAATATTTTTTATTTTTTACATAAATCTATATCTTTTGTTGCTGTCTTAACAATAGTCTTGGTGAATCCTATTTCGGGACTAAAGCACCAAGGGACCATTGGAAAGCAATCACGCTTTTCCTTTACGACTTCCCCTTTTCCGTATTCAGTACGAATAAGGGCAAACGAATGCACATTGTTGTTGAGGCAAGATGAGGTGGGTTGTGCTACTAATATGATAGTACACAATGCTTCGGGACGAAGAGATGACATACCCTCGCTAGTAGGAGTGTTGATGATTGTGTGAGAGACCAGCCAAAAGCACTTGTAAAAGTATATTCGAGTGTGTTTCCCAAAAGATTACGGGGAGAAAGATCTGAAGAATTGAGTACAGTATATTATACCCTCAAATCTGACTAGCTTCTCAAATGTCTACCCTTTAGTTGGACTAAAACATTTCATCGGGACATTCATAATATTTGATCAGGATATTGAATATATAATATATATTATATTTTATTATAATTTACATAAATAAATGATAAAATTATTTTTAGTTTAAATTTCTATTATTATTTAAACCATTATTTTAATAAATTTAAAATAAAAATGTTGTACTTATGATTACATATAAAGTGAAATAATAAAATCTGATTATTAATTAATCAATAATAATTTATTATTAATAAATATTTAAAACCCTCTGAACGTATATATCTATTATCTATACTAAATGTCAAATGATATCGGATTTTTAGGATTGATAATTATTTTTAACTAAATACAAAATAAAATATATATTTGTTAAAATATTACAAAATACAAAAAATATAGGTGATAATTAATAACAATCAAATTGTAAATTAATATATTTTTCCCGCCATATATTATGTTTATTTTATTGGCATTCAATTACAAGGTTTTCACTGCAATGTTGAACTACTTTAGTGTAAATAAATATTTTCAATATTGATTAACAAACGATTATTAAAAGAAAGATAATGTATGGAAAATACAAAAATATATGTTATATAAAGTGTACCTATCTTGTATATAAATAGTTCTATAAAAGTTACTTTTTTATAATAATTTAAACTAATCCAACTAAATATTTAAACATTTAATTTTGGTAATCTTAATCAAACAATGTGGAGACTTAGTTTATTAATAAAGTATTGCAAAATAAATGAATACGCTCTAAAACCTTATTTCACCACAACGGATGTATTGGAATCTAAGTTTCATCTCGAAATTCACAAAAGTAGGGTGCTTTGGATATTTCAGTACATACGAAGTAACCCCTCGATAGTCCCTTAAATCGTGGCAAAGCAAATCGCAATTAATTCCGCATCACGAGGGCGTTTGAAAGCTTCACTGTGTCGCCAACTTTAATTAGACGCGTACTTTCAAGTGTCCCTTGTATCGACGCCCTTTCGATCTACCTTTATACCGTTGTCGGTGAACTTTGTCAGATCACCCAAGTGAGACAATGTTTTTTTTAATATAAAACACGATTAACAAACGCGTTTAATATTTATCCGTCTGAGTGTAGAGCATATAATGTTATATTTAAAATTACTTGGTGTATACAAAATAAAATCCTACACGATTTTACTTTTCAGACTTGTCGATGACCGGTTGATGATCACGTGTTATATAAAAGAGATTTAAACATTCGAATGTATTTGCGCACGAACTGTGCATTATAATAAGAAACATTAAATGTGTGGGATAAGATTTCAAAAAATCGATACCTGGCGATGAAACCCTACTCACTGTAATAATAATAATATAATATAGTGCGTTATTTCATACGTAAAGTACTTCAAATCGATGTTGAGAAGCGTTGTTTGTATTCACGATATATTTACGATACTCAAGAGAAAAAAAAATTACCATGATTCAACTTTGATTGTATTATAATATGTCCAATATATCTACACAAAATACTATGGGATTTCATTTATACAATAGAAAGATGGACACTTGTTTTTTTATTTTTATTCTTATATATCACAATATGTTTTCACATATTTTGTTAATCATTCAGTCATTTCGGTATTGGCATTATAGTATGTCTACTAATATTATATGCAATGAATATACTTATGAACAAATAATAATTTAAATTTATTCCACTAGATATATCCTACTACATGTGCTTATATTATAACTTAATGATACTATAACGTCAGTCAAAATAGATATGAGGAGTTTAATAGACGTGGATCTTAAGTTATAATTTATACTCTTTGAGACAACGAGTATTGTTGGAAAAAAAATTAGAAAACACATACACACACACACACACACACACGCACGCACACATATATATTATATATTATAGGTGCGCAAGTATCTATATTATACGTTTTATGGATTTTATATAAACTATTACGTACGAGACTAGTACATTTTTGGCATTTTAATACCTCGATTCATTACCAAACAGACCTGTTTTTTTGTATTTAGTAATATTACAAAAGTGTTTCTATTTCGACTTTATAAAGCAAAATAAAATATTCTATGTATAATATAGATTTGATAAATTAATTGATTTTATAGTGAGTCTATAATATTAGTCACGGGAAAATGTTACTCGTAAAGTTAACATTCCACACAGAGCTATGGGTAATACATTAATAGTATAGGTGATCAATGTCACTTATTATAGATGATATGAACGATCATGTTAATGCATTTCATCGAGTTCTGCTTTCGGTGTAAACGTTGTCTACAATCGTCTACAATAATAATTAATTTTCAAAAGGCGGTGGTCCTGCAGAGTCCGTTAACGAAATGTTTCTGATTCGAAAATACAATGTAATTAATTTTTCGTACCCCACTTCATCGATTAAATTTATGAATAGTCATGATGTAATCGATATTCGAAGGAAAAAAGCAATAACTACATAACGCGTGAGAGAATTTTAAGTGGTGCGTACAGCACTCGTTATTTAAATATAAGTTAAGCCTTTTTATAGTACATAGTTATATATATTTATATATTATGAGAGTTCTGTTTTTGTCGCGGCTATTGGAAGAGGGTTAGAAATAATGGGACATTTGGGCTTAAAGGGATTGGCGCCACAAACAGGCGCAACGATTTTTTTTACGATTTAAAAAAAAAAAGAATAAAAAGCATTTGGGAGCTTTTTGTCCAAATCAAGTTTAACGTTTCTGAACATAGAATTAATTCAACGGCTGATCACTTATGACCTCGATATTCCCACAGTGCGAATAAAAAGCCTATTGGCATTACCGATATGAATTAATTGTTTTCGTTGGGTTGGCGGGCAAATTATTACATAAATTATGATATGTGAATCGAAATGGAAACAAAAGAATATTTTTTTTTGTGACCAATCGATTGAAGGGTACCCATTGTTGAGGTTTGGACAACACAAAGAAAAAAAGTGTTCTTTGTACTATTTGACATGACAAAGTGGTGGTAAAGTCGATGGGTCACGAACAAATATAATACATTCGTGTTCGTATCACTTTCCAGTGGTAAGGCGCCAGACAACTGATACAATTTAAGAGTTTGATATTTAAGGATATGAATGTAATAAAGTTTATGAATTCTTATTTTTAAATCAAATAATGTTTATTAGTAATTTTATGTGTATTACCAATATTTTATTTATAACTAATAACAATACAGTTAACTTAATGATTAAGTAAAATGGACATAATATAGTTTATTGAATTCTAAAATTGTTCTTAATCAATCCGCAAATATTTATTTTTTCTTGTAATTATTCTTGAAGTTAATAAATAATTAAATTTTTTATAGACCTTATATTATGATATTATCTAGTTCGAGTAAAATGGTTTGATGCAGTCTATGTAATTTTTTTATAATGTGGATATTAAAATAATTATATATTGCATTATCAATTTAATAATCAGATTTAGTTTTAGAAAAGTGGTTTAATATCGAAATAAATTGCTTGTTTTATTGATTTCAGATAACGTGAATTGATTAAGAATATACCAGTTATGGCTATTTTTTCAATCAACTCTTGTTAAAATATGAGTGTTATAAATCAATAAAATCACTAATCAAAAAATATAATTTTTTAAAAATAAAAAATGAAAGTATAAAGCAAGTTCACTGAGAAAAATATATTAACCATATTATTAATCTATTAAACTAATTTATATTTTATGATATAAGTTAAAAATGTAATACGTTCAACTGGCTATGTATTAAAATATTATTAGTTATCATAATATGCATAATATAATAATGTGTTTTTTATTATTAATTAAAAATATAATCATTCTAATATATAAAATATCATTATTAATATAATTTAATAGCTTGTTACTTATTACATTTTATTTTGCAATTGAAACTTGAACTATGGATATTAATATTTATATAAGTATTTATAATACTATAATTTAAAACATATTATGTACGTTTTCTATTCTTACATTAAAATTAATTTAATTAACTATAATATGATTAATTAAACTTCTTTAATCATATCATATTATACCTCTTATGTCTGAGCAGCAATTTGGATTCTTCATTAAGCACGTATACGTATTCACCGATATGTCTTCATATCTTTATTCTATACCTGAAGACGTACTATTTACGATCGTAAAATACACATGCACATTCACAACGTTGATTATTTCCAGTTGGTATTCGTTGTTATTGCCTATTCAGTTTATTATCGTCGGCATCTCTTAGCAATCACTTAGACAGGTGGCGGATGAAAAACAAATAATCTGACGGGACGTATAGGGCCATCCTGATTAAACCAAAGATATAAAGGAAAAATAGACACTGAAAAAAATATTTGAAATATTTTCGTGTATTGATGTGGAAAGTAGTGTTTTATTTGAAAATTATGTCTCATAATATTATACTGAATGAGCAAATGGAATGAAAAAATATGTCAAGATGTCGGACTACATAAAGTCAATATAATATAAGGTGTAATAAGAGCGGTCTGGTCTATTTTCAATCTACTCCTTTATAAAATAAAGTATTCTACTATCCTCGATCCCTGTTTTTTTCCAAAGAATCCTTATTCAATAAATATTATTGAAATTTTGATTAAATTAAAATAAAAAGTATTTTTTTTATTTTTGTACACAATTTTTTTATAAATTCATAATGTCCACAAAATAAAAATTGAAATCGAAAAAAAAATGCAAACATTTTTCCAATCGAAATAGAGTCTACCATCTGTTAAACAGAAAAAAAACATTTTTTAAGAAATAAAAAGTTAGTAAAAGCGAGTACGATATAATATGCGCAAGTAACGTGTTTATTATTTTCTTGACTCGTTTTGTCCTACTTGCTTGGGTAACGAGGAAAAATAAATATAATTTCTCACAAACTTTGATCTTTTATCAGCTGTTTGAGAAAAAAAATTATTCTTACTATATCTGAATTATTATAGTTAGTGTAACCAGGTCTTTGACATACGTTTTGTAGCAGAAATGTAACCATGATCAAACGAGAAACGAAACATTATTTTCTTGTGGACTTTTTTTTTATTTTATACTAGGTTATAATAAAATTCCTAAGAACAATTTAAAATAAATTAATATCGTCTATAAAAATTATTTGAACATGATAACATAATGAAGAAAGAAAATGATTTATCATTAATTTATTAATTATCACTGTTTTTTTTTTCTATAGTAAGTATTAATAGAATAAACATTTAAAAATATTTATTAAACGCAATGTATATTTAATCTAAGTTAAGTTATTCATAAATATATGTGGTATAAAGTAAATACTACAAAATAATATGATCACTAAATTATTTCCAAATTTCAATGATACATAATAATATAATATATGTAAACGTAAAATTCATAATTGCATCATTTACATTAAGTACCAACCAATCTCTAAAATAATTTAATAAACTTATAAGTTATAATTAATATAATTATACAAACGGGTTATTAATATATTTCAATTTATTCTAATTGATGTGCAAAAATTACACTTTTAACTCTATGAATAATAAGACGTTTATAAATTCATGAAATTCAATGAAAATACCTATATAGCAGAGCGTAGGTTTCAACTTAAAAGAAAATAATAATGAGTAATAGGTAACTATTAAAAATAATTTATAAAGCTTACATTTAAAATTAAATATTAACTTCTATTTTTTTTAAATTCAATAAAATGCTCAATATTAAAAAATATCAAGAGTGCCAATATATTATACATAAATACTATAATAGAGAGTATATATTTAAAAAAAAAATAAACAATTAAAGCATAATAAAATACAACATTTTATACTAGGTATAATTTAAGTGAGCACTTATGCAATTTTTTTGTATAAAGTTTTCCAATACTAAAACCATTTTTTTCATTCAAATGACAATAATTTATAGGTTGTTTTTTAATAAATATTAATATGTTAACTCGATAAAAAATCTAAAAGGTCAAGATCAAATCAAATCAAATTGCATAGTATATTATTATTTAAAATTGAATATGTGAAAGTCATTGTTTATTAAAAATTAATTATTTGTGTGCAATATTATTATAAAAGTAAGTAAAATTTTAAGTAACATAAGCATACAAATTTCCACGAGAAATAAATTACATTACACATAAAACATAATATACTAATATATATTTATAAATTACTCGTATGTCAATTATTTAATACTTTTTAAATTGATATTCAAAATATGAAACCGATTACTTTTTACAACACAATAAATTAATTTAAGTTAATTTGTTTAACTTCATACTGACATAAATTAGTATATAAAATAAAAGAGTGTGAGTGGTAGAATTCGTAATTAATTGCCAAGCAAGTAAAAAATAATTTTCCTGTTTCTATATAAGTCTCAGTTAATTAACATTAAATTATATAAGAATACATTTAGATAGCCAAAACTTGTATTTGATTTACATATTTTATAGTACATATAATACATTTTATATCGTAACTTATAAGATTAGGGATACATTTATTAATGTAATGAATAATATCATTTTCGTACATAGAAAGCATATATATAACATTTTTTTCTTTTTTAAATGCATTTTTCAATCCTTTTATTAAAACTGTTTAAAGCTATGACTATTTTTATAGCTTTATGTCTAGCTACCAGTATTACATACTCTTTTATGGACTGTTTATTACGAAAATTGTTTTGTATAATGTCAATAAAATCTAAAACATTTCCATAAATTCGAAAACAAGCTTTATTTTACCTGGAAAATATATATTTAATAAAATATCTTCTGCTTGATGTCTTAGAATATATTTTTTTATTTATATCACTGGATAAAATGTTAATTTGCTTATATTTATAACGTTTGAAGGAATATTTTATTTAGTTATTGTTGTTTGTTCAATGTTGATCATGTTTTTGTTAAATATAGCTATTTTTAAAAAGTTAAACAAAAATTGTTTCATCAATTAGACATGGTACAGTAACATTTTTAAAGATGCATAAAATATAAAAAAGATGAAAAAATAACAGAAAAGATTCATTAACACAATCCTAGTTAATTACATTTTTATTTTATTTTTAATTTAGACTCTTTTAAAAAAACAATATTTTAGATAATTCCATAAATACCATATACTAATATGAATTATAAAGTTTGAAAATGTATTTTTTATAATTCAATAGTGTGTAAAATGTAACCACAAATACAGACGTCATGATAACTTTTAAATGTAAAACAAGCACGTTTAATTAAAAACCTTTTTTTTTGTTTTTTATTTATGAATATTTCTAAACTTTATCAGAATCCATGAACCCAGAGTCAACATCATTAGTCAATTTGCACGTTGAATATTAATTGGAAATCGGCAACAATAAATGAGCAGAATTCATTATAATTAATTAACGACCCCTCTTTTTTTTTTTTACTGCGAGAAAGTTCTTGAAAAATATTTCTGTAACTATGTAGATATTTTTCATAACTCATAGGGGCGTCCTACCTGTTGGGCACGGTTCATTAAATGCCATAAATATATTATACGTATTTTACAGTTTTCGGCCGGTACGTAGCATCAGAATAAGGTTTGATATAAAAGAATTGAGATCTCATTTGCATATTGCGCAACATTGGAAAAATGTATAGGTACCTACTGATTTCATTTTTAAAAACGTACACCGATTTTTCCTCCGTTCATGTATTGATCAAAAAACCTAGGTCCATAATCCCTATGGCCGTTTGAATGTCTTGTCGGCGTACATAATAATCCGATTATGTTATTATTATATTGTAGTTACACAAGGCAAACTACAGTGTATGCACGATATTATTTAATCCGATATTCGATAAGCTCATGGTTGTGTGATATCTGACACGTTCTTTTCATTGGGTCACCAGCAGTTATAATAATTTTAATATGCTTTCGAGTATAACATATTTATTTCCAGCTGCTTAGAATCTTATAAACAAAGTCATAGTTTATTGATATGTTTTTAATATGATGTTCTATAACTACCTATTACAACAACAATAATCAATATTTTTAAATGTATACAATTAATAAACTGCATAAAAAGGCATTTTTAATTCATTTAATAATTATAATGCATTATATAATTACAAAAACCTTATAATAATCAAAGTATCATATTACATTATTGTTTTATAATATACCTACCTACACATTTTAACTCGGATAAATATACTGAAGTGAAATTAAAAGTTAACTAATTCAAATTTAGATATGTTTTGAACTATACCGCAAATAAACATTAATCTACGCTTTTTTTTATTTTGGTTTATTCTTATTTACATGGAATTTTTTTTATGAATATTATGAAAAACTCAAATATAATGATATATATATATATATATTTATAATAAACGTATTATTATTAAATAATCCTTTATCAAATGACATAATATTAATATCTACCGTTTACGTGTGTGTAAACGGTAATAAATGCGCCCATTATGGTTGGTGTCATTCATAATCGGACCACTTAAAAAAAAATGAGCGTGCAGAGCCGTGAATGAATAACTTCCTCATCTGGAACATCAATAAGCCTGGTGAGCGTTTATATTATATCGTTCGTTTTAAAATCTAAATACAGGCAGTCAGTGAAGAAATACTACAAAGGCTTTTAAATCGTGAGTGATGCCAGTGGCCTTGTTTACTAAATTTCTTTAACATAGATGAAATAGTTTAGATTATACATTGTGTACATTTTGAAAAACTTAATAGTTTTTATACTTTTAGTATTAAAATATTAAATAATCAATACCTATTATTTAAAATAACTAATAGTAATGAAATCACTGTAACTAAAGATTTACTTTAAATTCAATATTGTATAATAATTAATGCTGATGTTCAACTTTTATAATAAAATAGGTTTAAATAAACTTGCTCAAAATAGTGAATATAAAAACAGTGCAATAATCAATATAATTTAAGTAATTGTAAAATAAAATTATTAAAAGAATATCAGTATGATTAGCATATATTTCCTTATAGAACTTTAGTTCCGGTTTTGAATGATTTTATTAAGGAAATCACAATTCTCAATTTAAACATTTTATCGATGATAGCGATAAGTTTCTACTTGACCTCTAACTATTATATCATATATTTTTAAAATTTTAAGTCAGTACCTTGTCAAGAAATGTTTATTTTTAGTGCATGCAATACTATAAAGTGTAAGCCACTACTGTTGTATGTATTTTGTTACTTTTTTAGAATAATATTTATGAAACAAACAAACTAGCAATATTAAAAATACATTTATCCAGTATATCTCTAATTGTAAACCCGTTACGTAGGTTCGCTAAAAAAAATATCCCACAAAAGTAACAAGAGAGACAAAAATAAGATCTGTTTTAGTCTGTGAGTGTAATTGTGACATATTGTTCATGACAATGTGCAATTTACGTAAAATTTAGGGGGAAAGATGTTTATATATTCATTAAGTAAACATTATAACAAGCGAATAAAATTACAAACATAATATAACGCTTACGCTTGCTGCATGTGAAAAAAAAACATGCACTACTTATGATACGACATCGCCTGGGTACACCGTACACACTACACCTACATTATATTGTATTGGTGCAAAACTATACATCTGAAAACAAGAGATACAAAATCGTATAGCAAGCAACACACACGTCGTCGGGTAACGAAATCTATTCATAGGGCCGAAAATTAATTACTACATTCTCGTGTTGGTCTTCTGCTGTACAAACACCGTCTGATTGTATCATCAATCATCCATCCCTCTACCCCGTGAGTCTGTCGAGAAGAAAACACTCATGTTTGGTCCGTTGACAAGAACGTCTCTCGCGTGTGCACCTGACAGGTGGTTATCAAAATATTTGTGTTAATGGACTTTTTATATACACGCACGCGCGCGCGCACATACGTACATAATATTACATTACACCCATGAGCATGCTCTCCACAAGTGGTTAAAGCAGTTCCGACCTCGACTTGACAGGATAGAACATCAATATTGTATATAGGTACCGACTATCTATAGGTAGAACACATAATATTCAGAATTTTTTTTTTTGTAAAATAAAAACATATTAACAATTAATCCGCGCATCACATGGACATCATTAATGTCACGGAGGCCGGAAGAACACTGACAAGGGCTGCACGTGGGCTCCCGGAGCGCGGTTTACACGTCGATGAGTGGGTTTAGTCAATAAAAAATATATCCAATACTCGTGCCGTGTCTCCGCAAAAACAATAAAACTCTTCTATAGTCCATGTAATTTAATGTATATTGAATTGCTTATTGTATAACAGTTATCTATTTTAATGTTATGTTGAATAGCTTCCGAGATTTCATTCACACACGGATTGGCTGTTTACGGAGGAAAAATTTCAATTTTTAAACATTTGTAAGAATAATGCGTAGAACTAAATAAATCTTTTTACGAACTAAATAATTAAAGTAATACTATTTTTTTTTTTATAAATAAAACACAATTTTATTACTAACTAAAATGTGCATTTACATATTATTTTGGTATACTATATAATGGCTAAAATTAAAAAAATAACAAAATATTCAATATTTGTATGTTATATTACTATTTACTATGTGAAATCGAATTTAAAATCTGTGAGACTTGGAATACGTGTTTGATAAATTAGTAGTTATTATAAAAATGTATAATTTGTTGTAAACAAAATTATAGAAACATTTTATTATGAAACCTAATGAAATAAAATAGCATAATAATAAGTATACTTGAAAACATAACATACAAAAATATTTATAGTTTTTATACACACAATTTTTTTACATCAACTTATTTGAATTTATTTTTTGATAAACAATAACTATATTATTATCATTGAGTATTATGTATACCTATTATGTTCGTTGACTATTTAAAGATATTTGTTTTTTATTTAATTTTAAACATAAACTGATTTAGTATTGCTGTCCGTAGATATACAACATAAATATCTATCTATATACTAATATGGTGAATATAACAATTCAAAAGTATGTGTGTGTGTGTGTGTGTGTGTGTGTGTGTGTTTGAAGATGGCCCACCATTCCGGACACAGAAGGGGGTCGAAATCCCACGTATTGACATCCTCTAAACAGTATTTTTATCACTGGGTTATAAACAAAATTTAAATAAATATATACGTGTTTCTGCAATATTGAAAAAAATCGAAAGAAATTCCAAATAGAATATACAGACCACCCAACGAAAGCTGTACACTCCGGTTGTCACGAACCTTCTCATATTGTTTGCCATTGAAATGGAGATGGATTAGGGATTGCAATTCGCTTCACATTATTATTCGACTGACCGTAAACATACCCTTACCCTTTCGAATGTAAATTATCTATAAAATGTTTAATTTTATCTTAAATTGTATTCTATTAATTTTGTGATATAATTTATAAAAACTATACAACTCGTAAATTCTAATTAGATTTTCAAAGATAGTAACAAGAATACATATTGTGAAAATTAATATTTGGACATTGTCGGTGTATTGTATAGTATATATTAATAATTTACTCGATGATCGAGCGGTACTCAACATAATGTACTGTATACATAATGTATCTCTCTAGAAGATGGTACTAAAATTATCTCATACAGCTAAATTGATTTGGGATATTCGACTGAACAAATTGTGTGTGTATATATATATAATATCTGTGTGTGTGTAACTCGTATAAAACGTACAAGCTGCACATCATGACCGCTGGGAATATAATATGGCCCTCTTTTGCATTTCCATTTGTATGCCATTTATATTTTTCAGTTGGGAAAATATGTAACCTACACAAAGGTCGCGTGGGGGATCGGAAAACAATGAGAGCAAAGCTTGATTCAAAGAGCGCTGGTTACCCTTTGTTTCTAACTCGGCTACCTTTTCCCAAGTACTTATTTTTTTTAAATTTATTTTTTATATTTCAAGGGTGCTAAATTTCTAAATGGTGTGACAGTTGTCTATGAGGGTAAAAAGTTTGGTCAAACAAGCGTATGGTCAAACAAAAAAGGGGAATAATAAGAACATATTTTTGAACCGGATTTGACATATTTTTTCGACAAATATATCAGTTAAAATTTGCTAGAATTATACTAAAATTATATTCTATTTTTCTTTTTTAGTGTAGGTTATATAAGTGATTTTAAGTCGTTGTCATAATATGATAAATATAAATAGTCGATTGTTCAATATCGATATTTTTGTGGTGCTTTATCCATCCAAACCAACTTCCAAATTATTAAACCCTTAACCAGACTGAATAATTTATTGAAAACTAAATAAAACAAAATTATGCTATTTTATTTTGGTAATTAAAAACAAAATAATAAAGTCCATGGAAAAATGTCATAATTTTCATATTCAATTAAATGATGACACATGTTTGTCACATAAATAACAAAAATTTAGCTTACAATCTTAAAATAATAATAAAAATACGCGCGAATATTGTGTACGTTGATTTATAAAATTTAATGGCCAAAAACAAATTATTGATTTATGTGCATATGGAGTAGTATACGATAGTAATGTGATGTATTAAAATATAATTTCCTTCCTCTTTGAAGCAATACTATTCGTTCATCGAACTTTGTTAAATACTTTATCGATAAAACACAACATATTTCGAAATTATACTTAGTTTACATTAATCAGTTACTAATCTCAAAAATTAATGTTTTGTCATATGCTTATATAATAAACGATGTCCCAAGTTGTGCGATTAAATTTAATTTACAGACTTACATATTATATATATATATATATATATATATATATGTGTGTGTGTGTGCATAATATACTATTTTATCGCCCTTTTTGATAATAATAATTACACAGAAGCTTAAGCTGGGTCTTAGTTAGCCGTCGCCAGTGAGTGTGTGTGTGTGTTTTTTTTTACATTCATCGTATCACGGACACCCAGATTACCCTAAGCGTTCCGATGTCCGCATCATCACGTACGGACCGTAAAACGCGCCACGCACAATAAACACAATTCGGTGGACCATCCGCGCCCGGCCATATATTAATGCATCCTCAGACATCGAGCTTCGTTCAAATTATCCCTTGACATATTTTGTAATATACCTGAAAGCCCCTTGAACGCACGAGGCAACAACGTCGTAATTACCATAAACGCATGATTAAGTGTTTCAGAATGAATACAACAACATAATGTATGGGTTCATATGTTTTTTTTTTTATGCCACGGCACATTTTATTATTATTATTATTATTATTATTACAGTTGTTCAATTGAATACAAATTCCGAAGTTAAAATATTTTACTTTGACTTTTATTGATAGTGCAAATAAAATTTATTTTTTACAAAATATAATAAAAATTACATTATTTTCAATTACAAATACAATGAACTATAATCGAAGGATGTTTTCATTAACTAAAACATTTTTCACTATTAACAAACTTTATTTGCACTAAAAATCTGTTGACAACAATGGCAGAAAAATAATAGAATTGCCTATATAATATATTTTAATAATATTTAATTAGTTTTATCCTAAGTTTTTTCTTCATAATAATATAATTTTTCAATGTTATTAATAATAAGTATCCATAGTTTTCAATGTATTTCTATACTAAATAATAAAAGTATTGGTAAATTATAGATATGTTTCCAATATTATAGTAAATCAATTGAAAAACAATACTATTATCATTGATGTATAAGCAATTTAAAGTAAATATAATCATTAATAAGGTTATTTTGTTGAAAATTTAGGTTATAATTAAATATTAAATAAATAATTATTCCCCCTCCCAAAAAAAAAAAAAACTTTTTTAAGGTATAACTTTGATGTAATACGTGTCTTTATGTTTTTTACGCTTTAAGCCTGGTATAAAACCAAAGTTTTGTTTATGATGTAAATTATTGCTGTTGAAATCATATTCGTTATCCCAAATGCAATCTGTGTATAAATATTATATATGCATTTGGGACTACGTTATGATTTTATCAAAGGTACTACATATCGTTACAATTACCCTCGATGTGTGAGCATGTTAATTTGAATAAATAAATGACAAACGAGAGTGGGATGCAATGCGCGTTGGAATCTATATAGATATTTCGTTTACACGATAATATTAAAATAATTTATAATATAATAAATACATAACAATATGCTATATATTATTTTAGAAAAAAAAACTCTAAGGTAAATGGATTTTTGTGGTCTTAAGTCCAGGTAAAATGACGCATGCAATTGATCACTTGTTTTAAGAATTTTAATTTTATTTCATAAAATGTATACTATGAGTCGTATTAATTATTTAGAACGACAATGAAATAATTACAATTGAATGTATTATGCAGCTTTAAAATTAAATTAAAATTATTACCATGGAAATATTTATGCAATTTATAATATCGTACATTAGTCTGCATAGTATAAATTAAAAATAATATGAATTATATTTCATATTTCCTCTTATAGTTATAAGAAGTTTCATAATACGAATATTATACTATACAATTAGAAGTTACATACATTGTTAGTGCTATGGTATAATTATATAAATATATAATATAGTCTGTTTAACTTATCACATTATTATAAGTGCCAAGTCAACATTTTTATTCGTAAAATAATAAAAGACAATTATCGAATTTACTATTTTGACAACTTAACAAAAAATAATAGACACATAATACTTTATAATAGCATAGTTAAATCAATAATTACTAAAAGCCATGTTATATATTCATGTATTTTTTTGTTTAATATTTAAATTTAATTTAAAAATACTATACAGTCATATAGGTAAATATCAAGCTCCTATAAAAACCTCTTTTTTTTTTTTACAAAATACGCATTTTGGTCCAATGCGTTCTATAGATTCCTATATGCTTCACCCTCCACGGAAAATAGAATTTTAATAAAACAGATTTCGTCCATAATCGATTGTACCTAAAATATGGGAATCAATGGCTATAACTATAATATCTTTCAATACCTTTACTGGTTTTTCTTTTCATAAACAAATAATAATGATAAATTTACAAATATTTTCCATTTACTTTCGAGACAACTTGTTTACGGTTTCTTATTGCTATTTATGAACTGTAGTTCATAAATAAAATAAAAAAAAAAGTTGCTATTGAGAAATAATATACAAGTTTCATGTCGTGGTATAATATAAATATATATATGAATACTCATAAATTTTCTTAACTAAAGATGTTACGATGAGATACACACGCACTGAGGACGTGACGACATCGTGTCTAGATAAGAAGTGGTCACGACCAAAAGGGTATAAAAATTCACCGTTTTCCAAAATGATAATAATAATAAAAAACTGACATTCCAAGGGGCGATACACATTTGTTTTTAACCGCCAGCTGTAAGTCGTCTGCTAACGGTCGAATCCACTCACGACGGCCGTTTTATTTTAATAGGACTTTTAACTGTTCTATTCTGGTGATATATTATATTATATGTATATACGATGACGAATATTATATCATAAAAAACAAATCTCCACAGTGATCGTTACAGGGCTACTATGTGTATTTAAAAAATGATTTTCTATTCATGTGCCAACAGAGGGGTTTCTTGTCATATCAATCATAACACACGGACATTGGCTCTTGTCCAGTCAAAAAGTTTTCACACTAGTTACTCGAAAGAACCATTTTTAAGTTTTAATATTTAATAGTTCATTCAATTCATTTCATACAATTCTAAAAATCTTAAGACCATTTTAGTTCACCTCTATACATACTATAAAGTATAATTTTAATAATTATAATCATGTCATATAAATTATAATGTTTATTTTAGTTTTCAGAATTAATCTGTGGTATGATATATTAATATTCTAAATAAAATCTAAAAAACAGTTTTATTTTATTAGGTACCACGCGGTTAAGATAAGTTAACGGGTTTTTTTTATGGAACATAAATACAAATCCATTGACATTAAAAATCAAAATTATGAACATTTCACAACAAGTAATTTATTTATTTTTTTAATTGCTTCACTGCGCACTCCTTTTGTTGTATTGGATCATTTTATTAATATTTTTGAGAAAGAAAAGTATTTTTCTATTAAACGTAATAATTTACACAGACTTGGTTATTTTCCAAACTGTTTTCTCTTTTCACTTCATCTAACCGATATACTGTTCACTAACGATAACGGATCAACGAATTTTAATTTGGATTATTCGTTTACTATTACCCACAGAAAATGCTCAAAAAATTATGAGTGGAATTTATTCATATCTTGTTAGAGTAATTTGTATTTAAATTTATATAACGTTAAAACGAAACTTCAAGACTTTGGAATAAATAAAATAATTGTATTTCATATAAGTAACATGTAGGTGTTATGATTATGATGACTGTGTGTTTTTCCACGAGTTTAAGTGTGGAATAATTCGCGTCAATCTTATTTGTCTTTTAAAAAAACACAATGATCATGAAAAAAATAAGAAAATAAAATTACATGTTAAGAAAAAAGCTATATCATTCTAATAGGTCATTGAATGTAGCTATAACTATTAAATACGTGAAATAAAGGTTATAATGAAGAATCTATTTAATTTTCTACTCAGTGTTTTATAATTAATATAATGATAAAATAATATAATTACAATAATTCAATCATAATGATTACAATAAAATTGTGGCCTTAAATATGGGCTTGTTAAACGGCTAACTTTATTATTTTTATTTAAATTTTCAAATAATATTATGTTCTATACTATAAAATGAATCATTCCAGCTCTATTTTTGCTTTCATTAAAACCAACCACAAAAATCATTTTAAAAAGGGGTCGAAAATAAACGTGTGATTGATGTGGCTAGTTATTATTTAAATAAAAACCAGTTCTATCTAGGACTTATGAAGGGGTTGCGAGGTCAACGGTCGTTTGAAAACAAAAGGGTTTGTCATATATCTGTCACGACCAGAGCTACAGTAGCCCTTTAATCTATACTCAGATTTAATTCGAATCATTTTCGATATGATGCGTTACTGAAATTGTTTTTAACAGTGTTAAAAAACAGTATTTAAATACTTGTTACTATTAACCCAAATCAGGTTTTTAATACTGCTAATTGAAAAAGCTCTATGGTTTAGCACAATTACTGCCTATTACAACGTCAGTAATCTATTAAATTATATTACTACTACAATAGTAGTCAAAGCACTTACAGTCTTTCGATATCTGAGGGTAAATTCTTGGGTACTTCATCCAGACCTTTCCTGGAACAATCAGCCGTAGTTTGATCACAGGAACACAGCCAAGGGCATCTGGCGTTATCAGCCAAATCGTTCAGATCGTCGCCCCGGACCCCGGGGTCCAGGGCCATTATCAACAACAAACACAAGACACCGGACACCTTCATGTCCACGAATTTTTATTAACTCAAGTCAAGAAAAAAACGAAACCCGGTAAAAAAAATATAATAATTATTTTAGTAACAACCACGTCCAATCACACTGGCCTCGAAGGTCCTGATCGCGTGGCGTTTAACCGCATTGTTATCTTCGCACTCACCGAGAGTACTTATAATATTATTACGAATATGACGTATACGTATATGTAAGTTATGATTATTATAGATCGCGATCGAAGAACGATGACGTACAGGGGTGCGGTACGCGTTATACACGGCACGTCTCGCGTGGTGAACTGGACCGTCGACGCACGGATGGGGTCGGCACGTCCGGCATACAACGACCTCTGACGGTGCATGGTCACAACCACCGACGTTTCTCAAACGTAATAAAGGAGCATACTAGATTTCCTTGATCCTGCCAAACACGTTTTTCTAAATTTTTTTGTAAGTATTGTGACCCACTGTCGTCTCCTACACCGTTATGAATCATTTGAACGAAACTTTTGCTTGAACTAAAAAAATTATTATTTTTCTACTACAATAAATAAATAAGTACTAAAGTACGTTTTTAACACCATGCCCGTTACGTGTTTTATTTTCCGTATTTGGCTCGCATTCTGATATGCATTTAATCAGATATAAAAAAATAAATAATAATATTAAATAAAGACCTCCTTTCGAGCTCTCTACACTCAAGATACGTATAGCTGATAACAAACGGTTTTATTTTTATGAAATATGCTTACAGTTCTAACTTTTGTCCATAGATCAACATTTTGGTTTATTTAAACACAATATATCTGAGCATGAATGAATAAGTCAATTTTAAAATGCAATTATTATACTACAATAAATAATATCTCAGTTACGATAATGTTTAAAAATATTTTGTTTCTCAAATATCTATAGTGTCGATCTTGTTGTCGACGCAAATTATTAAAATAAATTAAATAAATTCGTGCAATGGTGTATAATATTAAGTAGATACCTGCGCAATAAATTTGCATTAGAAAGATAATTTTACCGATGACACAATACCGAAAGCGAACGTTGGTGGCATAATTAATGTAAACCATTAATATAATAATCTTATAACAATAGCATAGCGCATAGAAATTTTAATTTATACGTAAAATAATGTTTAATATTTACACCGCATTAAATCCAATATGTACCATTAAATATTATAATCTATCGTGCAAAATAATGTCAATTTATACACTTTATTATAATATAAAAACAACAAACGCGAGTTAATTTAAAGTAGCTGAGAAATGTCAGTTCTAATTTATTGAACTGCCTGTATCATATAATGTAATGTTTTGTAATCCTGTATTGAAATCATTTTTATATCATTGTTTTGTTGCTTTGTTGCTGTTTCAATAGCCTTTGTATACTTTTAATTGAACTACAGACGTGCGTGTGAATATTTTTCACTGACTCCATATTAACATAATATTATGGTACTATCTCTACCTATAGGACTAATTGATTGTAATTTTTTTTTTTTTTTTTTGTTAATTATATACAATTGATTTAGGAAATTGTAAACATTACGGAAACAATAATTTAATACGTAAATCCAAATTTGTAAATAAAACAAATCGAAACTGGTACGTAAGTTTGGGGTGATTTCTGCTTGAATAATATTATATTAAACTACACAAAAGAAAAAAAAAATAATAGTGAAAAAGTTAAAGTATGAATTCAGAGGTTCGATATAAAGATCTTCAATGTGTATTAGTTTTTTTTTTTTTTTCGTTCCATTTGAAACTCTATGTGGGATAAAAACATTTCGTAGTACCATTTCCATATTTATATACAAATATATCAGCATATTTACAATATGTGCTCATATTTCCCTATTTTTTTTTTTTTTTTTTTTGTAAAAAAATTATACGATATACCATAAAAACCTTTTTTGTTTGTTAAACATTATAATATTACCTACTCTATACGACTAAACAGAATAATAGAAATTCGGTTGGAAGTAGTCTAAATAGATACATTGCATATACCCGACCCACAAATGTCATACTACAGCTGCTTCTTTTTATTATCGCCAGTAAATACATCTTTCCAGAAGCCTCATTAAAAAGTATACACGTATATTTAAATATATTATATTATGTCTACAAATTATATTAAATAACTTCTGTTTTTTTGGTGCCCCTAGCTCGTTAGACTGTCTCGATAGTAATATTTTTTTTTGACACATAACATGTTTATAAATTTATTTTTAGTATAATTTCATTCATTCTGTTACTTACAAGATAAAAAAAAATGAACAAATTAAAAAAATGAATGAACTTAGACGAATTTAATGTTTTATTAATTAAAACTTGTGATTATTTCTAATGCCAATATATATTTTTTTTATTTTTTTTTAATGTAAAATTGCTACCTATTTAAAAATATATACACTGTATAAAATCATTTAAAAATAAAATAAATATTTATTGCTTGGGTCATAAATAATGCTTACACAAAATCGAAAACCAACTAAGCCATTTTCAAGTTATTTTAATGTAAATTATTTAAGTTATTTACTAAATCACAAATATTATACTATACGACAAACGTGTATAGCAGATGAGTGAAAATTGGACAGGTATGTTAATAGGTAGGTATGAATGTTAATAGTGTACTTATAAAATTAATTTAGTAATAATGTTTTTCCGTTTTTAATTATATTATAATATGTACAGATATATATGTACCTAATTACAATTTTAAGTCAAGGCATGTTTATACATTTTCTCAACAGGGTCGAGTGTTTAAATTATTTAAATAAATAAATAAATAGTAAGATGCATTTACGAATTATATTAATTTTGCACTCGATTTTAGTATTTTATATTTTATTGAATTATAATTTATAATATTATGTTTAGTCAACTATTTATGACGTAGAAGTTGAAGTTGAATTTTCACGAGCTCACGATAAATAATTATATTTTATTAAATGATACAAATTACACATATTATATGAATTATCTAAGTAACGCAAATAAAGGATAAAAGTATATTCATTTATTTAACTTAAACCTCGATGAAAACGACACTTAAATTAAAATCTCAAGGAGCACGATAAACTGAATTTAAGCTAAGGAACGTGCTATTTTATTATTCGGACTCAAATCGTATCGAGAAATAAATAATTTAGATTTTTATTCGTCTTTATTCGACCTCCAAAATATATTATTGGAATTTAATAGTGATAACTATATCAAACAAAGTCAAATGTATTTTATTTAGTAGACTAGTTTTGTGTTTAATTATTTACAATCTGTTATTCAATTTCAATTTATTGACGCGTCATGTTATATATATAAATAAATCTTCGTATGTACATTGCAACATATTTGTATAACATTTAATTTATTGGAATCGTATTTTTGTGTAATAAATAATAATTAATAACTAATAAATGTAAATTATATTTATAAAATTATAAACAAGTGAATGCTTTTTATTATTATTATTATTATTTATTTGTTAGCTTTCAGTCTTATTCGTCATTCAGACTTAAATGAATATTTGATCATGAAGAATATTCTTTTTATACCTGACTCAGGATAAATATCTATGATGGATGGATAATAAGAGTGATGTTGAGAAACAACATAAATCACCTCTACTGGAATCACACGAAAGTCGATTTAAGTAGCAATTTATTTTTCAGTAGATCACATAATTAAGTAATTTACCAAATGATTTCAATAGTGTATAGTGTATAGTGTATACTATATAACCTACAAAAATACAGAAGACAAAATCTAATCGCTATTTTTACAGTTATATTCATAAACAATTCTTTATGATACAATACTATGCATATAATTGAAAATATATTATACTTTTGTATTTTATATTTTATTTACATTACAATCAGTTTATACCGCAATTTTATTGCCGAAAATAAGAAGCGAAACTCAAATATACTTAATTCAATAAACGTGTGATGTTTTAGAACAGTTCAATTTTTAAATTCGTAATTTTTTTTTTTTTTTAATTGTTCATATTGATCAAAGTCAACTGCTGCAGTGCAATTATTAAATAAATAATGTATAAAATTAAAAATTTCAATACAATATTGTTTAAAAGATTTAATTATAATACCGTACCTTATTATAGGGTCATACGGAAACCGACTACACAAACATACCGTTTTACGAACAAAACATACTTCTTTAATACTGAGAACGAGTAGGCGTGCACAATTCATAATATTCTGGGAATTTGTTGTTTTAACTATGATTTTTTTAGAAACTATATAATATATATTATACATTTTTAATATTGTTATTACTTTTTATTATATATTTTAACGGTAGAAATAGAGTACAAAAACGCTGCAAGTGATTAAAGTTGGCACTGATTTACCATTTAAAACATGATGACTCCGACGTTAAACTATTATACTTTAATTTTGTGTAAGTTTAAATTTATAATAATATTTTATTATAATAGTTATATATCACACCGACCTGGGCTTAGTCTCAACCTCTCTCCAAAACTACCTAAATGACCTATCATACTGGTACTCTCACTGGCGTGTCAAAATAAACGAAAGTAAATCTGTACACACTACCTTTGCTCTCCGCCACAGCCAACCTCCTCCAGTGCAAATAAACAACAAACCTATACCAAACTCCGATATAGCTAAATATCTAGGTCTAATTTTTGATAAACGTTTAACGTGGGCTAAACACATTTATGCAACAAAAATAAAATTAAACAAACGACTCTACCCTCTGAAACCCATCCTTGGTAAATTCTCAAAACTATCCATCCGAACCAAAATTCACATATATAATCTTCTCCTTAAACCAGTATGGTTATATGGTTTATAGGTCTGGGGCACTGCCAAAAAATCGAACATTCAAAAAATTCAAGTGTTTCAATCCAAAATCTTCAGACTTATAACCAATTGTCCTCCTTATATCTCTAATCACACTCTTCACACAGATCTCCATATTCCTAAAGTCACTGAAACAGCCAAATTATTTTACTCCAAATTCAGAAACCGCCTTCATAACCACACAAACCCTCATGTTAAAGAGTTACTATACATCTCCATCCCTGAGAATCCCCTTAGAAGACTCAAGCGACAATGGCCTCGAGATCTAATAAATTAAAAAAAAAAAAAAAAAAAAAAAATCAAATAATAAAATTATAAATAAATTGTAAATTTACGGCGAAGTGCCTTCGCTGGTTGGTTCTTCCCTCAAGATATTCAAGCTCATAAACTATAATTAAATATAACCATCATTTATGCTTATTGTACTTTTTTTTTTTTGTACTAATTGTATAATTTTCTAGATTAAAAATAAAAAAAAAAAAAAATAAAAAAAATAATGGTTATAAAATGTCAGTTATTAATGCAAAGATACATTAATAAGATTTAGTGAATGTTTAATCACGGATGACGGTTTATTGACATATTTAATATTTACCATTATTTTTCTGTGATCGCATATTAAAGTGAAATAAAATGTATATATTCGGATGATATAATAAATAATAATTCAAAAATTCATAAAAAAACAATGTATTAAGAAAAATAACGATTTCCTTCTAATCTAACAATTTTTAAATGTAATAAAATATACAACTTATAACTGTTAAATTCATTAATAACTTAATCTGAAATTGATTTCAATAGATGTGACTTAACAAAATCAAAATAAATATATGTGTTATGAAATACTGTAAGTTGTAACCAATACCAAAGGATAATGTTCACGAATAATTTGATTTTGAGGCTTCCAGAGAGCGTTTTTTTAGCTTATTGTGTAATACTATAACAGATAAATAGAAACGCATTAATAATAAAAATAGAAAATTGTAATTTTTATGAATAACGATGTTTGCATTCATACTATTACGCTAAGAACCGAAGCGTATAAATAAGAAGTATTTTAAGTATTTTTACAAAGAATCTGTGAATAATAGTTATATAGGTGATATTATGATGTGTTTTTTACCTTAACATGTCCTTGATCTGTATAATCCTGGAGAAAAAGGTGACATGTTTCGTCTGACTGGAAATAGTGAGGTTTGCTACAAAAGTTCTATATTCGTTCTACTGGAATTGAATCACACTGACACTGCATACCACAAATAAATTGATGTACATACTATCGAGTGACGAAGTGAAGACGGTTTAATCAAAAATTAAACGGCACGATGATCTCTTTTAGAAGAATTTCGATGACGATAGCGTTTACTGATTGATTAATTCACTTTATTGGATAACTAACCTAACCTATAAGGACCACGATCGTTGAGTTTATACAACGGTAGATTCGACAGCTAAGTTTGTATACCATGGTAGAGGTGATCGCCGTCCATCATCTGGTTTACTGTAGGTCATGGATAAATACTTAAGTATTTAACCATGTTATAGGTAATCGTGAAGGGATTTTCGATATATTTTCCATCAGTTAATTATAAATCTTCGTGAATACTAACAGTTTTCTTGACATCTGTCGTACGCCGTTTAATTCTCGATTAAACTATTTTCTCATTTCTGTTCGCGAGTGCGTAAAGTGTTGCGTAGAGTAATGATATGTAAATTAAATAAGCGTTTTATACTGCAATAGTGCAATGACTGATTAAAAACACTAATTTTTCACGAATACTTGTGCATAGAAAAAAATAAAAATCACAGTGCCAGAAATGGTGTGAAAATCTATCCAAAGTAGTAAACGTATGATTTTAGATTTTCATCACTTCCAGTCCAACGAAACGCGTCAACTGTTTTCCAAAGATTTTTAAGGAGTGGCACATTGAGGTAAGACACACAATGGTCGTATAAGTTTACTAGGTATTATACTATTCAGTTTGATTTTAATAAAACTTGGTTTACGAAATTCAAGCTAATCAAACAGTATTATAAATTATAATCATATATGTTTTTATTTAAAAACAAGTAAGATATATGAAATAAAAAATTATTGAAATATGGATAAGGTAGTGAAAATATTTAATATAATATCTAACTAGATACTAATAATTTTATAGTTTATTTTCACATTTTATTCTTAAACCTTATTTTAGTTACATTATTATTGTTCTTGTTAGATATAAAATATTAATATTTATAATATTTTAGTTTAAATTACTTACGTATAATTATTAATAAATGTTAAATGATTTAAATGATTGTGTAACAGTTTTTATTGACCAAATTTAGATGACTATAATTATTCTATTTCGTATATCAAAATAAATTATGGTTAAATTATCTAACTAAATTTAGCTACAGTATGCAACATTGTAGTAGGTATCAAGGTTTCTGTACGATAAGTATTTATTAGTAAATATTTATTCTATTTTATTTATTTTATTTGTAATATACTATCTACACCTAATTGGCACAACAAATAAATGTATTAAATATAGTAAGTACACACATAACTTAATGATATAAAACAAAAAAATGTACATACTTTTTTTTCAAATTAAACATGTTAGAGCAATTATCTATTTATTTAACTTAGGATTTTAATTGAATAACTGAACCATAAAATCAAAATTCAATATGTAGTACGAAATACGAAAAGTAATACAAAGTACATAAATGAACGCACGTCGATGATGGTTAATTATAACTTATAAGTAACTTTTATTAAGTTAAACCAATTGCAAGCATACATAACCAAATAAATGATTATGATTTGAATATTAGTAATAGTGGTTAAGATACATTAAGAATAATTGGTTCAATAATTATTTAAATGTCTTTTTAATTGTCAAAATCAATTGAATATTTACTCAAACTACACATTTTGACTATTATATATATCAGCTTTTAGTAAATTTTACATTTATATAGAATAGTTATTAGTCTAAATAATAAAATACAATACAATACAGGCAATTAGGTCCACTCAAAATAAATATTTTATTATCTATAACTAATGGAAACCTTTCATAAAAATAAAAGAATATTCAATTTTTGTGTACTGAACAAAGTTTATGCGTGAGCCACCCAATTCTGACTTATATAAGTTTAAAAATGAAGATACAAATTATCTTACCAATATCTCAAGGAATCTATTGATATAATTTTTATTGAAAACCATCAAATAGTTAATCTATTACGGACAATGAAAAAAACATTTATTTTTACATATGAATATATAGACAGGTTAATTGTATAAAATTGTATAATATAATACCAGCGGCTACTCAAAACTACATATATTAAAGATGTGCATCGCTTGAATTTTTAGATTTTTATGATATAGAAACTCGGCGAGTTACACCACTAAGGTGTCCGCGGGCTGTATCATGAGCGAAGCAAATCGTAATTTATTGAGTGTATCTAAAATTTGTATTTATCCTGACTAAAACGGGAAAACGTGGAATTGACTAGAAGTGAAGATTGTTTGACTATAAAATCGTATAAAATTTGATTTTTTTAGACCTCTTTGCATTCATGGGATATGTTAATACGAGTACCTATTGGCATTTAATAATATTTATATTACAAGAATTATTTCTCATATATCCATTTTTAAATAATATAATGTTTTTAGAACATTCAAATTAAATAATTGTTTATTTTTTTTACATTATATTTTTTTAAACGTCTACGATAAAATCCAAGACGCTTGCACGTCATATATTTTAGTTTTATATTGGACCACCTGTATCAATCACATGACACAGTAGTAGCGGCATTGATTAAAGCATCATCATTCCTTGTTAGAATTAGCTCACATATAGTAGAATTACATTAAATGTAAATCATTCTGTAATACATAAATAAAATATGTAGGTTTAACGCGTTAAACATACTGTATATCTGTATTACATCAATATTGTATCAATATGAGCTCTAATAATTTGAAAAAACATTTATCATTTAAGTTGTACAATAAAGCATGACGAAGTACTCTCTATTCGGCGATTCAAAATATTTATAAATACTTACAAGTAAATGATTTATATTTTAATACATGTAATGGTCTAGTAAATCATTGTCAGTTTGATAACAAATCGAAATAGTCATACCGGTACAATGATCAATTGTATATATTTATACTATACCTACTAAGCACCGATAAATGTCATCTTTAGGTACATTGTTAAATCATCACTTAGTACTTGCTATTTTCTAATAACCTTTATTTTATATATATACCCCAATATTAAAGAGGGTAATGAGTAAATAAAATTTTAATCGATTTACTCATTAAACGCCCGGTATGTGTAATGAATATAATGAATGATGATCAACGCGTAATTAAATAGTTTAAAAACCATATTTCGTTAGTGAAAATTTTATTTCCTATTAATATTAAATTATTATTAAAATTGCTGAATTATACTTTGTTTATTTACAATTTAAAAAATAAAGTAGTCATTTGTATATCAATAGTACCTAGTCTTTAAATAATTCACGTATAAATTTATATTAACTATTTTAAAATTAATATATTTTTATTGTTTTATAATAAATACAAACATACTTAGTATTATCGGTATCGTAAATAACTGCGAAACCAATAGGCAATAATTAATGGTTCCGTTCGATATTTTCAATTATGTTATTTGCAATATCTAAGCTGTATAATTATTCAATTTCTAAAAATCTTTTATAATATATCTTTATAATTATTAGACGAAATATAATATTCCTATAATTTAAAATATATTTAATAATAATTCTATTTCGAAATAATAAAAAAAAACTTTTATCATGTAAATCTGAAGTAATTGATGAATATATTGTCTGTACGTCGTGTTTTTATTTATTGATATTTATTGAAATTGATAGGTGTACACTATATTACAAAGTAAGTTTGTAATTCAATTATGTTCTTTCCAATTATTCTTGTTATTATTTTTCTTGTTCTACGTATCTAACACACCAGTGTTAAAATAATACAAATATTATATTATATTATAACCGCAGATAAAAAAAAAAAAAAAAAAAAAACACGCTACAAATCATAGTATTATAAAAATTAGATTTAAATTCAAATCTAATAATTGTATGACTGAAAATAAATAAATAAAGCAATTGGTTTTCAGAACATTAGAATTGTAAGGAACTAATGTCCATCACATAATTTTAGCCATCCCCTTTCCCACCTGTGTAAATGGGGTCGATCGATTAATTATTGTTAAATCAATATACTTACTTGTTCAAACCCTAAAATCATAATACCGCTATTAAAATACATAAATATTAAATAAGTATTTATGTTTGTTTTGTGGTACCTAGTAAATTCTACTAAAGTCAGTCAGACAGTTGGTCAAATATTATTTTTGTAATTTAAACACTGAGCGTAGGCATATCAAAGTTTTAAACGCGGCGCGATCGCAACAGAGTAACAAAAATTATCCACAAATGCATTCGTCAGACATTTAACATGTTGAATTCAAATATTGGAACAGTAATTGCTTAATGGTCGTCTACATCGTGAAAATGCTTTACAAAGCGCTCAATGGTATTTTGAGCGAACAGCTAATATCATATAATAATAGTTATAATAATGTAGCACTATATAGCTGTTCGTTGATTATTATATTATTCACATTTATAGTTGCCTTTATTAATCGTTAGTCAGTGATGACATATAATATTCTTAT
The DNA here is from genome assembly GCF_002803265.2 of Melanaphis sacchari. Classification (NCBI taxonomy): domain Eukaryota; kingdom Metazoa; phylum Arthropoda; class Insecta; order Hemiptera; family Aphididae; genus Melanaphis; species Melanaphis sacchari. The sequence continues at coordinate 2,965,362 of NW_020271173.1, forward strand.
ACGCGGACGGGTGATAATATATTATTCGTTTAAAACTGACACGATCAATAAAGACAAAAATCGTATGAATATTATAATATACTGTTTATGGTAATAAGTGACATGTTTTATCAAGTGATTCTCCAACAGTGAACACTGGTTATCTTGAAAAATATAAATTTATATAATATTCACATTTCTCAATGGGAATTTTTAAATAATAATAATATGTGAAAATTAATATAATTTGTATCCTTATATTTTTTATTTTTGAAATGTTAACATTTACTCACATATATTATTGAATTTAATATTTTGAGCTAAAATATTTTTCTGATAATTGCTATGTATACTAAATACTAATCGACGACTATTTTTAAATGGAGAGTTAAATTTTCTTTTGAAAAACAGAAATTTGTGTTGCCAAAATATACTCTTTAGGTAGTAAAAAAAATCTTAAGAATTTTAAAATATGGTCTTTAAGTATATTACAATTGATTGTATCCATTTTCTCTCATTCGAATAATATTTTATCTATACCGTGTGATGACGATAAACCTACTGAAAACATATTTGTATCTCTTGCACGAGGCTGCAGGCGCGGGTTTTTGTGTGGTCTGTGCGGTATACGAACAAACACTTTACGTACGCGGCACGGCGTTAAATGCGGAAATTAGAGGACCGTTTATTGCTGCAGCGGTGGCAGATGCGTCTCCTCTCGCAGAGTCGCACAGAGGGTGAGATACTAAAAACTGAGAGAAATTCTGAGAGCTGCCGTCACCACTGACGATGATAGCCCGCGGGGTGTCGAAATAAGGTTTCCTCGGCATGGGTTTTTGAACTAAATGCGTACAACAGTGTTCCACGCGCAAACACACAAACATATATTATATTGCCGATCATCTGACATATTATATTATGTATTAGTTATAAAATGTCGATTATTTTTTCCAAATCAATACTACCAATCGTTTTTGTTTTACCTTATTTTTTATAGAATATAATAAACGAATAATTTATTTCTATACACGCAAGATATACTGACATATAATACATATAAATGAAAATATACTTAATCGATTAACATATTTTTCAATAATAATCTAATTTTACAAGTTTTTTTAAATCGACATTTATTTTTAATGTTTTCTGAGAAATCATTTAAACTTTTAACGTGGTACGTGTGTCAAATTCGATGTTTGATATTTTTACAATTCATATTTGATAGTAAAAGACTTGGTATTAGAAAATATTATAGTAAATTAAAAATAAGAGTTTTTTTAAAATAAACGTTCAGCGATTACAGACTGATGATAGTGTGAATGCATCTTATGAATATTCTGCAATATTGTGATGATAAGAACCAACCTGGATCAGAAAGCACGTAATATAATAAACTTACTATATATTATGATTATTTTAATTTATAACTCTTGACTTTTTAAGTTATTGTCCATGTTTGATGCAACAATCATTCACAATGGTACCGTGTTCGGGTGCGTTTCGTTCTTGCTCGGCACACATGTCGCTCGAGAGTAAATATTGTACGCCGCTGCACCCGGTGGCGGATTGTTGGGACTGGTGTACAGTGTGGTGTGGAGGACAGTCTGAGTTCGTTTTCTATTGTGTCTTTCACTCTCTTTTTTTCACCCCCCTCTTCCCCCCGCCGAAAAAATTCCTATCCACGTGGTGCCTAACACAGGGCGGTTGCCCTCCGGGGTCACAGAGCCCATCGTCTTCGGCAAACATTCATGTCTAAAATTAAAATCCTCGACTCGGGTGCGCACGATAGACCTTTGGAAAATGTAAATAATAATAAGAGAAAAAAATAGAATGAAACACGAATACTTCTCTGGAAGAGATTTCAGGCACCTTTTTTTATCGTTTATTCATTCTTTTTTTCTCGGTCGATTTGTGTTTATCTCCCCTCCGAATTTCCGAAAAATGGATATTCTGAGCGTTGTCGTTGTTGCCAGGCATTGTGTTTTGGTAGTTATTATTGTCCACTTGATTACTCGAGACACATTTCTTGTTTCGTTCGCGTTATTAAATTGTGTTTAAACAATTAAATTATCTCGTGTGGATTTTGCAAACAATAAAATATAACAAAGTATTTAAAAAAATATACCTATATACATATTTTAATTTTATTACAGTAAACAATTTTGACTAATCTAACTTTACAATTCTGGTATTTGTGTATTGCACAATATTTTAAACATAAAATAATTAATTTACTCAATAATTAAATGTACAATGAATTATAAAAAAAAAATTGTGTTTATATCGGAATCAGAACTATTTATAATTTGATTTTAAATTAACTATACTAAATAAATTAATATGTTTTTTAAACAGTTAGGTAAATAATAATTATTTTAGTTTTATAAAAATACATTATTCAACATATATGATTCTACTCATTATCATAAATTATGATATTTATGTAGGCTTTAAGGTGGCTAACATTAAGAATGTATTCAATAGTTTAATATAGATCATATAATAGACGTCAATGTTTATAATAATATGCACTTTTAATATACATATACATATTAATACCATGTATCTAAGTTATATTGTAAATCCTACATTAATAAAAACTAGAAGGTTCGGATATTATATTTCATCGTTAGTATGTCTACTGCAAATCCTGTTGTAATCGGTTATGGTAATTTTATGTCTTTCAATAAATACAAGAAAAATATTAGCTGAATTGCCAATTATGGAATAGCTATAAAAGCATAAATCGTTGTATTATCTTCAAAATGATTTTAAAAACCATCGTATTTCTGACTAGCCTTTCGGTTTAAATTTTAACCAAGAAATGAAAGTTATTACTCAAGTCTTAAAAAGAATAAAACGACAGATTTTATTTAAATTTATCTTATAATTATTAAGTTTATACTTTAAAGTAGAATCTATAAGAGCTGAAAATTGCAATACATATTTTATGCTGGATAATGAATACCGTATAGACATAAACTGCATAAATAGTGTCTATTTGGTTATTGCTTCATGTATATAATTACATATAATGATAATTTTATTATACACCATGAAATACTTTAAGAGATTGCATTATAAATAATATTTTCTATGTTTTATTAAGGTATATTATTTACCCTGTTATAAAAAACTGTAGTTATTTCAACGATAATGCAGAATGCCAAGTATATACAGTGATTAACCAAACTTAATCACCTCTTTTTTCAATAATTCAGTTATTCAAAATCTGATTTTCGAAATTTTTTAATTAACTTTAAGATTATATTTTAAAGTTATTAGGATTTTTTTGTTCTACTTAAGAAGTGTTTCATGAAGATATAAACCTTTGTTTTTTAGATGAAAACCCCTATCTCTACCATACATTTTTAATGGATAATTTTTCTGATAAAATTTGACGTTCTAAAATTAAAATTTGAAAGAATAGTTATTAAAATACCTACATTTTCATTCGAATGATGATATGCTTATGATAATGGTGAAAATTTTTTAGATTGAAACATTTTAGTAAGCAATATATTTTATAATTATTATAAAAGAGGTGTATGTATAAATATTATAGACTCAATATTAAATTTATTTTATAGTTTTATAAAATAATTTTTAAAAGTTATTATCTTAGTAAAATATTTAAAAATTTAAAAACTAACATAACCTTTGGAGGTAAGCATGTTTGGTGAATTACTCTGTATGAAAAGTCTAACTTATATAGCGTGTATAATAATGTATAAGTTTAATATAAACTTATTTAAAAATATTTTTGATTTATAAGATAAATGTCAGTGGAATAGGTAAACAACTTTAATAAAATATTTCTATTTAAATAAATAATTTTAAAATTTGCGTATTTTACTAACAATAAAATCATTTATATTTTAAACAAAAATATTTGATTTTTTTAAAAATTATATTATTTAATATCTCAACCCGTTTTTAATTTAAAAGTATATTATATTGTATATATTTTAACAAATTATACCATTTTAGTTAATTAATTTTGTTTTAATGAAGTACATTTGAAACAAAAAAACAATTATATTTATTTTTATTCATTGTTATTGTATTATTTATTTATTATTTTTTTGAAATTACGAATAATACAAATAATTACTGAACTTAGCAAATTATTTATGATACACATATATAAATAGTTTATTTTAATATTTAATTGCTGATTTATATTGATTTATGGTATAATACTAACATAATACATATGAGTAATAATAATATAACTTGTGTTTATTAAATGTAGCATTTAAATGCGAATTTCTCATTAGCTTTTTATCATTACTACAATATCTAATTAAATTACCTATTTGATTGAGTACAAACTTATAATTTATTAGTACGAATGTACATTTTAAACAATATTTATCGATTGTTGTTTCTCGTCTAAATAATTTAAGCTTAGTATTCAGTTTCAGTATAAATTGAATTAAGTGATTAAAAACTGTGCCAAAACTGAAAACAAATATATAGGGCGTGGAGTTTATTCCGAGTTAGTAGTATTTAAAGTCAATTGTATATCTAGATATTTATTACCATTCGGTGATCAAATCGCGTTTTTCTACTTATCTTCGATGTAGTAAACATTTCTTCGTCACAAGCACACATAACATAAACAATTTAACCAACAAAGGTAACCGTGTTGTTGCATTTTCATTTAAATCACCAACATACATGTGAGTTAGCCCAAAACATAAAAGTGTATTGAAAGTTTTAAATTAACCGTTCGTCCGCGAGAAATTGGATGCCCGGATAGGGAAAAAGCTTTTAACCCGATACTTTTTCTTTCTCGTTATCTTTCTATCTCTCTCACAAGCAATCTTTTTCTCTCTCGGTCGACCTTCCGTGGACACGGGCCAAACGACCGTTTGTCTTTTAAATTGCTTGTCTACTTTCGTTACAGCAAAGGCATCAGCGCAAAGGAGATCTTTTGTTCAACACAGAACGTGGAGACGGCAATGTAATGGAGGAAATCTGTCCAGTTTGACTGACAACCATGCAGTGGTGCCTTTGACCTTATTAATCAATGTCCGGCTGTTATCAGCAATACGCAAAGCTATCTAAACGGTAGCATGAGGCGAAGGAAGTTATCTATTGTTATTAACGCAGCAAGTTTAGTACTACGATCGAGTTGAGAACCTATGAAAAATACGATTCAAATCCATGGCAATTTTTAAATATAATCAGGCAAAGAAAAGTCGACACAATTAAAAATATATATATCAGAACACTGAACAGTGATAAACTTATTATTCTAATTGTATAGTAGTAAAAGTTAAAAGTTTATTATTTATTATGAAATCACACATTTTTTAATTTTTAATTTAAACAGGACTATATAATGTTTTTTTAAATATTTCTAATATGTTGTACATGCGTACATTGTAACAATATAAAAAATTGTTTAATAAAATCAGGGTTCGTTTTTGTCCATAAATTACTATCACTGTCTACATGGATTTATTTTTATTTATAAATTATAATGCTTAAACATTTTTAATGCATTATTTTGGGTGTAAACGTGGTATTATAAATTTTGAATAAATATTGACCAATATGTATTGAACAAAGCACTTGTTTCTAAAATAATGTATAATAAGATTTATATACTTATAATATTATATTTTTACTATAATTCAATATAATAACAAACATTTGTTTGTTTATCTCACAAAACCGTATGCACAAGTAATATGATTTTGAATGATTAATCGAGTGCATTAGTCAAAATGTATTTCCTTTTGTAAATTATTTTATAATACAGCAGACGAAACATACCCATAGGATTCTGACTACAATGCGTCCTAAATTGTTAACGCGTTGTAATCAAGGGCACGTTATTGTGTATAATAAATAGTGTAACATAACCTAACTATATTTATTACACAAAATCCATCTGTATTCTTTTCAAACATAATGAAATATATTTATTTTAAACCCAGTCACCTTTCTAATAATATTTTCTCCACTGTGATTAATTAAAATGTGTACATATAGTATGTAGATGCATTAAACAATGTCCAATGACTATAATAATGTTATATATAAGTTAAATTACACTATATAATATGTACATATATTTATTAATTTATAATGTATTCGTTGACAAAGATTAAAATATAAATACGATTTTATATTAAATGTGGGTAAATCTAATACTTTATTAAATACATTATATAGATCATTATTTTAATTTGTACATTTAAATTATAATTTTTTATGAATATGGTTTTAATAATATTTTTACTGTCGAAATTAAGTAGATATCTAAATTATTTAAATATTAATCAAAAATTATACGGGAACCTACTTTTTCTTTATTTTCAAATTTCTAGTTTATTTTCTAAGCTTTTAGAATTCTAAATTTAAAGTTTTCCTTTTTAAAAATAAATTTTTAAATTTTGATTTAAAATAAATACTTCTTATGTTAAAACTAAAAACTATGATAGGAGGGTCAAAGCCCAATACCATATATTTTTCCTTATCAGTCCATCTATAATAAAACATTTTACTACCTTTTATTTAAAGTTGGTTGATGGTTAAATTATTTTCTCGCTAATCGTATATTATTCTAAACACACATACCTCATATGTTGAGAATGCTTGACTCCAAAAATAGCTTCAAGGGGTCGACTTGTGCCAACATTGTATCGATAAATAGTAGGACACCGGGGGCAAACAATAATAATAATAATATATGCACACTATGCTCACTATAACTTCGCCCAATAATGTGTGATCGTTCGAGACGCGTGGTATTCTGTACAAGTGATGCTTGCCGGCTTAGGTATTAATTGCAAACAGTCCCCATTAATCATCTGTGACCGGTAAACAATAATAAGGGTGAACATTCTATACATATATAGAACGGACCAAGTCGTATTGAACGTAGGTATATAGTATACAAAACACACGAGATGTAGCACACCACAATAATGTAATAATATTATATACGCTACCGATTGCACGGGTTCGATCAAAATATGGAAAAAGTTTTTTTTTTTCTTCATTCCGGAGTCCATTTATTAAAATGTTGCAGCAGGAATGTGGGCAGGGGCGGGTGACGGTGTGAACCTCGTCAATCAGCACATTCAGTTATTTATGGATCGAATGTTTTTGTTTGAAACTAGTGGTGGAATTTTCTCGGGGGGAGGGGGGTCAATGAAGCACACCTATTATATAGAGGGTCGTTAAAAAGTATACCGTCAAATCAATCATTAGACTCTTGACGTATCGCCAAAAGTTTCATTTTCTCGATCGGATATTTCTACTGAACACTTAATTATTTTTGGTAACAAATAAATAAAACCAATGTTCATTTTTTTGACATTTATATGCTAAATGTAAATATATTTTCAATAAATATCTATATAAAATGCAAACGCCCATTTGGCCACTTATATGATGCATAAACAAAGAATAGTCTGTTGTAATAATTGTAGCATAATATATTAACTACAATAAAAAATTAATTTGATGTTATTTGAAACACAGACATAAATAAATTACACTTAATTTTAAGTATAATGTCAAGTGAAAATTTTTTTAGTGTATTAAAATGCATTAATTAATTAATGTTTTTATTTTTAAGTAAAAAACTAGTTATTAAAATATAAATAGTATACATTTTTGAGATAAAAGTTTCAGGCCAAATTATTAAGGTTAGGTAAATGTTTCTAAACAGTATTATAATACGTAAACTCATTTGTATTTTTATAGCCATAAAAATGTATTTTTATTTTTATTACATTTTTATGACCATAAACTTAATAATATGCACATGTACTGTGAAATGTACCGTGACGTCCAGAAATCAAATTATACTATTCGTCAAAAAATTTCACTAAAAAATAAGTAATAACACAGGTGTATAAATATATATATGACTATTGTCTAATAAACTTTCAGTCAAATAATAATACTAGGATTAGGAAGGTAAATTATTGTTAGCAATAGCGTACGGATTTATTTAAATATTTGTTCGTATTTGGTGGTATACATTTTGTACCAACAATAGTGATCAAGTAAAAAAACATTTTTGAACGTGACGAACTACAAGGGTTGGTAAAAGTATTACAAGTTTCAGAAACTAATAGTATAAGAACACCAGTAACCAGGTGGCCTGATGTTGGATAGATTAAGCCAGAGGCTCAACGAGTCGGTCACGAAGTGCGAAGGGTCACTTGATTGTGTTACGTAATCCATAAACAAAGCCTATCATTTTTTATACGGAGGTGTATAAATAAAATATACTCTGTCCGAGATATCGTCTGAAAATAAAAAAGAGAAGTATATATTAAGAACGGGGTGGGTATAGTACGAAACGTGTAGTACCTAATATTGGACGAAAAAACAATAATCGTTACAGTATTTTAAAACAGAAAACAAATATTAAAATATCCAGATTGTAGACTTAAATAGTTAAATTTTATGCGGAATATTACGTGTAATGTTATCGACTATATATTATAATGCACTAATGCGTACTTACTGAAAATGATCGTTTTAGTCGAATTGTGAGAAACTTAGAGCAGATGTTTTAAGTCGCACATTAGTCACACGTTTTCTGTGATTATGCCAGTTCACGATCTACAAGGATTAAATACACGTCCGTCCATCTAACTGTCTCTCTCTCTCTCTCTCTCTCTCTATCGTCCGTAGTCCACACCCCGTTGAACACCCATGCATCTTCGACGGGGTGGCCCAATTCTACAGAATATTTATACGGGTTTGATGAATACGAGATAACTAACAACACTCTGGAACCGCAGAAGGGCGGTGGGGGCGCGTTTGAAATGCAAAACAGACGCACGATGGCAATCTTTGGGTTTCGAGCTTGAATCATAACAACATCCTGGTGTATTATAGTTTACAATACACATTTTCACACCCAATTATTGATTTACTATTTCTGACAAAGTAAATTTATATGGAACATATTATAATACATACGATGTAGGTATATTAAACATTATAAATAATATGCTAAATACATTTTGTACTATACATTCATACATAAGTTGGGATATAAAATTTGCTGTACGATTTAGATAAACATTTTCGAAAAGATAAACACTACCATCATTACTAAAATTATTTTACTTGGAAAAAAAAACATTTATTTTAAAATATTTTAATAGTTATTATTTTATTCTTAAGTATTGGCGTTATAAAAAAGTAAGAACTTAGTATGATTTATTTAGTAATGTGATGTGGGTTTATAATTTTTCATATATCAATTTAAAACATTATTTTAACATATAGTTGTTGGTTATTAAAATAACACAAAGAACAGAAGTGTGATATAGGCGTTGGGTGGGTGGGCCATTTGAGTGAACGCCTTAAATATGAAAAAAATAATAAATCATTACATTTAAACTCAGATAATGACTCTGAGAGACGCTATATTCATATATATTTTTAATTGTTCAAATTTTTTTTAAACCCGTATTTACATTATATTATTGTTATTCGTTTTTTTTTTTTTTTTTTTTTAATACTATTGAAAAATTATAAACTGATCTTCGAAAAGTGAAAATTTACTGTCGAAAGAAACTTTTTTAAATTGTATAACTATTAAAATAAAATATTCATCAATGTAAAACCAGATTTTTGTGCCCTTGTGCAATCTACTATTTTTATTATTTTTCCATGAATGCATTTTACTATAAGCAAAGAAAAGTTTATTATGTTTACTTTTTTAGATATAACCAAGCATAGAATGTAATGCTACAGTTTTTAGTTTTTTTTATTTTTTTTTATCATAACTATTATTATGAACACATTTTTAGGTAATAAACAAGTACCAACTATTTAATTTTGAAACTTTAGAGATCAGAAATGTAATATTAATAAGAAAAAGTTACGAACATTTTTGACGATCGTATAGCTTGTGCAGTTGTAGCTAATATCTGTACAGAATTGTTTTTTTAGAATGCAATGATATTTTTTTAATGTATAATAATAGTATATAATATAATGTACATTTTTATGTATTATTCTATTTTATTATTCTCTTATTCTGTGTCCGGGGAGGGGGGGGCGAAGTGAGATGAGTGCTGAACACCTGGTATTTATATTACCCAGTTTGACTTTTGATTTAAATAATATTTGTAATAAACATTTATGAAAATATATTGTATTTGTGAGAACTATTCTATAGTAATTTTTAATTATTTAAATATCATTATGCTGATAAACAATTAATATGTTATAAAAAAAAGTTAATTACATTTCTTTGTTTTAGACACGATAAAATATAAAAAAAATCTCAAAATAACTCTTTTTTTATGTAATACGTATCTAAAAAAATGATATGATAAACACTTAAAGTCTAATAAAAAAAAAACTAAACGTCATCATAAACTTAAAATACAATACTCAAATGTTAAACTTAAAACCAACGTTGTATTGTGAAACAAAGATATTGTATATGGAAATTATTATTAACAAAATGTAATAACCATTTATATTAATTGGTTCGCACATAATAATATATAAAAATAATTCTTATAATATTGAACAAAATATCATGTTTAATTGTGAGCAAACCTTATCAATTCTTAGAATCTACCATTTCAATAGTTTTAAACGCTGACAAACCTAATTATGTACATAATATTATTTTGTGATATACATAAAAAAAATGAAATTTACCAAAATATTCCAAGTTTAAATGGATGATTATATGATAATACTTCTTAGTAATTATTTTTTCTAAAAACAATTTTTAGTATTTCATAAACAAAATTTAACAATTATTAGAATTAATACAAGTGCGAATATTATAAGTTATAAACCTTCATAGTATTGATTTATTATATGATTATTAAATGATAACATGCTATCATTTATGAATATTTCAATTTGTATCATTCAAATTAGTTGATTATTTCAGTAAAACTATTATTCCAATAGATTTAATAATTAGTAATAATTGTATAATTAACGAATAAATAAAAAAAAACTAACGTTACATTCATAGGTACTTTTTAATTTCAAATTATTTTTATAAATAAAAAATAACAGATTAATCATTAAGCTGCTGATAAAATAGTATGATAATGTTACAAAGAAAATACTTTTAAAGTTTATATAGAATTAATTATGTTTATTTTAATTTATTAAATATATGTTTTAACTATCATGATGAAAATATAAAGGTTTATTGAATAAAATTCTATATGAAAAATCTCAGCATACAACTTATATTATAAACAAAGTTAATAGTTAGTTTAATAGAAATAATTAGTTTTCCAATTTACTGAGATATTAAAATTATAACATTATATCTTCGGGCGTAAAAACAAGAGTAATAAGCAATAGGTTTTTCGTACATTATGCATAATTGGTGCTAAATCATTCAATTATTCATTATATTTTGACAAATAAAAAAGGATTGTAAAATATTAGGTTTCTGCACACGTACACGTTGATCTAAAATCAATCTAACGGGTGTATAAGCGTAACTAAGTAACTAATTAGAAAATACACACATTAAACATTGTTTTGAACAAGTTGTAACTTATACCACGATTAAATTATTATGTACTGCTTTCATCTTGTACAAGAGTCTTATTACTACACCCTTCCGGAATTTCCATCATAAGGTAAGGAAGATTAAATAGAGGGTCGACCAGAACCCAAAAATTAAATTGTATGTTGCTTAATGTACACACATAATGTACATACAATAACTTTGTAAACGTTGTTAATAAAAATATTTTTAGCAAACAACATAGAAAATATGACAAACTCTTTTTTTTTTATCTTATATAAAAAGAAGTGAGTATTACAATGATACTGTTTTTTTTTTTTTTTGGAGGTTTTATTTTGTTAATAAACGTAATGTGAATTTTTTGTTAGAAAATAATATTTAATTTTTTTTATTGTTATTATGTATTTACCGGAAATTAAGAAATTAAATACAGACTGCAATTATTTAATTTATAAAAACGTTAATTATTTCTTGGGAAAATATAGCAATAACACAGCTAATAAAAGCTACAATGATAAAAATAGTTATCATTAGCTCATTACTTTATATATTATATACCTATAATAATATTATAATTTAAAAACTATTAATAAATATAAAAATATAAATAAATCTTGAGATTATACTATTATTTTAATATACTTTATTAGTTAATTTTTATTATTATTCAAGATTAAAACACAAATGTTATTTAAAAATTATATAATTTTATTAAACCAAATAAATTATTTAATTAATAATCATTATAGTGTGAAATGGCATGAATAGTATGATCGATCCAGATAATATGTGTAAACAATTAATCCCAGGCTCATATCCAACGTAGGTATTTTCGGTTTTTGGCAATAAATTCCTGTTAAAATGTAACACAACAGAGAAATTCTGGTTTTTGATTGATTAGATTTATAGAATAATTAATAAAAATAATTTCTCCATCTATTGATAATTCAAAACCATCTACTTAATGTCAATTTATGTAGTGTGTGACAATAATTTGCTAGAAACTATCATATTTTATAAAACGCTTATAACATATTTTTTTATTGATATAAAATATTATAAACTAATCATATTTAATAATTATATGAGTATAATATGATTTAAATTTATTTACTATCAAAAAATTATATATATATATATATATATATATTTAAATGTAAATTGCTCTAAATAGTTCTGAAAATAAGTGAATACTTATTATTAACTATAATAACTACCACTTATATTAGGTATATATTATATATTTATCAAACGTTTTAATTTAAATATCAGTATTACAAGAAAATATAATGGTCCTCGCAGTTTATAAAAAAATTAAAAATTGTGTATGGATTTAGTCCACCTAAAATAAAATCCCAATATTTTAAGTTTATATTGTAAAACTTATGATGTTAAATAATTATAAGATCATTAAGATACAAAAAAAACGTTATTCAATACACATTTGTATTAACTAATCATAATACCTATACATATATAAATATATGGTAATAAAACGATGCAAGTCCTTCATACGATGGCATGAAAGTGAACTAACAGTATATAATTTTATAATGCTAATAATACGAGTTATGCAACCACGAAATTTACATTACACATATGGTTCCTAGCGTTCAATATTTACCAATTTGATGAATTATATACTATTTTCCGGTATACGTTTAGTTATTTAGGACGAACTCTTTTAGTTTTGGATCATGAAACGTCCCACAGGGCATTTCTGAAATGAGCGTTACTTAATTAATCGATGATGACCGTACGCGCCAACGACCCACGGGAGAACGCGTTTGGGCCCTTCCATCTGAATATTTCACCACGACAGTCACACCAATAAATTAACAGGAACAATAGTACAATGCGTGTGTGCGTGTATCTATCGCCAAGGAGTTATTTTTATTTAACAACCCGCTGGAATATTTATATATTTGTGCTAAAGAGATTTTCTACTACATCAATCTTCCCATAATAAAAAAAATACTATTTAAACGATTTTATTAAAGCATAATCTATATTATTATGAATTTAAATTTGTGTAGGCATGTTCTTCATTAAATTGGAGTTAATATTAATTCTCCAAAAATAATTAAGAATCATACCATCTAGGACATCAGGTTTTTGGTGGAAAATTAAGTTTAAATATTTATTTTATAGGCACCATTTAATAATCAAATCCATTCTTCAAATTTGTCTGTGTGCTTACCTATCGTTTATAGTTTTATGATGATAAACTGATATTTATTTTTAATTAATACGAAACAAACTCATGTGAAAATAAATTAAATGCATTAATTAGTTTAGTAAATTTATTATTTTCAAATAAACTAAAAATATCATATTATGATGCATTTTAAAAATATCAAAACACTACTTTTAACTTTGAATATATTATATTATATTATCATTTACATATTGTATTAATACTTTGACATATTTGTGTATGTTTCTAAACCCTGAATAAGCAAATTGCTTTTTACTTTTTAAATATAGAATCTCGTTAACATATTTATTTTATCAAATCTATAATCATATTTAAAAATATATTTAAATTTTTTTTTACATATATTATATTTATTTTAATTCATTTTTTTCTCTATTCATGTTGTCAGACCTCAAAGCAAATAACGTTAAATCACGTAGTTTATACTAATATATTAAATTAAATCTATTATGAGTTAAAGTATTAAAAACTAGTTTCTTATAAGTATTAAGCACGTAATAGCTATTAATTATTAGTTGTTTCATTTGATTAAAAAGAGAAATACTATCAATTACATTAAAATAAATATTTAAATAAATAGTTATAATATTATTAAATATTCATGATAATTTAATAAAACAAAAATCAATAAATAATAAATGTTAATAAAGATTTGTTGTTTTCTGAAAATGATATAAATTAACATATTTATTAGTTGACATTTATTGTTATAAAAATATGGGAAGTACGTGAAGTTAAAATTTATATTTGTACAAATATACTTATGTAACATTAGATACTTGCATCATATATCAGACAATTGAGAAATTTATTGTATATTTTAAATTTATATCATTAAATTGTGTATTGAATATTTATTATTCATTTTTAACGTATGAAATTTACATAATATACATTATTTTTTTTTTTATATATATATTTTTACTAAAATGTATACATTCGTGCAAGTCACTGCATTAATATGTACATATTAGGTTATAAATCAACGTATATACATAATAAACTATACGTACATATCATTAAATAAGTAAAGTACTTTAAGTTTATTTCTTTACTCACTGAATGTTTTATATATTTTGAAGAAATTAATTATTTAGGTATATTATAATAATTTTCACAATATCATTTAATAATTAAATGATTATTAAGACTTTAATATTCAGAATAAACTTAATAGCTATTATAAAAGCAATATATGGAAATATATGAATTAATACGACTTCGAGTTTTCGATATTTTTATTGCTCTTTCTTCAGAAACATTTAGATTAACGTTGGTATATATTTTTGTCTTATATTAATGCTTAAATAAACAATAAAAATGATTTATTTATTTGCTTAATCGTAATAATATCCATCAAACATGGAATTCTTAAAAATTTAAAATTATGTTCAATAATTATTACTTATTTATTATTCATGTGCATACATTACAATAAATACAATAATAAATTTTATATAATATTAATTTATATTATATATAATATAAGCCATACCAATAATTTGTATTTTATTAAATAATTAATTACAATTTATATACAAATCTAAAAAAAAACAATTTTACAATTGATCAGAAACTCAGAATTGTCGGCGGTCGTGTGCTCATATGGTATAACTTATATAAGGTGTGCATTATTAGTATTAATATAAGTACTAAGATTTTTCATTTAGCTACTAATATTTTAATGGGTTTAATTTCTATAGTTTGTAATGTTATAATTATTATCGCAATAGCTCATTTTTAAGTTTTAAAGTCACGTAAAAAACTTGGTGTTTCACTTTTATTGAACAAAATTATAATAATATGGCAATGAGCCTAGAAATTATAACAATTTATTCAGTATAAAAAACTATAATGTAAAGTATAAGCAAAAGGTTACATTAAAAATGTGACTCACGTAGGTATGACATGACAGAATAGACACTGCATAATGTATATAAATATGTAAATATTGTTCACATACGTGACCGTTTCCTAATGATTAACTTAATAATATAATATTTAATTGCAAACGATCATATTAACTGCAAATTGTACATGCTGCATGCACTTAAAGTTTATTTACTAACGAAGTAATGATAATGCATAGGTCACTGCAATAATAACGATAATATTACCCGACGCGATAAAGGTATAATAACAGATTTAAAATGGTATTTTTCGAGTGCTGTTCGAAGCATATAGGAAAAAAATTAAATTTGAAACAGAAAGTCGTAATATATAGCCGTGTACGGGATTATTGCACTGGTCTCGCGGGTTGTAACGTCCGGGGATTTGCAAATTATACACACGCAACGAGAGACCGACGGCTACAGCAATACCAGACGAGTCCGAAGTACAGTATTAATGTTAAGTTATTTCCTATCCTCGGAAAATCGCGGTTCGGTAATAATAATATTATTTTCGATTTTGATAAAACTTCGTTGCCGCCGGCCGGCCCTCGCAAATTGACCTAGTTCCACCTTTGCTTTTCCCGAGTCGGTTGCTCGCCATCCTCGGAGTATAATAAAAATAAATTGACCGAAATATATCGGAAATAATATCCTATGTATACCACAAGGTTGTTTCGTTGCGATCACTAAGAGTACTCATTCATTCACCCACTGCAGAGCGTGCGGCGGGAAAATCAAGCCCAAAGAGTGTCATGTTACTGCCGTTGGTCGGTTATTTGCTTTTACGATCCCGTCGTATACATGCACATTGCCAACGTACACAGACACATACACATAAACATGCCATTACTCGATGGACAGAATGTATGATAAGCGGTTGGTGTTGGTCAAGGGTCGGTTGCCACGATTTATATATTAAAGTGTCCACACAGTAAACCTGAGATGGAAATCCATGATTTGTGATTTCGCAAGTACCTATACGCGCGACTCGTTAGTCTTTACAACTTTATTATTTTAGAACGATAAGAGAAAGAAAAAAATCATGATATATTATTCTTCGTTGGATATTTTTTCGCATGAGAAAGCTTTAGGGTTTACTACTCATACATTATGTCTAAAACTATACGCTCATTATGTTATGTGTGATTTCCAATTGATCTTCTTATTATTTTTTTTTTTTTTATTAAAATTTATAAAATATTATATCTATTTTTAATGATGACATTATTTTATAAAATAAAATACGCACCAAATTTCATCTTCAGTTTGAACAATTTCTAATTATTCATAATACTGTATTTGTACAAATTGAAAATTGTCATTGATAAATCTATTTTTTTTTATATTTTATATACCACATGAAAATGAATAAATTTCTATTACCTTTTCATATCACGATGTATTAATTAAAATTGAATAAAATAACTGATTAATTTTGTTATGGTGACAAAAAATATGTATACATAGGTAGACACTAGGTACAGTGGTGAATAACAGACGAAAGTATACCTTTATACCTACTATTGAGATGTTTAGTAGAGATAAATTCTTAGAACACGTGCATGAAATTTAAAAACAATGTAAAACTACTTCATATAAACCAATTTAACTACTCAATATTTTTTTACTATCTTACTTAAAATTCCGATTACGTTAAATGTAAACCATCTTCACGGTAATTAATTAAGCGATCTCTTAAAGATTATATTATATTGGGATCAATAATTAGTGAAGGAGAAAGGTTCAAGTTTTATGTGTAGATATGTATAGCATATTTAAATCGTTAGTATATGTTAATTAACCTCTGGTAGTTTAAGACAGGACTTCATATTAATGAGCCGAACAGAAAAATATACACAGATTTTTTCAACGGAATTTGTGGTAGCTAGGAGATGGGGAGGTGGATATGATAAAGAAATCACTTAGAGCTGAATAATCATTTCTAAAAATAATAATAACAATGTTGAACTAGTATATGAAAAAAACACATTATTATGAGTATGAACTCGTGAACATTCCATCTCCAACTTTTTTCATTATTATTATTATTATTACTAAATAAACATACGTATAATATTAATATATAAAACTAATAAGCCACAGCATCAATAAATTACAAATGAATTGTAAACAAGGATAAAATCATTATTAAAAATTTAAATAACAATAAATTTTGATTATGTCATACATACTTATATTTATTTATTTTTTTAGGGTTGTGAACCCATGACTTTGGTCAAAATGATTATGCCTCCCTTTCAACACCACTAATAATCTTTGCCTAATATACGTTGCTTGCTCATTACTTTTCGTTTAGGGTAAGTCTGTAGAATTAAAAAGTATTATTATTACATTTTATTTAAAGTGTAATGAAATATTACTAAACAATAAGCATGTAATTTAATATAATATATTTTTCTTTTTTTTTTACTATTTTATTATTAATTATTTTTATATAACTGTATATAACATTACTAGATATATATTGTTGTGCTTATAATGTATAATGTATATACATTTTATATTTTTGAAAATATTAAGGTTTCCATATAAATAACTTTTATTTACATCTAGAAATAAATTTATGATTTAAACCTCAACTTCGCAAAAAAAAAAAAAATAGTCACATTTTTTTAACACTAGAAATAAAACAAAAATATATGTAGGTGCATATATTAAATGTCTACCTTTATAAAATACAATGAAAAATAAATTGGAATAAATGGTTTGGTTTGTGATAAAAAATTAAAAATTCATGACGTAAATACTAAATAGTATATAGATATACGCAGTTACGGACACATTTATTTTACACTATTCCTTTCGATTTGTTTTAATATTCAACGTATAGAAATTATATTTTAGCGCTATAATATGTATAATATTAATTCGGCAATTACTATAGACATTTAGAGGGTCAGGCTTTACGATGTAATAATAATATATTATGTTGTTCACGTCCTGGCGAATATTCACCACCGCAGTGGACTTCAAGTGCATTTTCCATTACATTACAGAAGATTAAGCAATAAATTTAAAATTGTGTGTATATTAACATACGAGTGTTAAATTCACAATACAGAGTTAGTAACAATTATGTTATTTAGAAATACAAACTTCATAATTTCAAAATATATAACCTTAAAAACATATTATAAAGAAAACATTTACTCATTAGTAGCAAATCTCAAAACAAATGTTCAATATTATAATTTATCACGAATTCAGGAATCATAATATGGTATTACTATAAATTACAAAAAAATCAAAAAATCGCTCAAATAAATATTAAATTATAGCTGTGCTTATAAATTATTTTATATTCAATAATTTATTTTTTAATATTTATATAATATGTCACACATTCGTAGGTATTTCATTTTTCTGATAACTTTCTATACGAGTTAACTGTGAAAAGGGGTTATAGTGAATCAATAAAATTAATATTGTATTTAAAAAAATAATGTTTCAAATGTTTTTAGAAAATTAAGTCTCAATATATTTCAAACAATAATTTTAAAACTTTTTTGATTTAAACAAATTTAACACAGACATATGTACAGAGTATCCCATGATGATATTCTAACTTAAAAATATAGAATAGTGAAAATAACTAGTAAAACATTATTGCTGTAAAATATACAGTACCTATCCCTCAACTTTTAGTTATTAAATTCCTGCAGGGCATACTGTATAGTAAAATAGATAAGCTTATGAAAAGTAATAAGTTATTACTAATAATAACCACATTTATTATACATACGCGTAATATTATCTATGCAATGGATTTTTTAAGGAAATGGTCGTATTCATCATAAATATTATAACAAAATATGTTTGATCGTTTAATTTATTTTAATAATAATAATAATAATAAAAATAAAAATGACAATAGACGAGTATTTTTTTTTTTAAATTTAATATTACTACAAACAATATTCACTCAAACACATTGCAAATTGACAATTTACTTGAATTTGTATTAAAATAACATACATTAGTATACACTATTATGGACATGATAATCGGTTGTATATCAAATATATTATATTACTTACCTATACATATATTAAATTTGTAAATATCTATATAAAGACATATACATATATTTAAATGTTAAAAAGACAAAAAAAATATATTCCATTGTGTATTATAATTGCATTTCTCTTGATGTGGTAATATGAAACCTCAACACTTAAACAATAGGGTGAATTTAAATATATAATAGAAAAATCGCTTAACCTATATATTATATATTATTATGCATATTTTAATATTTGATCATGTAGGTATTGAATTTTTTTTTTTACAAAACACATTGTTTTTTTTATGTTAAGTAGACGTAAAGTCATATCATATAAATTTATATAGAAGGTATAATATGTTGTTTGATACTGCTACGTGTGCTCGTGCAATGGACAAACGAATAAAATATCTATTGTAAAGTCTCATCGTCATTTTAAAATAATAAATGTAAATACGTGGTGTATCATTAAATCAGTCATTTTGGTAATGTATACATGAAAATAAATGTAGACGTTTGGAAAAATACTTTGCTGTAATTAATATTGAACAAGTTTAAATAAATATTATAGAGATTGGAATCATAAATATTTTTAAAACATAATTTAGTTATAATAAATATTATTTAATTAACTAAAACCTTAGATTAAAATGACAAGTTTAAATATTAAAATTACATATTTTATCAAATAAAAAAAAAAACATATTAACATGTAATATTGTTGACATTTATAGAACTAACACACTTTATCATATTTGTATAATTCAAATGTCAAAGCTAAGTTGAATATTATTGGTAAGAGAATATTATTATAATTTATTAGTATGATAAATCGTGTATTCGTGTGATAACATTTGCAGTAAATCATTAACATTTAAAATAAATAATATACTTACTGGAGTGTATAAAATATTTTTTTATTTATTGAAAAAAAAAAAATGTTTTTAAATTTTATTACATTAATATAATGTTTTAAATAGACATTTCATTTTATATAAATATACATTTCACTTTTCAGTTTTGTAGCAATCCATTGCTAAACAACTACACTAAATACTAAACTATAATTTGTAAAATCAATAAAACACGAAAACAAAAAAAAAAAAAATATGTACGTATAAAATAGCTTTACAATACTATGTTTGGTATTATTGTGTTTTACTGCAAATAAGATTTTTTTTGATCGACAAAGATTTTCGAATATTTTATGATGACCGTGGTACTATTAGGTAGATTAAACGACATATACCTCTAAGAACACTTATAAGCCCACTCAAAAAACGGTTGTCATAATATAATAAACAACCTACGTATAAATACGTACATTCGGAGCTATAAAATTTAAAAATCCAATTTAACTTAGTAAGCTAAATGTTTATCTTAGATGGGCTTATGATGATGACTGTATATATAATATGTTATTAAAATACTATGTACACTTTTTACGAGCACTGATTGTCTAAGTCGAGCGCCAAGAAAATAATAATGATAAAATAACATTAGAATTTTGCTTATAATATGCTAGTATATGTATGTATAATATTATACATAAACAAAAAAATTACAGAAAATAATTCACTGTCAAGGGCAACCCCATCGCTATTTTTATTTTTCAAGACAACTTTAATAGCACCTTAATTGTTTTAATTTTTTTTTCCTTAAATATATACATATATATTTATTTTTTTTTGTGACTAATAAGCTTTTCACAGTAATATTTTCTTACCAAGCAAGAAAAACATTAAGTTAAGGTCTTATTCATTGTTTTTAAAAAACATCAATTTATTCACTTCTCATCTGAAATGTTTTTTTCTTTTCAGATTTTTTATCAAAGTTTTTTTTGACGAAAAATTTAATAAAAAAGTGATTCGTACGGGCACGTTAAAGAAATTCGTTTTATACCGTTATGATTGTAATAGTTAAATTAACTCAATTTTGCATTTCTCCCTTAATGTACTTTTATTTGCTTATCTTCGAATATTTTTCATAAAAATGTCATACATTTCTTAAATTGTAATAGATTAATCAGGGTCCCCTACTCTACACTATTTTATTCAGAAACGTGTGACATTTTCACCATTTGTTGTCGATATAGATATTTCGATATTTTTTTTCGTCACCGAGGTAGGTCTATACTATTTTCATTAATGCGGATAGCCGATAAATGTATCGGAATACAGGTTATTGCATAGTCTTATCAAAACGACCGTTTATTGACTTGTAGTCTACGGAAAGTGGAAAGATAATCATATTATACATAATATATATATATTTTTTTGATTAAATAAAACATTTTTATTTAACGATTTGTCGAATTCGAGTTCTAGACTTATTGCGATGAATAATAATAATAATAATAATAATAATAATAAAAAACACGATATAAAGTTTGGGCGTCACTGCGTGGTTATTACGGTGTGGCCGTCGTACATCGTAAAAATAATAAAACACGTTCGTCGACGATGAAAATAATAATAATAATAATAATAGTAATAAAAAAAGCGCTCGGCCCGTGTTCATAATATCGCAGTTTAATATCATATATCGTTGACGTGTAGGCGCTATTCGTGCATCGTCGTCGTTTTAAAATATTCGTCCT